>NW_022107947.1:141297-153968 GCF_000313985.2 Echinops telfairi | reverse complement strand
GGAATGTGGACATGAAGATTGGCATGTAACACTTGCCCTGCGACCTGGGAAAGAAACAACAGAGAGACCACCATTAGCAGGAACTGGGACTGACATGGAACAGATGTACTGTGCTACTGATTGTTTTATTGGGGATCATTTTTTTAGCATAACATTTTCTACTTTTTTGTGTGGGGGATTTTTTGTGATTTTTTAAAGTCAAATTCAATTTAGAAAATTTTCATTGCTTTCTGAAATGAGAGTCCAAAGAGTAATTGGCATGAATTTGAATATTCCAGTTCCCAACTAGAGGCCTCTCACCTATGGAGGTGAGCTGTGGATGGCTTGTAACAAAAGTCACAAATACATCTTCCCGATTCCCAAACTTCCCTCCCTCCACCTCCTGGGCATTCCCCAGGACAAAGAGGGATTGGTCTCTTGGAGGAAATTTGAATGGGTCCATAATGCCCTTCTACCAAGCCAATCCCTGGACATAGCTTTCCCATGCCGTAGGGGATAGGGATGTACTGGTTATACAGCCCTGTCTCCAGACCCACCCACCCCCGTGGAAAAATTTCAGATGCTTCTGGGAGACACCCAAAGGGTGAAGCTATTTATCTGTAGTAAGCTATTTATCTGTGTTTTTGAAATATCAAACCCTGGAGGTCTCTTGATGTATATATTTTTTAATTACTTTGTCAGAAGCATAAAAGGGCTTAAGCTAATGCATAATAAACATCTGTACGTCTGCCACCTTTTAAAAAAAAGGCTAGAAAAATAATGTTCTCTTAAGGCCATCTGATGGAAAAGAGAGAGCTTTCTACTCCGTGAAGGCATACAGGCTTGGAAACCCATGATGCAGCTCTACTCTGTCCTACAGGGTCACCGTGAGTCAGCATCAACTCGATGGCAGTGAGTGAGTGAGTGATGGCCGTCTGGCACAAATGAATCAGTGAAAGTTTGTCAGCTGACACAGGACGAACTGCTCTCTTCTAAATGCTGCAAGACACCATGCTCTCTGTATGGTGCTATGTGCTAAGTCACCATGTCAAAATTCCCAGCAGGTGGCAACATACCACTAATGAACCTTTCCTACAGGTGCTAACAGAGCCTGTTGGGCACCCGGGAAGCAGAACACATTTTACTTATCTTGGCTCCAAAACATAATTCCTATTCAAAGGGTGCCTTCTTCTCCTTTCTCTACACATACCCAACTCTTGGACACACAAGGACCAGCAGAGGCTTTGTGGTCACATAGACTTGGGTCCAAAGCCTCTTACTAGTTTCTCTGAGCATCCGACTGCTTTGAAAGTCCTTCCTCACAGGGCTGTGACACAGAGAAATCTAATACTCAGGGTCCAGAATATGGTAAACAGTAAACAAATGTGAGTGCCTGCCTTACTTCCTGGATTCCCCGTGTTTATGGTGTGTAACATCTTCCATTATTATTACTTTGGCATCTTCCATTATTTTTCAACTGTCTCATATGAGTGTAACTCGTCTACTAAATCTCTTGGATGTGGGATCCCCGCCAAATGACAAAACACATTGAACATACTAGAAGCTTGGGGAAAGTCTATTCATGTCATCCGGGTGGTGCGGCGTGGTCACAACTTGGGCTGCTAACTTTACGGTCACTGTTTGAAACCACCAGCCACTTCTTGGGAGAAAGATGAGGTTTCCTATGCCAGAAAAGAGTTACAGTCTGTGTAAGTCTGGGTAGACTAGAGAATCCAATTCATAGACCTTCATATGTCTGTAAGAAAGAGGTTTATATACAAGAGCAATTGAATATTGAGAAAACATCCCAGCCCAGTCCAGATCAAGTCCATAAGTCAAATATTAGCCCATATGTCCGATACCAATCTTTAAAGTTCTCTTCAGACTCACAGAATACATGCAATGATGCCAAATTCAGGAGGATCACAGGCCAGTGGGTTGGAAGTCTTGTGGATCCGGTGGTGTTGTAAGCATCTCAGCGCTGGCAGGGGTCTCCACGTGGCTTCTCCGGCTCTAGAGGTCTGGTTGCATCAGGGTAGGTCCATGCGTCTTCTCCAGCTCCCAGGGTGTAGCGCCATGTGTCCTGTCAGTAGAGCATCTCCCAGGGAGTGAGCAGGAAGAGAGAAGTATCTCCTGCCTCCAAGGAAGAAAATTCAGGAGTTCCCAGAATTCTCAGGAGAAGGCCATGCCCACACGGAGGCCTCATTGGCCATGACCCAATTGACAGAAAAGACTCCACCCTTCACTCTTAATCCTCTCAAGTCCCAAATTGACGCAGCTGATGCAAGGACCACACAGCCTCAGAACTCCGCGGGAGGCGGTTCTCCCCGTCCAACAGGGTCGCTGAGTTGGAATTGACTCGATGGCAGTGCAGTTGGAGTTCTGATTTCATGACCAGCTGCCACAAGGCCGGGCTCCTGTGTCTGCGGCAGAACCGTGCTCCAGAGGGTTTTCTGTCTTTCTTTCAACATTTTACTGTGCTCTAGGTGGCAGTTTACATAGCAAATTAGTTTTCCCAGTGAGTAGTTCATGCATAAATTCTTCTGTGACTTTTGTCGTAATCTCTACAAACTGTCACTTTCTCCTCCCTGAGTTCCTCCTATTGGTCTGGTTTCCTTGTTCCTTCCCCGTCTGAGGCCCAAACGGTACCACCCTTTAATTCAGCATAGTTGGTGGTCTGGAGCAACTTACTCTTCATTCCAACCTACGGCCATTGAGTTGATTCCGACTCACAATACCTGTGGTAGATAGATCATTTCATGTCAGCTTGATCATCACGTCTAGGGGTGGAGTCCAGCCTGTCAATGAGGTCACAGCCTGATGATGCCTCCTTGTGGGCGTGGCCTTCTCATGAGGATTCTGGGAACTTCCTCTCTTTCTCCCTGGAGGTGGGCCACCCTCTCTTTCTGCTTCACCTTCCTGTGGACAAGACATGTGCATCATTCCATGTGACTGTGTGAGTCTGAAGAGTGATTTGTATGCTAGGATCTGACTTATGGGCTAATATTGAACTTAAGGACTTGCTCTGGACTGGGCTGGGATGTTTTCTTAATATACAATTACTCTTTGATATAAAGTTCTTTCTTATACACACGTGCATATTCCTGGATTTGTTTCTCTAATCAACCGACCTGACCCAGTAACCCTACAGCACAGCGTAGGACTGCTTTCTATGGGTTTTGAGGCTATAAATATTTAGAGAAGCAACATGCCTCATGTTTCTCCCTCAGAGCAGCTGCTGGGTTCGAACTGCTGACTTTGTAGCTAGTAGTCCGATGCGTAATAAGCACCCAAGAATGTCTTTATCTTTTTTCTATCAAGATCGACCTCCTTTATCTTTCTCTACAGACCCTTATATTCCCCAAACTCCCACTTCTCCTTGAGTCCTTTCTGACTCATAGCGACTCTTCCTGCAGGACAAAGCCAAAATGAAGACGGTGATCCCAGCAGAGGGAAAACCCTCAGTAGGATCCCAGCACGGCAGCCAATGGACACTACTGAGCCACAATCTCCATGGGATACGAAGGAAATCATCAAAAGATCATGATTGGGGGCAGGTCAACTCCTCACTGCTGGAGGTGAGACTACAGAAGTGGGGAAAGGTCCATGTTTGGGACAGGAACACAATCGCAGGTTAAAATAGGTGACAAGACTGGTTCTGAGGTTTCATCCACCTGGCTGTGTATCTTCAGTTTCAAGGTAGAAAATCATCTCAAGGCAGTAGTTGCAGGGGTTCCTCTAACCCGGTTCACACCTTTAAGCCTGGTGTCTGGTTTCGCTCGCTCGCTCGCTCTTTTCCCTTTGTTCTACAGTGTTCTGCCCGTTCTAACCAGGACCTCCTTTTGTGATCGGGTTAGAGTGGTTAACAGTAGTAGCCTGGCACTATCTAGTTCTTTGGGTCTCAGGTCAGACGAGGCTGTGGTCCATGTGGGCCATTAGCTCTTTGGATTCATTGCTTCCTTGAGTTTTCATTTTTCTTCATTTTCTTATGCTTCAGGTGGGAAGAGACCAATAGCTGCCTCTTAGAAGGCAACTTGAAAGTTTTTCAAACCCCTGACGCCACTGGGATGTAGCATATTATCTTCATGAATTGTGTTTTGCCATGGACTTTTCATACCGACAGTATTTCGAGTGCTGTGTCACTGGGGAAATTGATGATGATGATAGTGCGGTCGGCATATATACCCCAGGTGTGTTTTGACAACGCTGTACTTCTTTGTTTATATGGGTTTCCGCTTTCCTGCTTGTAGCTTGCTTTTCTTTCTTTCTTTTTTTTTAATGTCCTTTTGGGCCTTTAAGAGTCAGCCTGTGCTTAGGACAGCCCTCCTAAACTGAGAGGGGGATTACTGTACGTCCTGCCTCAAGCCCCCTGCCACAGCTGAGCACAGGGGAGCAGGGATGGAGCTTGCTTTTTTGTGAGTTTTTTTCTTTTCTTTTCTTTTTGGGTGTGTGTGTTCTGATTGTTTGGCTGCTGATTAGCTTATGGCTGCTATAGATGCAGTTATTGTTATAGGGTTGTGATCTTGTCATATGATGACCGCCAAAGTAAACCTGAGACGTGCAAACCCCATGGAAAAGCAGATGGAGTCTGGGCTCCCACTTAACTCTAGCCCCAATTCAAGAACACTTAGTTCTGATCACATGGCCTTGCTTTATATGCGCCTTCATAAAAGGATCACAGAAGAGAAGGGCCCTACAGCAAAGTGTGGTGAAGAAAATAGATGGTGCCCAGCTCTCAATTAGAATAGTGTCTGGGGCCTTGTGTTAGCCAGGGTTCTCTAGAGAAACAAAACTAGGACACTTATGATGACACACACACACACATACACATACAGGTTTATATATATGTAATATATATTATATTATATCATAGTTAATTAGTCCAAACAGCAGTACAGAGGGCTCAGTTCAACTCACTTTCATGGAACAGTTAATATACTGAAGGTCCTTCAACTCACATGGGCTGCTGGTCAAGGAAGCAGACAGTGAAGTCTGCCCTGAGGCAAGACAAGCAGGATGGGACAGCAAGGACAGGACGATGAGAAAGTGAGGCATAGCGGAGGCCAGTATCACAGGAACGTAGTTAAGTGGTCCTGCTGGATCCTCAAGAAGTGTAGCGAAGCAGGTGTTGAAACCTCAAGCTCTGGAGATCAAGGAGCCACGACATCTAGTGCAGTGACAGTTGAGGCAAAGGACTAGCCCAATCACCAGGGAGAAAGAGGGAAAGGGGCTGGCCTTAGAAAGCATTTATCTTGTTGCCCTCCAAACTAGCTGCAACCTGATTAAACCCCGCTGACGTGTCCCTATGGAAGCCTAGTTGGCACAATAAACCTAACTATCCTAAGTCTTAAAGGCTTGTGTTCAGACCAGCAGCTATCTGAGCAAGGAGTCAGCTAAGTCCACACGGAAGAAGTACACCAGCTTGTGTGATCCAAAGATGACGACTAAACATTCAACTATGAGGGAAAACATACTAATATGGTGAAAGGAAAAGTATCAGAGCTAAGGTTATGGACACCCAATTTGTAGAACGCCAGAAGGCTATGGAGGACAGTGGGGACCCAAAACCCATCTGCAGAGCATCTGTCAGACTGGCAGATCCGCTGGCAGATCCACTCCAGCCACAGACAAGAGTCTTAAGCAGTTCTGCCGTGAGGCAGGGACTATTGTAATACTGAATATGCTGAATCAAGCTTGATACTCGGCCAGATGACCGCCCTATAGACCAATGGCTCTCAACTTGGGGGTTGTGATGCCTTTGGGGGCCGAATGACCCTTTCACAGGTGTCACCCAAATCATAACAGTAGCAAAATTACAGTTATGAAATAGCAACAAAAATAATTTTATGGTTGGGGGGTCACCACAACATGAGAGACTGTATTAAAGGGTCAAGGGATTAGGAAGGTTGAGAACCACTGCTATAGACCCAACCTGAGTTGGTTCCGTGGGAAAGTATCTCTTACTTGTTCCATGACAGCCATTTATTCCCTGGCTTTTGGAATGTTGATGAGGGTCTTTTCTTTCTTACTCATTATTTGTATTTTGGTCTTTATGTTATTATTATTATTGTATCCTTACCGTCTTATTTCGAATTTGATTTTTATTGCTTTTGTGGGGTTTCCCAATTTGTGACCCACAGGAGGAGTGGATGCCTAGTGATAATAACGGATCCAGGGGATGATAGGGGATGCAGGGGTGGGGTGATAGGTAGGAAAGGGGGGTTTCAGGAGTGGGAAATGAAGATGGAATAGGAAGAGCACTAGAACCAACTATGATTGCACAACTCATTTTAAAGGCGATTTAACCATGGGTGTGTGTGTGTTCTAAAATTGATATGGTAACGATTGTACAACTCTCCTTGATATGAGTGAATGATTGAATTATTGAAGTGTCTGCTATGTGAATTATATGCCAATAAAACTGTTAAAAAAGAAACATACACAGCCATACTAATGTGTGTATACAGGTGTACTCCTGTAGGACTTCCCTCGTTTATTTAGAATATATATTTACCTACTTACTACTTATAAATTATTGTTAGGTATTACTTCTGCTGCATGACTGTACATGGGAGCTTCAAAAAGTTCATGGAAATAAAAAAGACCAGGCTGACTGGAGGGATAAAGACTGATGTGGTTCCTGAAAACCTTTTAGTCACCATTTGTGTTAGTCTGGGTACTTCAGCGACACAAATCCACAGAAACTCATGTATAAGAGAGAGTTTTATACAAAAGTTAAGTGTGCATCAAGAAAACATCCCAACCCAGTGCTGCCCAAACCCACAAGTCCAACATTAACCCATTAGCCCATATGTCCAACATCAATCCTGATTGACAGGCTAACCCCCACCCATTCACAAGTTGACACCAGATTATGTAACTACCACACTTATAAAAATTGCATGAGCTTGATAAGATTGCCCTCTTTCTACTAATAAAGAAATAAAGGATAACAGTTCAAATCCACCTAGAAGTAATTCAACTAAGAAAATAACATCCGGGCAACCCTTATGGAGGGGTCTACTCTGTCACACTCGGCATTGCCAAGAGTTGGAATTGATTTGACAACAATGGGGTTGTCATCTTCTTATTTTGGTGTCAAGCCACAGCTAGTAATTGGCAAGGATGAGATCTGAAACCCATATCGCTTTGATTTTGCATATAAGCTCTTCTTTAAAACAGAATATACTGTCAACCACCAGCACTTTCACAGTGGTTAAAAAGTACACATGCTCACCATGTGTAGATGGAGCAGTGTCTTTTTGGCCAATGACTGTTAGAAACCGGCTCTGCAGCAGTGTTCTGGTTCTGATGTCATTAGCTAGCTCGTATTTCTGCCTCGCCAGCTGTAGGGTGGGATGGAAAGGATTATCGTCTCCTTGATAAAGAGCTCTGCTAACCTAAGAAGGGATGCAAACCCAAGCTGCATCTGCACTCAGACTATCTCTGATGCAGCGGCGCTCAACCTTCCTCATGCTGCGACCCTTTCATGCAGTGCCTCATGTTGCGGGGACCGCCAACCACAAAATTATTTTCATTGCTACTTCATAAATGTAATTCTGCTACTGTTATGAATTGTAATGCAAATATCTGATAGGCAGGATGTATTTTCATCGTTACAAATTGAACATAATGAAAACATAGTGATAAATCACAAAAACAATATGTCCTTATATATTGTGAAATATTTATTGCTAATGACAAATCAATGAAATGTCTTGAAGCATGGTGTAGCATGGGTCACACAGTCTTCATGCTGGGTACTCGTATGAGGGCGTATCCGCATGTGGGTGACCCGCCTGGAGACGGATAGGGGAGCGATGTCCTGGCTCTTAAGACCATTGGACAGATGTGCTTTCTGATGGTCTTAGGTGTTTGACTCCCAAAGGGGTGGCGACCCACAGGTTGAGAACTGCTGTGATACAAAGGTTATCTCCTTTACTCCACAAAATGTTATCCTTCTTGATACTAGTTCTCTTTTCTCTCTTTCGGTCTTGATTGAATTAATGGATTTTAGAAAGAAGCACCACACATCTTCTCGAATTCTAAACGAACTGGAACAGCAGCACTGAATATTTACAAATCCTGATGTTCCGAGATTTTTTTCGTGGACCCAGGTATTTTATGGACATGGTAGACCAAAGTAATAATGATGTCAAAATTCTGTTCCAAATATGCCTTTTGCCTATTGCCTTTCTTTTCTCTGGGTTTTTGAAAATCAAAACCAACAAGAATAACAAACCCTTAGCCCCCTGCAGTTGATTCTGACTCGTGCTGTCCTGGGTGTCAGAGAAGAAGTCTCCCGTGCAGCTTCTTATCTTTCCTAAACAAGTCCTTGTGTCGCTCTTGAGAATATACATAGCAACCCTTGCACCCGTTAAATCGTTTCTACCTTTGTTGTGTGCAATTCCGTGACATGATGACATGCTTTGATGATTTGTGCAGCCCTTCAGACCCTCCTTTTAGGAATGGTTCCATCCCAAATTTACATGCACTCATGACCCCCTAAGATTCCTAGCTCATCTTCTGAATTGCTACTGTCACCCTGACCCCATAGGGAAGGATGCATGTTGCAGTTATTTTCACTGAAAGCTCACAGTTCCAACTCAACTCATAGTCACTCTATCAGGACAGAGTAGAACAGCCCCTGTGGGTTCCCAAGACTATAACTCTTTATGAGAATAGTTTCATCTATGCAGTGAATAGCTCAAGGGGTAATCAGTATGCCACCAAGGCTCCTTTATTTTTTACTAGTTAAGCTAAACTAATATTTGGTTTGAACAAGTTGTGCAGGGTTTTATTTTTACTTTAAGCAATGATTTTATTTATTTATTTTTTAAGTTTGCTTTTTGTTTTATGTTATTTTTAAAATTTAAATTTAATTTAATTTTAAACAAATCATTTTATTGGGGACTCTTACATGTATTGTAACAAGCACATCTGTTATCTCAAGTGGACATGTACAATTGTTGCCATCAGCAATTTCTAAACATTATCTTTCTTCTTTAGCCCTTTGGTATCAGCTCCTCTTTTTCCCCTCCCCCCACCCTGCCACCCCTGCAAACCCTTAATATATTATGCATTGTTATTATTATTTATACACATATTACACCACCCATTCTATCCCTTCACCTACTGTCCTGGTATTCGTCCCCCTTGGGGGTGGGGGGTTATTCCACCATCATTGATTGCTATCTATTCCCCCTCCCCTCATTTTCTCCCCCTTCCCTTCCCTATCCTCTTGGAATCGTTGCTCCCATTACTGTTTCTGAGGGGGGTTGTTTTTCCTGAATTCGTATGTTAGAATCTCTCGTCTGTGCCACTGTCTGTACACTGGTCTAGTGGGGATTTCCAGATTGGACTGAGATCATAATAGTGGGGGGAGGAAAGAAGAAAGAACGAGAGGAGTGTGCTGAACTGCCTCCTGGATGCATTTTCTCCTCTGCGCAGGGGCATCCAGTTATCCACGGGTGGGCTCTTGGTCTCTGGCTTGACCTCTCCATCACCTCGATGAGGTCGTATGGCTTTGGAATTCTGATGCCTGTTCCCATCGACACCTCATGATCACACCTGCTGGGGTGCTTCTTCCATGTGGGCTTTGTTGCTTTCCTGTGAGGTGGTCCCCTGTTGGGCTTTAAGCTTTTAAGACCGCAGATGTTATATCTTTTAGTAGCCAGGCATCATCTTATTTCTTCACCACATTTGTTTATGCACACGTTTGTCTTCAGCAATTGTGTCAAGGTGATGGGCATCACCCAATGCCACATTATTATAACAAAATGTCCTTGTGTAGAGGGAATAGTTAAGTAGAGCCCCAGAGTCCATCCACTGCCTCAATGTATAGCCATATAAACATATGTACACAGGCCAATGCCTTTATTGTTATGCATTAATATATTTACATAAGTACACCTCTATGTTTATACCTCTATAAATAGTCTCACTTCCTAGTTCTTTCCTCTGTTTCCTTTCACCTTCCTCCTGTCCCACTATCATACTCACCCCTTGTTTGCTTCTCAGTAATTCCTCCCCCTAGATTACAGCTGCTCCACCACCACTAGGATTTCTACTCTCTGCTCACCACTGATTTTAGATCCCTAGTTGATCCCCTGTCTGTAACTTTGTTTGTTCGCTGCTCCCTTCCCCCACCTCCTCCTCCCACCAAGTCCCTCGGGAACTGTTGGTCCCATTTCTTTCTCCTCGGGCTTGCTTCTCATGCCCATCTTATATAGATAGACAAAACAGAACCAATGAAGCCCAAACACCAACCAACAACAACAATAAAGAGAGAAAGAAAACAAACAAACCTATACATAGTTCCTGGACAGTCCGCTGGCCTTTTTGACTATCTCCCACCTGGTCCGGTGGGGCTCTGGGCACTTCCCTCTGAGTCTGAAGTCTATTTTCAGGGATCCTCTGGAGCTTCATGACTTAGCTCCCATTGTTGGTCTGTTATATTCCATTCTTGTTCCACCCCACTGGGGAGGGGGCCAGACCAGGCTCACTCCCCCTGCTATGTTCCCAATATTGTCCTTTGTAGCTGTATACTCCCCTACGGTGGCATCATGTCTCGAGCTGTTGTCTGCCCTACAGGCCACTCTGCTTTAGCTGCTCTGAGCAGGGATGTCGCCCTGAGGACGTGGTGTGCCAGAGTGGGGTCAAGTCCCTCACTCATTTTCTTTCTTAGTTTTCTCTCATGTGGGCAGGATGCACCGCCCTTCTCCACAGCCTGTAGCTTAAGTGATGAACTTTCTAGGGAGGGTTCAGCATAGCTCAGATTAGGGCCAGCCAGGAGTCTTCTCTGTTTAACGGGTTGCTCCATGCCGTTACATTGCTCTCAAAGCTTGGCTCGCCATGATGGTGTCTGCACCCACACTGCTTTTCCTGTGGAGACACAAACAATATCCTCCCCGTGGGTGGACTAGCACCCTGCTCCCCACTCCCTCCCAATACCTTGTCGATCCCCCTCTCGGTCCCCCTTCTTTATGTTGGTATGCTGTGTGCATCATTGGGCGTAGTCTGTCCTCTAGGGCAATAGTTTTAGAGTGTCATCCATCTCCCATGACGCCGGAAAGTCTGGAGTTGAAAGTTCAAAATTCTGTTCGGCATTTCCTCCCTTTTAATCAGGATTCTTTTATAGAACTGTTCATCAAAATATTTGTAATGGTAGCCAGACACCAGCCAGTTCTTTGGATAGCATGGCAAAGGAAGCAGTTGGTCATGGGATTAATTAGCCACACATTCCAAATCCTGCTGTTCCTGAGTCTTCTTCATCCTTATTGTTCCAGGCGAATAAAGACCCATTGTTCTGCCTTGAGTGACTGTTTGCAGGCTCTTGAGATGCCAGGCATAAGACAATGAACTAAGAGGTAGAACAGAAGCCCCAAGCCAAGATTAGGCCAAATTAACTGGGATGCCCTAACCAAACCTCCAAAAAGCAGAGGAAGAAACAAAACCCATGAGCTGTTTCGTTGTATATCAGCAGTTATTCTTTTGTTGTTGTTGTTGTAAATACATCTATCACATGACTTTTCTCACTTCCACTTTTTACAGGGCTACAACTTGTTGAAAACAATGACAATAATCAACTGTGCAGCCCTCTCCGTAATCAATGCAATTTCCTTTTCAGCAATTGCTATCGATACTTTTTGATTATTCAGAGTAAAATTGTAGCCCAAAGTCTTGAAGACACTGAAGTACATGGCTGCAACAATGTGCAGGTAAAAATATGTACATTTTAAATGCATATTTTCTTTATCATTTCCTTACATATGAAACGCTACGAGGATGTAGAGAAACTAGAACTCTCACCTATTTCTGGTTGGAAAAAAATTGTACAACCACTTTGAAAAAGAGATCAAACGTTTCTTAAAATATTTTCTATACTTCCCTGAAATAAATATGAGCAATGTCTTTAGGAGAAGTGAAATAAATGAGAGCCATCTTCTAAATACAGGAGGGAGAAATTCTCCCTGCACTTCCCATCCAGCTGGATAGTGTTACGTGGAAGTAGACTCACATATATACATGGTAGGCTTTAAAAAATTTGTGGGAAAATGGAATTATGCTGCACATACATTCATGGATGTGGTACGGAATATAGGGGGCAAAAATCAAAACAAAAAACTTCGGTGACTCATGGCGACCCTCTAAGACAGGGTAAAACTGTTGCTGAGATTCCAAAACTGTTACACACTCTCTCTCTCTCTCTTTTTAAAATCCTTTTATTGGGGGATCTTACAACATATATACATCCATTGTGTCAAGCACATTTGTACACATGTTGCCATCATCATTTGCAAAACATTTTCTTTCTACTTGCAAAACTGTAACTCTTTATGGGAGTGGAAAGCCTCATCTTTCTCCTGCAGAGTGGCTGGCGGTTTCAAACTGCTAACCTCATGGTTGGCAGCTCAAGGCATAACCAAAGGTATGCACCATTCTTAGACATAGCCAAACACCCCTCGAATGAATGAATGGCTAGGTCTGAGGGTTCAGGACCATGAGCTAGGGGTCCATCAAGGTCAATTGGCATAACACAGTTATAACACCACATAACACAAAGACAACCCTTTGCACCTTACTTTGTTCAGTAATGACTGAGGTCTTAAAACTCGTGAGTAGCCATTTAAGATGCACCTGTTGCTCTTTCTGTGTCCGGAGGATAGAAGAGTGAAGGAAATTAAAGACAC
>NW_022107947.1:137673-139561 GCF_000313985.2 Echinops telfairi | reverse complement strand
GCTCCCCCCTCCCTCATGAGCCCTTGATAGTTTATAAATTGTTATGAGACACAGTGTGGGAATTCTGTTTTGCTTTTTAATGAACTTACTTGAAAGAAAGTGATCTGTAGTTAAAAATTAAAAAACAACAACCATAAAACAGTGGTCATCCCTAATAAAATGCTTAAGAAAACACAAAAAACAGTGGGCATGAAGGTCTGAATTTAAATTCACAATATACTTGTTCCATGACCTTAATGGAGTTGTCTGCATCTAAGCATCCTTTTCCTTAAATACATATTGCATCATTCAGGAATGGGACCGTATATATCCACCAGCATTTGACAGAGGGATAGACAGGAACATGGACATACAGTTGGGGTGTAGGCCACACACAACTGGAATGAAAGAAAGGTCAATGAAAGCAGAGACTGTTGCTGAATCCACTTTTCAATGTAGTCATATTTAATACCTTATCATATCAACCAAACCACAGCCATTGCTATCGACTTGATTCCAATTCAAAGTGACACTACAGGACAGAGTAGAACTGCTCCCTAGGGCTTCCAAGACTCTAAATACTTGCTGGAGCAGAAAGCCTCCTCTTTCTCCCAAGTAGCAGCTTGTGGATTTCAACCGCTGACCTTGTGGTTAGCAGCGCAAGGAGTGAGCCACTACACCATCAGTGCTCCTTCATATAGCACATATTTTGATACAATATGAAATTTAAATGTTAAATAATTCATATGTTTTAATGTTTTCGATGCTCATTTAAGACATATTTTCTTTCGATGTGCTTAAGAAAAAAAAGAAATATGCTTGGCTAGCAGTGCGTTTGTTACGAAGAAAAAAATAATCCTTTAAAATATATCTATTATAGTCATCCTAGGCCAGCGGCAGGGAAACATTCTATAGATGCCCTGACCTGGCACCTGTGTCTGCAACTGAATGCAATTAGCTTCCTTTTCAGACAGACTCTGAAACCTACCGTCTCATCTCTGAGGGTGCAGTCACTTGCACGAAGCCGTAAATTATTCATTTAACCAATTTGCTTTCCCCACTAGAGAAGGAGGAATGCAAAGACAACTCTGAGTCCCTAATTTCACATAGACGTTGAGGTTGCCGTGTCTCACCAGAGATGTGTAGATCCCATTAGACAATGAGGTGTTAGAGCAGTGAGTCAAACAGATTGCCTAGCCTCAATCCCGACTCTCACGGTTTGCGCCTCAGTAGGCTCATCTGTAAAACGGGGACAAGAGCGTCTCTTGGGGTTTCTTTATAAATGACTCTAGTTAATATTTGTAAAGCTATGTCATGAGTATTCAAGCTAAGAAAGAAACAAAACTGATTCTAATTTCTCCAACGCTCATGCAGCAAAATATAGTCAGGAATATCAGGTGGAAGTTTCTACTAACGATTCACACTTGGATGAGACACTACTTGACTGGCTTGGCCTCACTTTCTTACACAGTGGGATGAGCGTGCTTCAAGAGATACTGTGGGATAACCAAACTTCCCAAATGAAGAGGGTGAAGCAACGTCCATCACCAAGTTGCCCTTCAGTTCTAACACTCTCTCCGTAGTTTCATTGTGCGTGCATCTGAATATTTCTCCTGCACTTCGCATACACCATCAGCAGAATGATCACACGCTGCCCAAGTTATCAGGGCTCCTGCAGCCAACAGACTCGGCGAACCATTCCGTTGTCATGTTCTCAATGTCTCCATAAGATGGGTAAAACGTGTAATCTGCTATAGACATCAGGGACCACGACTGCAAGTATGGAGAAAGAAGTTACAGCTTGTCCATGCACAAGTGACATCCTTTACTCTGATACTCTAGTATCAGCGTTGTCAATTGGACTAAAAGAAAAGTCTGCGTTGGAAAACACCCGACAGTTTATTTTGTG
>NW_022107947.1:119674-136829 GCF_000313985.2 Echinops telfairi | reverse complement strand
GCGGCGCGTGTGCGGGCTCTCGAGCAGCGCGCAGAAGCCGTAGGCGGTGCGCGCGCGGGGCAGGTGCGGCAGCGAGAGCGCCGCCTGCGAGCGCGGGTCCCAGTCGGTGCGGCCGGCGCCCTCGTCGGTCACCCCGTCGTCGCCCCAGGAATGTCGCAGGGCAGCCGGGCCGGGGCTGGGCGCGAGTCGTGGCGGGATGCAGAACTCGGGGATGCGGTCCGGGGTGAGCACGTTGGCGCACGCGGCGGTCGCAACAGCTCTGGATCTGCGAGCCCGACCCCGGAGAAGCGCCTCTCCACGCCGCAGGAGACGCTCGGGGGCCAGGCAGAGATGCTCCAGGCACCACATCGGGGTGCAGATGCTCCGCTGGTGTTAAGCGGCCAGCAACGTGTCAGCGCCCCCCAGACGGGCAGACGGAGCCCCGCCGGGCGCAGCGGTCCTGCCCACTTCCTTCTCTTTGAAGTGTTTCCTCCAGCTTTTCCCGAGGCGAGGCTCACACGTTTCCAATCATTTAAAGTCAATTCTTCTTCTCCCGTCCTGTTTCCACCCCGCCGGCATCCATGCTTTGAAGCTGGCAGAGATGCGCACACTGTTGGCTGCTCACCTTGATTGCAGCGTCTACAGAGCCTCGAGGCGTTTCGCGTGGTGCAATCGTGTACTGACTCGTTGAACAGGTGCACTGTAAACTCTTAGCGAGAATTAAAATCATTACCTCCTCCAGGAAATGCGACTTGCTGTCCTTTAGGCGTAAAAGCCTCGCGAGAGAGACCCGGGGAGTAAGCCAGTCCACTGGTCCCTCCTAACATACCAGTATTGGGTGTCCAGTAGATCTCCCGCCTTCTCCCCGGGCTTGGCCTAGGAGAGGGCTACAGTCCCTAGAAGTTCAAAGTGCGCGCGGCGGTTGGAGGCGCAGGCCTGAAGCTTTATACGCCCGGTCCGGAGCGCTAGCCAATGACTGCTCGGTCCAGTGTTACCAGGTAACCTGACGCCACACCCTCCCCTCTGCAGCTGCCACGTGGCTGCATCTGCTGAACAACTTCACGGGAGCCTGTTCATTCTCTTTCTTGCTTGAGCTAGGGGTCTTTGACAACTCTCAACAATTTTGTTTCCTCGTGGTCTAGAGGGCTAAATTTTAATTACATTGCGGAGTCACTGTGTGGATCGAGGGGCGTGCAGTGAAAGCCCAGACGCACTCTATGCCTACCATTAAAATGGTGAAGACAAAATTCAGGTTTGTCTGTCTGTCTTAACTGCTTCCACTTCCAGCCTTTTCATTGTCCAGTGTTTGAAGTGTCCTGCTCGTTTTCAGTGCTGATTTTAGCTGTTGTGTCTTTCTTGATTGTAGACTACTGCTACGGATGTGTGTGTGTGTGTGTGTGGGGGGAACCTCAGAGGTTGAACATATTTCATCTCTTGATCTGGGTGGGGTTTCGGGGATGCATTCACAAGTACACAAATCATCTGACATTTACAGCGACTTTAGGAGAGCCTTTGTTCAGGAAGCAGTTTTTACGCTGGTGGGAAACTGGGCAGTGATTATGGGTAATGGTTGCATGACGTCATCAATGTAATTGACATCAGTAATTTGTGCTCCTGAAAAATGCTGCGTTGGCAAATGTGTTATATTTTACAACGATTAATTAATAAGGCGGCTGGGGCACTTTATATGGGTGTAATACTTCAGTGGGGGAAAAAAAATCACAACACAGTTCTTAAGCTATGTGTCCTGAATTAGGATTCGGAAAATAAGCTTCTGTAGGTTTATGTCTGGGCTACTGGAATCACGGTTGTGAGGGAGCCTGAACCTGGTCTTCCTAGGCTGTGATCCCCGTCCCCTTCAAAACGGATCTGTGCTTCTCTACAAGGGCTCAGGCCAAAAGGGTGCCAAGTTTTCTTGTGTTCTGTCGAAGCAATTGTCTTGAAATTAACTGCTTCTCCAAATGACGTTCAATAAATTAACCTGAATTCATGGACAGGTGATGTCTGCAGAGGGCATGTACATTTTGAGTTTTTGATACAGGCACAGCTACGGCACTGTAAGGTTTTCACATCGTATCTAGTATTACCACAGAGACTCTGCAGTGTCTGATCACCCTCATTTCATACGGGGGAAAACTGAGTTTCAGAGGTCAAGTAACTTCTCCACGGTCATATGGTGATGAAAAATGGATGTGTTGATACTTAGTGATGGGTATGGGTTTGGGGGAGGTTTACTAAAGCAATGATGAAAAACACAGCACTGTGCCTAGAACACCATTAGGTGCCTTCCTGCTGGTTTCAACTTGGTCATGACCTTCCACCCCAAGAGTGAACTATGGCCTGGTCCCGGACCATCCTGACCCCGGCTGCTGTATTTCAGCCCACTGTTGGAGAGATGGTGCCAGGCCCTTCCATGGAGCAATCCTTTCTCGCTGATGCTGGCTTTCAGTAGGCGTGCTGTTCTTCTCCAGGGGCTGATCCCTCCCGACAACATGTTCCAAGTACATGAAATGTAATGCTGCTGTCCTCACTTCTAAAGCTCCGTCTTGCAAGACAGATTTCTGACACTCCATGGTGTGCTTAATCATTTCATATCTTTGCCAGCACCAGCCAGAATGTAAAGGTATTAAGTGCTAAATATATAGTAGCCGCAATAATTATTACTAATCAAGCTAGAAGGCACATCGAGAAGAAAGCACACGCTTAACAGTTTATTCATTAATTCAAACAATATTGACTGAATGCTTTCTGAGTAGCAGATCAAGCCAGACTTTCCAAGACTTATCCATCGTGTACATCAGTCAGAAGTTGGGGGAAATGATAATGGAATATTTGAATCCCATCTGGCTGAAGCAGAAGACACAGACTTTCCTGAGCGCATTATACATTTAGTATGGGGTTAGGATTGGTGGGTCCAAAGAGATGCTTGACTAGCTTACTTCTTGGTCTTTCTCGCTCCTCCAATGTGGATGAAATTTCCGGGCCAGGCCTAGACCTCATAGGAGAATGATTACTAAATGATTAGCAAGGTCATGTGTATTTGTTTTGACTCAGCTCTTCTCAGGAGACAGAGCCTGGAGAGCCATAGGTTCAAATGGTGGCCAGAGGCCAGATGGAAGTGGACAGGCTGGAGGTTGGCTGGGTTTATCTACCTCTGAGGTGGGGCAAGAAAGAACCCGAAACACCAAGGCAAGAGGAATGATGTAGCGGTGAAGAAACAGAGACTATGGAGTGACTCGATCCTGGGTTCAAATTGTTACCCGATTTGTTAATGAACTGTGCTGAGAGCCCAGGTTGTAAAAATGCAGGTAATTAAAAATCCCTTCCATATAGCAGTGTTGTGCTAACAACATATGTGTGAAAATACCTGGGACGTGAGAAATGTGGACTAACTGTTTTTTGTTATGACATAGATGTACTTGACCGGGGAATTGCTTTAAAGAGGGATTCCTTAAAAAATGCTTCTCTGCCAGGTCACACAAAGCAGCTTGGCCTTGTTTTCATCAGCCAGACACCTTCATCAGTACCGTCTCAGAGCATTTCCTATGCCAGAGTTTTGGCAAACACCAGAGACGGGCTTTCTTTGGGGGCATGGGTAGTCACCTGTGACCACATTAAGCCTTGTGTTTTACTGTCCTCAGAAGCATGTGCCACTCATGTGAGGATGGTGTAATCGGCTCAGGGCATGAGCCTGGCACAATACTTCTCTACTCAGAGGAAGTCCGTGGCAGTTTGGCGCTCAGGGCTGGGAACATTCAGTGATGGAGATAGAAAACAATTCTGGGGAGCAAGCATAAACAGATCCCACACCAGCCAGAATAGAGGTGCTCTCGGAAGTAGAAGGTGATTCAACACAGGAAAGCTCTCTCCCTCTCTAGAAATGGGGCTGGGTTTGAAGGAAAGCCAGAAGAGAGTATGTAACCATGACAATGCAGGTGCTCTGACGTAGTCATCTCTTCAACACTACCAGAGTGTCAGGTAGTGGGGGGCCACTAACCAGGGAATGCTGGCAGTTGCCAACTCATTGGGAGACTGTAGAGAAGTCTTTCAGTTATCTCTGGGAGCCGGTGTCTCATGTCTCCCCTTGTCACATGAGGAGGTTGGACTAGCCAAGCCATCTTTGTGTTTCTCTCTTGTTGTGACATCCTGTACTCTACTCTCATGCTCCCCCACCGCCAGTTAATCTTTCTATTTTCATACTGTCATGGTACATTGGTTTGCGCACCTTTTCTTACTTTTGGATTTCTTTTTCGCAGTGTTAGGGGATTGAGTGTGGGAGTGAGCTAGCACGAGTTAGAAATTTTTTAAAGCAAGTGTTTTTAATGTTTAAAAAGTATCCCTAATGTTGATTTCTGTTTTGAACAGAAAGATGATGTTTCACCCATCTGTTTTTATTGCTCAATCCCTCATTGTAGTTTAGTTTTGTAATAGTTTTTGTCACTCTGCCCATTGGTCTCAAGTTAGGATGTGTGCCAGAACCAGAGCTGCTAGAACATACATCCTCTCAGTTAATCTTTGTATCCACATTCCTTCTTGTACAAGGAGGCTCCGAAGAATTTGTGGAAAAACCAAATGAAAAGATAATAGCATAATACGGTGTGGTACATGAGTGCTGTATTTTATAACAGTTTGTTTTAAATTGGGACTGTGCATTTCTAATCATTTTAAAAAGTGTGAAAACAATCAGTCTCTCAAAACATTCTGAAAGTGCAAAATCTTAAAATATAGAAGCTTTTGGTGAGAAATGACATGCTTACCTCCTGAGATTGGGACTAAGACAAGGATGTCTTCTCTTATCACGCCTACTGAGCATGGTCCTGGAAGTCCAGGCTAGTGCAGTCAGACAAGACGGGAAATAAAAGGTGTACAGACTGGGACCAAAACAAAACTCAAACGCACGGCCATCGAGTCAGTGCTGGCTCATAGTGACCCTATACGACAGGGTAGACCTGCCCCATGAGTTTCTGAGACTATAATTCTTTATGGGAGTAGAAGGCTCCATCTTTCTCTCCACAGATTGGGAAACACATAAAACTGCCTTTGTTTGTAAGTGCCATGATTCTCTAGATAGAAAGTCTCAAAGATCTCACCAAAAAACCCAACCAAATGAAAAGCCCTCCCGGGATTAATAAACAATTATAGCAAGGTTGTAGGCTACGATGTTAATAAACAAAAGTCAATTGCTTTCCTCATACCAGTAATAAACAACTGTAATTGGAAATAAAAGGCACAGCACCATTTACATGGTTATAAATGGGAACCACTGAGTTGATTTCCATTCGGAGATTCTGTGTGACCGAGCAGAACTGCCCATAGGGTCTTACTGGCTGTAATCTGCCAGATCTTTCTCCTCCTGTGATTGGGTTTAAATTTGCAGTTAGCAGCCAAGTGCTTCACCATTGTGCCACTAGGGCTCGTCATTCACATTTAGTCACACACACACACACACACACCCCCAATGAAAAAGGCATGAATCTAATAGAACTTGTAGAAGGTCTGTAAGAGGAAACTAAAGAATTTTG
Source organism: Echinops telfairi (assembly GCF_000313985.2). NCBI lineage: Eukaryota > Metazoa > Chordata > Mammalia > Afrosoricida > Tenrecidae > Echinops > Echinops telfairi. The sequence continues at coordinate 131,328 of NW_022107947.1, read as the reverse complement.
ATGAAAGAAATCAGAGAAGACATAAATGGATATACTCTAGTTCGTGGTTCATGGTAAATAAGACTCGATATCAAGGTGCCAGTTCTTCCCAACTTGCTGTACAGGATCAATGCAACCCCAAACAAAATCCCAGCAAGTTATTTTGTGGGTAACAACAAATGGATTCTAACGTTTACATGGAAAGGCAAAAGGCCTATAATAGTCAACACCACACTGAAGAAGAACAAGGCACTGCTTGACTGACTCTAAGACTTAAGATAAAAGCTATAATGACCAAGACAGTGTGGTATAGGCAAAGGAATAGATAAATGTATCAGTGGGGTAGAATATATCCCAGACAAAGACCTACACAAATATAATCAACTCATCTTTGAATATGTCATTAGGAAATTGCAAATTAGAACAATGAGATACTATTGCCTACCGACTCATGATGCTCCCATGTACCATGGAATACCACACTGGTTTTGCCACCCCCATGATTGATTAAGGGCCGGATTGTTGTGATCCACAAGGTTTTCATTGGCTAATTTTTGGAAAGCGACTGAGAAGCCTTTCTTCCTAGTCTGTCTAAATCTGCAAGCTCCATTCTGTTTAACACTGCAGCAACATGAAAACTTCCACTGTAAAGTGGTTGATGGCTGTGTGGTAGTTACATAATCTGTTGTCAATTTGAGAGTCTTAGGAGTGAAGGGGTGGAGTTAAGCCTGTCAATCAGGTCGCAGTTTGATGACCTCATGTGGGGGTGCTAAGGAAATAAATAACTTGCTGGAGGCAGGACACACACTCAGTTCTTGCGAGACACTCTTATGGGATGGCAGCCAGAGCCTGGGAGCTGGAGAAGCCACGTGGAGATCCTGCCGGCCCTGAGATGCTGGATCCACAACATCCAGCCACTGGATCCACAAGACTTTCTACCCACTGGCCTGTGATTGTCCTGCATTCGGCACCATTGCATGTGTTTTGTGAGTCTGAAGAGGAATTTATAGATTGGTTTTGGACATATGGGCTATTACTGGACTTAGGGATTTGATCTGGACTGGGCTGGGATGTTTTCTCAATATTCAATTGCTCTTGTATATAAAGCTCTTTCTTAGACACATAAGAGTGTCTATGAATTTGTTTCTCTAGTCTACCCATACCAATGCACCTAAAGTCACAGTGCATTGTCTGGGAAATGAACCTGGGCCCCAACATGGAAAGGGACAGTTATATCACCGAACACCAATGTAGCTAAACTGTATTAGAATGGCTGAAATCCAAAATACTCACAATGCCATATGCTGGTGATATTGCAGAGCAACAGAAGTTCTCACTTATTGCTGATGAGAATGCAAAAAAAATCCCAATATAGCCGCTTTGAAAAGCAGTTTGGCAGTTTATTACCAAGTGACACATACCTTGCTCACTCACTGCCACCGAGTTGATGACTCACAGGTACCCGATAGGACAGGGTAGAACTATCAGTGTGAGTTTCCAAGATTGTACCTGTTTATAGTAGGAAGCCTCATCTTTCTACCAGGGATCGGCTGGCAGTTTTGAACTGTGAAACTTACAGACAGAAGTCATAACCACTACACTACCAGGCTTTGCATATGACCTAGCAATCATGCTCCCAGGTACTTCCCTAAATGAGTGGAAAACTGATGTCTACTCCAAAACCTGTCCAGATATTTACAGCAGTTGTATAGCTATCTTCTATGCTACCAGTGCTCCATAACTTTATTATTACTTGCCAAAAATTGTGACCTAACCAAGATGTCTTTCAGTAGGTGAATGGATATATGATATATCCATTCAGTGGAATAGTATTCAGCAATAAAAATAAAATGCCTTATCAAGCCATTAAAAGACTTGAGGCCCCTTACATGTATACTGTTAAGAAGAAGTTTTTAAAAAGCTATCTATAAATATGAAACTAACTATATGACGGTTTGGAAAGGACAAATCTATAACAGCCACGAGTTCGGGGGGAGGGATAGAGCAATGGAAAGGGAGAACACAGAGCATTTTTAGGTGGCGAAGCTATTCTCTATGTACTCAAATGGTGGCTACATCTGTATTTGTCAAAACTTATGGGACTGTACAATACAAAGACTGAAGTATAAACCATGGAGTCAAGTTAATAATAAGATTATCAAAAGCGGTTCCTCAATGATAATTGTACCACACTATTATTGCAATATATTAATAATAGAAATTGTGTACAGTGGGAGAGACAGTATTGGGAACTCTAATTTCTATGTGAGTTTTCAACAAATATGAAACTGTTCTAAGATATAAAATTCATTAATAATAAGGCCTCAAAGATAAAGACTTTTAAATATACGACATGGTAATAGTATTATTTATTATACGACATGGTAATAGTATTATTTATACGAACAATTTTGAGTTAAATTCCTCCCACCTTGTGAGATTTTTTTTTTTTTCCTTGTGAGATTTTTACCCCTACCTTTTAAAGGTCTCAGAATTACTACTATCTTAGTGGCAATGCCCAGGGGTGCAGAGGAAACCTATCCCTGCTTTGAGATTTGGGGATATGACTTAACATTCCTGAGTGTGACTTCCCTGTAGAAGGACAATACTAGTACCTTCATTACATATCAAAGAAATCTTTCATGAAGACATGAGAATGTATGCCTTGGCATACAAGTGAATGATATTACAGCTCATGGGGTATATATGCAACACTAATAAGAAAATGGAACAACGCATATTAAAGCACATAAGTTATTCTATTGCAAGCATACCTAATCATGGAAGTACAAGGAATTATCACTACACAGGCATTGGTATTACCCACCTCCTCCATGAGATTGCACCCTCTGTCCCAGTGATGTGGCAATTCCATGCTGCCTGTGGCATCTTTCTTATCATCTGGTACTGTTATCTGTGCACTTTTTTTTTTTTAAGTTGGTGCCAGCCCTATCTCAACCAGAACACAGACTACAGAGTGGGAGTAACAAGAGAGTGGTGGTTATCAGGCAAGAGCAGAGACAATTTGGAGGCAGATTGAGTGGGGTGCTCTGGACACTGGAGGGGCTCACTTGAGCTCACTTTGCTTTGGGAAACTACCTCTGGGGGCCCTGAGCAGTGGATTGGTGAGGGGGCACATTGGGGGCCAAGAGGGCAGTTAGAAGGCGATTGTGGCCCAGGTGAGGTAGAAGGGAAATATGAGAAATGCACAATAGGCAGGCTTGCCTTTTACTTGACTATGGATAATAGACAGAAGTTCAAAGTGCTTCCTAGGTACTTAGTGTCTGAAGTAGGAAAGACAACTGATGATGGATTTGTTTTCGGTAGGAGCGGAGAAGATAAAGGTGGACACTAAAAGTACTGGTCCTGTTTCTCTGTATCAGTCACTACATGATACCAACTGCAAACGTGATTTGTTTCCTCTCTTCTTCAAGGCCATAGGTTTTGAATTTAAGAAATATATATATATGATTCTATACTAGCCTCATAGTTTACTAGCAGAGCAACACACGCATACGCTTTCAGACATGGTCTCCTAGCTAAGCATTTAATAAATAACGGTGAATAGGCCTGATAGCAGTGCTTTTGGCTTTTTCTTTTGGTGACTACAAATAATAGCACTTCTTAGGTTTATTTCTGCTTATTATATCTCAACAGGTGTTTGAAACATATTTTAGGGGGACCCACCCCCGCAAAAAAACCCCTCCAACCTGGTGCTCAGAGATCATTGGCATGTCAATGGGTAGTTTAGTTTCTCTAGGGCAGGAAGTCCTTGCAGCCTACAATCCCTGCCATGCCAGAGACAAATGACTGAAAGCAGAGAACAGGTTAGAGCTAAGTAACCCAATAACTCCTACTTAAAAATAAAAACTATGCTTTTGTTCTTTATTTCCGCGGTGAAGCAGGTGACCAAGAAGCTGGGTAGCTTGTAATTATGAGTAAATTGAGCACAGAAGTGAGAAAATGAAGGCGCTTCCCCAAACTCAATTCCCAGCCTCAGGACCAGACCCTGTTGCCCTCTCCTCTCGTTCTGAAGTTTTCAAGGAGCAAAAAGCAGGCCGAGGTGATGTGTCCTGGGATCCGGCCCACAGGTGCAGGGGGTGGCTGCTAAAAAGGCGCGCTGCGCGTGCTCGAGACGTGAGCAGCGCTGAGCAGCTGCCCCGCGGGGCTGCCTGAGGTCGGGTCCGGAGGCCCGATCCTCTCCCACGTCCCTTCGTGGAGCGTCCACGGAAGCGCAGCAGGCGGGCAGACCCGGCCGGGCGCTCTGGGAGGCGGCGACGCGCGTGCGCACATCCGGGGTCACGCGCAGCGCGGGGCGTGGCGCGGCGCGGAGGGGCGTGGCGCGGCGCGGAGGGGCGTGGCGCGGCGCGGAGGGGCGTGGCGTGGCGCCCGAGGGGCTGTCATTCCGGCGCGGCCGCCGCCCTCGCCTGCGTGCGGCTGTTCCGGCTCCTCCCTCTCAGGGGCTGCTTCTCCCCCGCACCGACGATGGTGCTGGAGTCGGTGGTCGCCGACCTGCTGAACCGCTTCCTGGGCGACTATGTGGAGAACCTGAACAAGTCTCAGCTGAAGCTGGGCATTTGGGGCGGTAAGCGAGGGGCGCGGCCGGCGTGCTGCCGGGGCGGAGGGCCGGACGCCGCGGGCTCCTCCCCGGGCCGGGCGCCCCGAGCCTCCCGAGACTCCGCCTCCGGGGGGGTCCCGGGAGCGCCTCCAGGTGCGCCAGGTGTGGGGGCGCCCGGAGGCGGCCGAGCACCCCGAGCCCGGGATCCCCACCCCGGGGGGGGGCGCGGGGGAGGGGCAGGCGGCCGCGCTTCTCCAGTCACGCAGGCCCAGCACCTGCCCCGCCTCGCTCGGCCGTCTCCGGGTCCTCGGTCGCGACCCCTCGGGCTCCCCGCGTCAAAAACGCGAACAGACGCCTTTGTACACGCAGTTCTCGTCCGTTCGTGCAGACCTGACCCCCGCGGCGCGCGACCGCGTGTCCTTCGGGACGGGTCTCGCAGAGAGTGGCCTCGGGGGAGGGCGAGGCACTGGAGGTTTGGGGCGATCCAGCATTTTCCTGCGAGCACGAACGGCCCTCGCCCTAGGCTTGCCCAGCGCGGGGAGGGAGAAGGAGGGGGTCGTGAAGGTGTGCCAGCAGCTGTCAGGTGGGCAGCCAGCCCTGGTGGCGCAGTGGTTAAGCGCCCGGTGCTGCCTGCAAGGGATGCTGTTCAAGCCCAGGAGCTGACAGCCCCCGGAAAGGTCAGTTGTCCCTTGTCCGGAAAGGTCCCCGAGTCCTAATGGACTCGGGGGCAGTGAGGTTGGTTTATTTTGGTTCCCTTCAGTATTAGGGATTCTGAAGAAGACCGGAAAGCGTGGAACTTCCCCCTCCGTGTGAAGACAGCTTCCGTTTTGTTTTGGAGGGGTGGAGAGAAAGCCCATTGACTACCCGCGCCGCCCTTAAGGAGGTTGTGTGTCCCCAGGAGAGTTACTCAAGCATTTTCATCCCTGAGGCTTCGTCTGTAAAAACAGTCTGCTGCACACGCGCTTCAAAAAGCTGAATTAGATGCACGAAAAAAGCTGAATTAGATGCACGAATTAGACCACACGGAGCCCTGGGGGCTCTGTGGGTGAGGCGTTGGGCAGTTACCCGGAAGATCAGTGGTTCGGCCTCTGGGAGGAACATGAGGCCCCTTAAGAATCGAATGTCTCTGAAACCCTATGTGTTGTCGCTGGATGACAGTGAGAATTGTCCTTTAAACGTGGGAGCTGCTGGGGATGCTTTTTTGACCAAAGTATGTGGGGGTCGGGCAGGAGTTGGGTGGTTAGCTTTGGAGGGAAATCGAAAGTATTCAAGTGAATGGAACTGCTTTGAATTCAGGCAACAAATAGCTATCCACAGGCCCTCTAGATTTCCGCTGTGACGATTAGGCCAGCCATTTACCTCCTTGGGCCTTAGTGCCTTCATTTGAAATTCATCTTCATAAGCCAGAAATAATAGAAATGTAATAGAAATCATTATTAAATGCTTACTCAGTCTGGCATCGAGTCAGTGCCGACTTAAAGCAGCGCTCTAGGACCCGGTGGAACTTCTTCCCCTTTGGTTTCCTAGACTCTTAACTCTTTCTGGGAGTAGAAAGCCCAGACTTCCTCTTGCGAAGTGGCTGTTGGTTTCAAATTGCTGACCTTGTGGTTCACTGCCCAACATGTAACCATTACACCACCAGGGCTCTAGGAACTTAAAAAGTCTAATAGAGTAATACTTGTATAATATTCCGTGGGACCACTACCCAGATTTCAGTGTTACACTTACCTTAGGATTCCGCACCCCCTTATACTATGTGTGTATAAATAGTCAAAGATCCCTTCCCTGCCAAATCTCATTCTCCTTTTCTCCATCTATAAAGTTAGGGACTGGACTAGGGAAGATCTAGGGGGTCCTCTTAATACCAAACTCTGTGGTTCTAGCTGTGAATATTTTTCCTATGGCATTTTGAACTCATTCACAGGGCAGTCTGACCCTACCCTACAGTGTGTGCGTGAGTCAGAATAGACTTCATGGCAGCGAGTTTAGATTTTTTGAAATTTTTGTTAATGCAGTGGAACTGGACACCTGGTGTGCGTTGTGGGGTGTGGGCTAATAATGGCAAGATCAACAGTTCAAAACCACCAAGCTGCTGTGTTGGAGAAAGATGAGTTTTTCTACTCCTATAAAGAGTTACTGCCTCGGAAACCTGCAGGGGCATTTGTATCCTGTTAGAGGGTCGCTGTGAGTTGGAATTGATTCAGTAGCAGCGAGTTTGGTTTTTGGTTGAAAGGCAGAGAATTTCAACTGAGGGAGATTCTTCCCCATTCCTCCTTCCCCCAGGAACATTTGGCAATGTCTGGACAACTTTGAGAGGTTGCTCCTGGCATCTAAGGAGTAGAGGCCAAGGTGCTCTTAAACAACCTTCTATGCACAGAGCAATCCCCACCTCCTTACCCCGTAAAAATGATGAGGCTCAAAATATTAGTTAAGAAGCTGTGGAGAATACTGAGAATGGCTTTTGCATTTATAGGAAACCTACTTCATGCTGATTAAGACGTATGTTGTTGGTAGGTACTGTCCAGTCTGTTTCTGATTCATGCTACCCGTATGACAGAGTAGAACTGCATACAGTTTTCTAGGCTGGACTCCTAGGCAGGTCTATTTCCCACAGAACTGGGTGGGTTCAAACCACCAACCCTTTGTGTTGCAATTGGGTGTTTAAAGGTTTTACCACTAAAGCTGTAGTAAGGAATAACAAAGGACTTAAAGTAAATGTGTTGCACCTATGAAATTTATAATTTAATAGAGAAACACAATAATTTAAGGAGTGCATGAAAGGGAATATGCCAGTAAAACTGTATAAGCTATTCTTGTATGCGCTCAGGATGGAGATTTAGAATAAGATATTGTGTTAACATAATTTGAAAGAGCTTGCACTATGTGTAGACTCAAGGAGCCCTGGTTGGGCTGTCAGGTGAGCTTTAGGTTGCTAATAGACAGGTCAGCACTTAAAACTCACTATCCACCTGCAGGAGACAGAAGCGGCTATATGCTCCTGTAAAGATTTACATACTCTCTTCAGGGTTGTTATGAGTCTGAATTACCTCGATGGCAGTGGAGTATGCATATCCTCATGCATCCTGGTATTCACAGTGCAGGCCACAGGAACAACAACTATGGATGAGGGAGATAGAATTATTGGAACGACTTGATTCAGGAAGTGTATTGTGGATATTACCTTTATTTTATTTATTTTTTAAGAGAACCTTTATTACATTTCAAATGGGATTAGAATGAGATAAAGACAAAGATGTGTTATCCAGATAATGGAAACCATTAGAATAAGGTCTTAATGGTACCCAAGGGTTTGCTGATGTACAGAGCTTTAAAAGGGACATGAAAATAGTAGCAAAAACATAGTTACCACCCCAAACCTAATTATAAACAAACTCGAGTACTATGAAATATGCATCACTAAAAAACAAGGACAGTTCTCTTAAACACCACAAAATGGATAAAGCTAGACAGCATTATGCTTAGCAAACTCAGTTGTACAAAGATAAATATTTAATAGCACTGTTTGTATAAGGGAAAACAAAGGACAAGAAGCCTGGCTTGCATACTAATAGACTAGACTTTGATGACTGTGAGGAGGCTAGGGCAGAGTTGGGATCAGGAAGGGAGGGACAGGTTATTGAAGGATGGTGGGGGAAAAACCACATTTATGGAGGATATAATGGGGTATTTGTTATTGATTTCATTGCTTGAGATGGGCTGTGCAAATGTATATTGTACGTTTCTTTAAAAACTGAACAGATCCCTCAAACTTAAATAGTGGTCTGAGTGACTTAAAAAAAAGAAAAAGAAGAGGAAAAAACAATTAAATGGACTTGGAGTCTTCAATGACAAACAAATTAATCTCAAATAAACAAAAATAAGTAAAAGGGACATGAGAAGTCAAGGGAACTTGTTATAAAGGCATGGATGGTGGCAATACATCGTAGTTCTGTACGTTGTAGAGCTTACAAGATTGGTCCAGGGTCCTCCCTAAGGCAGTCAAGGCATGACTTGTAACTGTGGAATGCCCCATAGGGATATCTCCATTAAGGACACACCAGGGTACGTGCCCAAGGGAGACTGTCCGTACTCCTCCCCTTGCGCGCGCCCCTCCAACTGGTAAGGTAGTGTAGGTAATGCCCTTTCCGATACGCTCTGTCTGAGGAACAAGGCTATTCAGGTCCCTGCTAATCCACATGGGAATTTGAAAATGGATTTAGGGACTTTTAAAATGGATTTAGGGCTCTTACTGTCTTCCCTAGCCTCCTTCTGCAAATGGGTGCTCATAATTTGTCCTTCCTTTTATCATGGATTTTATTTATAATCGTTGGATCACACTGGCGTGTAAATGATAAGTCCTGTGTGGACTTAGAACTGACACCTCACGGAGATGGCTGCTCATGTTAAGAAAGCCTTTAAGGTTCCAGCCACTATTTTTCCTGATAGGAACGCACCATCGAATTTCTATGCCACACTTTGCTGTATCCTCTGTGATCTCTTCAGGACAATTAGGGCCTCATTATAAGAGCGAATGTGTTTAGATTAGGGTGTATGATTAAGTGTGAGCTCAAAATCCATTCGCATATCTAAGCTTTATACTTTCCCTGGTCAACATTAGAGGGAGCTTTATGAGTTTCTGAGAGAGAATATATATAAATAACCTCCATGGGATCGTTGGAAATTCTAATTTCAATCCAGCCAATGGCATAGAATTTAAAATACTACTGAGAAAAGGAAAGTAAACATTGATTGGAAAGCTTTTTAGTCTAAAATATCTGGAATGTTCACTTATACAGATTAAAATGTAAGCGAATGGACTCTGTTTAAGAAACCAATGAGACAAAAGGCAATAATTTCAATAACATGTATTCAGAACTATACAGAACCTATGTCGCAAAAGGTAAAGACCATGTGAAAAGAGCAAATACATGGTAGTATTAACTTGTCAATTATTGGGCAACCTCAAAAACAAGAGGTTTGAGCCAGAGTCCAGTGACTTCCAATTCCGTGACTTTGAGATAGCAGACATCCACTTTTCAGCATTAAGTTCAAAGGATTATTTCAGTGGCTTTGATCTGCAACAGGTCCATGTAAGGTGAAGTCTGGTTCATTTAGTGGGGTTTCCAGCTCAGATTCTTCTGATGTAGCCTATGGAGAATGCTGTGCCCCTTGAGAGACAATCTGAAATCCAGGTAGCTTGTGGCATGAGGCTTTCAAAGAAAAGGTATTTACTTTTAATGCTGGACAATTCCTTATATTGAATGGTTTAAGCAGAATACCCTTTCTCCAATTCTTGCTCTTGTGGGAAATGAGGCTCTGATGACTTCTTAGCTGGAGAAACAGTCTAATTCTTTAAACCTTGGTTTCCAGATCTGTAAGATGGGGAAAAATCACTTCCAGATTTTGATGCGATAATTAATGTAGAAGTCCTCTGTAATTGTTAAATTGTTAACAATAGGATAGTAATACTGATGACAAGCAAATCCAGGTAAATGATAGAAAAGCCTGCTTTGTGCCATGAATGTGTTTCTTCTAAACCTTAGACTCTGAGCTTTCCCTGTTCTACAGGGTGATGATTTTGTGTAGAATTAGTATCACATACCTAAACATTTCTTATTTTCCACATACATCTTTTAAAAGAAAAAGAAACCCATTTGCATATATGCTTACAAGACTTCTGCTACATGCCAGCTAGTTTGTAAGTCAGGTTTTTAATGGTTCCGAAAAGTACCTGTTGGGTATGTTGCTGCCCATGCAGGGAGATGGATTTATCTCCATATTCATTCCCTGTGAACTAGACCAGGAGATAGAATGCACAGGCCCTAGCTATTGGAGATATGGCCAGGGCATAATTATTTCAAGAGTAACATGAAAAAGGATGTTGAAATGCCATATCTTTTGCAACTTGGTTTAAGTAGCATTGTTGCAATCTGGAACCTTTGCCTGTTTCTGAAAGTGATTTACTGTGTAAAGTCAGCAGGAACTTTTTCACTTCTGAATTCTGCTGTTCTCCCTACTATATGGCAGGTGAGCTCTACGCAGAGGCTGTAAGGCGTTGAATGCAAAGGCTGGCAACAGTAAGCCGGAGTAGGAGCCAGGTGGAGTGCCCTGGTAGTCTGCAGATCGAGGCTGTACTTTTCCTTCACGCCACCCCTGCACTTCCCTATCAGTTGCCAGATTATTGTTGGAGCAGACCTGCCTAAGGAAGGAGAATAAGCACTGGCCTAGGATGGGGAGACCTGTTGTCTAATTCCATCTTTGTGTGACTTTTCATCAAAGACCAGTAGTCTCTCATCTATAAAAGAGAGGGTTAGTTCAGACCACGTCTTCCAAGTTTTAGGCTTCTGTAATTTGAAGTAGGTAAAAACCTATGAGTGCCATCATTTAGATAAGTTTTATTGCCAATTTCCCAATATTCAAAGTAAGGAATGGTAGTCATGTAAGGTACGTTTAGTTTTCTTTTTCATTCTCCTGTCAATACTGGTGAGCAAGATGCCAAGCAAAAAACTTATATGTTGCTTTGGAGCCAACTCCGATCACTATAGGTGAGCGGAGCACTGCCCCATAGGGTTTCCAAGGCTGTAGTCTTTGTCACGTCAGACTTCCACGGGAGGTTTGAACCACCAGTCTTATGATCAGCAGCAGAACCTCCTAACTGCTGCGCCACAAGGGCTTCTATGAGCAAAGTGGCACAGCTAAGAACTGTGATAAGAAAAACGAAGTTCTACTCTCATGCTGATATTTGAGTTTTCAAATGCAGTGTGTTACATTGTTCTCCAGAGAGCAATGGGTGGGGGTAAGGTAGCATAAGAATGCAAGAAAACAAGGGAACAACAAGTGATCCAAATTGGTGGTGAGGTGGGTGTGGGGGACCTGGTAGGGCATGATCAAGGCGAATGTAACAAAGAGGAAGTACTGAAATCCTGATGGGGACTGAGCATGATAGTGGGACAGGAGGAAAATCAAGGGTAATAGCGAAAAGAGCTGGGAGGCAAAGGGCATTTATGGAGGTCTAGATAAAGACATGGACATATGCAAATATATTTATATGAGGATGGGGAAATAGATCTATGAGCCTATATTTATAGGTTTAGTATTAAGGTAGCAGAAGGACATT
>NW_022107947.1:115400-118467 GCF_000313985.2 Echinops telfairi | reverse complement strand
CACCCCAATGGGCTAAACATTGGGCTATTAACTATTTGAGCCAATTCAGACTCTTAGCATAAGAGTCTTTTTATCCTATAGGACAAAGAAGTCGCTGGTGGGTTTGATCAGTGCCTAACCATGAGCACCCCACCCCAGGGCTTCGTACATTATTATCCTAAGATTCTTGAAATGCATTGGTAACATTGTAGCTCTCCACACTTTTTATTGCCAAGACTTCCTGTTTCAATAGGGAAATGGCCAGAGTGAGAGTCTCTGTTCCCTCTCCCTCTCCCACTTTCCCTTTCCAAAGTCACTGTGAATTATTAAAAGGTCAAACATTTACCTATACTTGTGTCTAGATTGGTTACTTTGAGACTCCTCTCGTTCACTCACTACCATTAGGTTGATTCTGACACTCATGTCGACCCTATAGGACAGGATTTCTTTTTCACCTGTCTTATCAGATGCAGAAACCAAAAGTAGATCCAATATCTATGGCAACTTCTCTACGCTTCCTGTGATTTTTGCATTCATTTTATGTTTATTGACTTTGCCAGGGAGGTTTAATTGTCCTCTGATTTACAATCTTCTACTCCTTCTGCCTTGCCGTTTGGAGACAGTGTGGGATCCTGGACATACCACTAGCATTGGAAGCTCTCAGCTCGGCATCTCCCTTTCTAGCTTTTGCCAAGGTATTCTTAGACCTGTCACTTAACCGCTTGACACATCCGTTCCTTTAGCTTAGTATATGAGGGGCTTCAGAAAGTCCCTGCAAAAATGGAGTGAAAAGCTGGAAGTTTCCCACAGTCTTTGAAATGACCCTTGTATGACACGTGCCTGCCTTCTGCTGGGGATGCTGTGGGATCAAATAAAACAACAGATTTGAAGGTGTTTTCTGAAGTATGAAGGTCCTTGTTCTTATTGTAGTTGTATTTTCAGCCTAGTGAAATTACCCTCTTAGTAATTGACACTCTTTTTAATTAAGTCAGTATTTATTGAACACTTACTTTGTGAAGAATAATTAAGGAGTTTATAATCAGATACAAGAAGAAAGACATTTGTATAAAGTTAAATATTAAACGCTGTTAGAAAAAAAGGGTAGATAATCTATGAAGGTACAGGAGAGATGATTTGTGGCTGGAGCTATGTAACACCAGCACTATATTTCTTATATTCATTTTACAGGTCATTGTGCTTTTAAAAGACCATATGCAGATTTGGGAGTCTCCCCACCCCCCCCCCCCGCCCACACACACTATATTATGCCGGTACTACTTTCTTTTTATTCATAAATTTACTAATTTGCACTTTGCCCAGCTAAATCTTAGCTTGTTTTTTTTTTATAATTTATTAACTCCTTATTTTTTATTCTATTTTTTGAAATGCCTCTGACTTTGGATATTTTTATCGTTTTCTAAATTGATGGCTTTTATTTCTATCTTCTGATTCATTATTACAGATCCTAGATCAACTTTGATTAAGAATTTCCTCTTTTAGGTTACTTCCTAACATGCCCATCTAGACTGGCTCAGAAACTCTCCAGCTGAGAGTTTTAAGCATTTTATACTTAGCAAAACCGCCTCCAGCCTTTTAGTGGGCACCACCTGGGATCCCAGTCTGAGCCCCAAACCTTCTTTTCTGCAGCACAGATGCACTCCCTTCTGCTGATCCTGCCGGACTTGCTGCTAGGCTGCCACCTTGGTGTCTGTACATTTGATGCTATCAAATCTCAGGAGCCCTCCTCTGTCAATAGGGCCCCTATGAGTCAGCATCGACTCAGCAGTGGTTTTTCTTGCTGGTTTATTATGGGATTGGCTCAGTGCTGCAGAGTTAACCATATCCATCTCTGCTTATTAGTCATTCTATCCCTGTTTGACTTCTTTTTTAATGTTAAAAGGTTAGGCACAAATGCTTATCTTCCTCCTTGCTCTTTCCCAGCTCCCCACACTCCCCTGGGTTTTCAGGACTTTCTAGGGCCTCTGTTTGTTCTGCGCATGGTCGATCTGGTTATACAGTAAAGTTATGTGCATGTGTACGGCATATTATGTTATTTTGAAGGAGAAAAGCAAAAGATGCAATTTTTCCTTCAATGTTCAGTAATTAAATCACATAGTTTGTTTTTCACAAAATATTATGTGTTGATCTGCTTTAATTTTAGAGATACGGTTTTAAAATAGTATGCTGCAAGTGCTTACTCATCTATGACAAGAAATTTGCAAAACCACTCTGGCCATCTGATCTATATTTGTGCCTTTTCTAAAGAAAGTTGACCACACTCAATGTAGAAATTATCAAATCAGTAGCATTGATATCACATACTAGCAAAGTTCTGCCAGAGGTATTGCAAGCACATTTGAAATTGTTCATTGATGGTGACCTGGCCGAAGTTCAAGTCAGACTCAGAACAAGATGTCACTGCGGTGGGTATTATTGCTGTTGTAGCGTGGAATTTGGCCCAAAGCAGTGGATACTAGGAAGATGTTCACCTGTGTTTTGTTGACTATATGAAGGCATCTAACTGTGGATCATAATTAATATAGATAAGGCTGTAAGGAATGGGAATCCCAGAACTTTATTGTGCTCACGCAGAACCTGTACCAGGGTCAAGAGGCAGCAGAACCAAACTGAACAAGAGCTGCTTTCTTTCCCCTTACTTACTCAGTCTGTATACTGAACAAATCTGAAAAGCTGAGCTATGTAAAGAAGGCAGTGTCAAGATTGGAAAAAGACTCATTAGCAATCTACTGTCTGCAGATGAAGGCACCCCAATGGGCTAAACATTGGGCTATTAACTATAAGGGTGTTGGTTCAAACCCACACAGGCTGTTCTGCAGGAGAAAGATGAGACTTTCTGCTCCAGTCAAGATCTAGAGCCTCCAAGACCCTTTAGAGGGATTCTCCTTCCTGGAGAGGAACTGCATGGTGGGACCAGCTCAGTGACGTTTGGGTTGGTTGTTTTTATATGCAGATGACTCAACCTTACTTGCCCCAAATGAAGAAAACTTGAAGCATTTACTAATGGAGGTCAGTGACGCAGATTTCATTATGGATTACACCAGAACATACCGTATATACTCAAGTATAA
>NW_022107947.1:80817-114604 GCF_000313985.2 Echinops telfairi | reverse complement strand
GGGAGGCCTTATGTTCGGGGAGGTCTTATTTTGGGGGGATGCCTTATATTTCAGCGAGAGGCAAAACTGTAAGTAGGTCTTATTTTCTGGGGATGTCTTACTTTCGGGGAAACACGGTATATGTCTGTGGAAGTGGCAGTCAAAGAAATCAAACCAGGTGTTTGGGCAAATTGTCAACCGAAGGCCTCTGTAAAGTACTGAAAAGCAAAGATGTCACTTTGATGAGTGAGATGCCCAGTCTTATGTGCCTGTGCAAGATGGGTCGTGAATGTGGAAGAGCCGACGTGCTCCAACTGTGGAGTTGGCAGAGGGTGGTTAACATGCCCGGGCTGCCAAGAGAGTAGGAATTGAATTGCGGTAGTCTTAGAAGTGAGGATGGCAAGACTCACCTGCGTGCTTTGGTTCCACACAAAGAAAGACTGGTTTCTGGGCAAGGGCACTGCTTCATTCTGTTGATAAAGTTAGCACGAGTCCGAGCCTATTTGATGGCAGTAACACCAAGAATACAAGTGATAGTTAAAGTTATTTCTATTTCTCAGGTAGGAAAGCCTACAGCTTACTGGAAGAGCACTTGTAGCACAGCACCTTCCCTAGTTAGACATTTATCTACTGGTGAATGAATGAATGCACTTTCACCCATGTGGCAATCTGAAATCTGCCACTCCCTCCTGGTTTCTTTCTGTCAGTGCTAGTGACTCCTCCTCGAGTGCAAATAGCTCACAGACTGTGTCTATCAGCCCTGCTTCCTTTTTATATTTGCTATGTCTTCGATAACACTCATTTTTATTTTTCCCCCCGCAAAGAGTAAATCTGCGTTTATTTGCTCTAAAAAATATTGCAGTCATGTTGATACTGGTATTTAACTTTGTTTTGTTTCCCTATTGCCCTCAGTGCTTTGTAGTTTTAGCAATGTCTAATGAGAAAAGGATATGTAATCATTAATAAATTGAGAAAAAATTAATTTAAAAATGATAAAAAGAAATACCAGCATCTTTAGACCTCCCCTTCAGGGATACTCTCATAAGATTTGAGTCTTTCTTCCTGTCAGCCTTTCAAAGTGCGAGGGCATTTCAAAAAATGTAAAGCCTACTGATATACTTGGTTAACTTTTTATTTGTATAGGTCGATTTCAGTATTTTAGGTCTTAAAAACGCGTCAAAAACAAAAACCCAGTTCCATTGAATCAATTGCAGCTTAAAACAATCCTGTGGAGCAGAGTCCGACTGCTCCATAGGGTTTCTGATGTTGGAAATCTTCACGGGGCAGACAGCCTCCTCTTCCTCCGACTTCCACATTGAAATACCGTCTGTTCATCAGTGAACCATAGCTCTGCTGCAATAGGAACAGCCTGCTTTCTATAAGGACGTTTATATTTTTATTTTATTTTTTTCATTTACATTTTTATAGGCATCATGCTAGTACCTTAACAATTACTATAAGAAATTCATGTTTAATGTAGATTACTCTTGAACATTCCTGCTAACAATTGCTCTACCACATCAGAACCTTGGAAAAACAGTCCAAATGACTTATCAGCAAATTTGAAAGTGTTCCTATATGTATTGCTTCAAGTATACACAAATACATGAGTTACTTTTATCAACCTGAATGAAGCTCCCATTTGTAATCGTGTGTAAAAGAATTGAATTATGGTAGCCTGTGCTAATTGGTAGGACCTCTGGCGGCACAGTGGTTAAAGAATTTGGCCGCTGATGGAAAGGTTGGTGGTTTGAACCCTCTAGCTGCTCCTTGGGAGAAAGACGTGGCGGTCTGCTTCTGAAAAGGCTTACAGCCTTGGAGACCCCGTGGGCAGTTCTGCTCTGCCCTCTCGGGTCGCTGGGAGTCAGAATGGACTTGTATTGTTGTATTGTTCAGACAGAATGTAATGCTAACTCATTTTTCTCTTTCTTAAAGGTAATGTGGCTTTAGATAATCTACAGATAAAAGAAAATGCTCTGGTAAGTTTTTAAGAAATTATGCTAACTCAGCTA
Source organism: Echinops telfairi (assembly GCF_000313985.2). Taxonomy (NCBI): domain Eukaryota; kingdom Metazoa; phylum Chordata; class Mammalia; order Afrosoricida; family Tenrecidae; genus Echinops; species Echinops telfairi. The sequence goes on along the minus strand of NW_022107947.1, from coordinate 112,613 downwards.
ATTTGCTGAGATCTTAGACACTCCTTGGTCACTGCTACCAGATGGAGTGATTGAGTCTTCAAAGGGGATCACTCATAACCTTTTGCTGTAGGAAAATGCGAGATTAAATATTTAGAACTAGTATTTTTTCCTTAATGGCAAAATGGTATTATTTGGAAATTGAAGTGCTTTTCATTGGCCTAATTTAACTGTATAGCTATGTAGTAGACATATTTGTTTTGTTGGAATATTTTTCTTTGGAAATATCTTTAGAAGTTTTTCTGGAACATGAGGAATCAGATGAGTAGGTACATTTATTACTTTAGATAATTGTTATAGAAAACACATATTGCAGTAGCCAGATTTCAAAAGAATTAGTATAAGTTAAGGTATACCCAACAGAAAGGCTGTGTTTGTTTAATTTTTTTTTCTGCTTTAACTTTTATTTATTATTATTTTAAGCTTAATTTATTCCCAAGCCATGAGTTTTTGCTTCTTCAGTTTCTTCTGGGAAATCTTTTTCTTCTGTGCAACCTCCTCTTCTGGTTTGGGAATGATCTGTTCCCTCTCAGTCAGGATCATGTCAGTGTGGCGGAGGAGCTCGTGGATGGGTTGATCTGACCATGAGCTCTCTAAGTCTGGCAGCACATCTTGGGGGCTTTGTTCACCTGGATGTGCTCAAGGACCAGAGAATCCACATCTAAACCCTTCAGTTCAGCATGACTTTCTGCATTTTTAAGCATGTGAAGCAAAAATTCAGCACTCTTTTTGGGCCACCGGCCCTGGGTCCAACCCCACTGTTTGGCCTGGGCACACCGACCAGCACCACCCTTGTAGCGTGGGAAAGGCACACACTGCTTCTGCACAGTCACGTCTTTCAAGTATTTGGTAGCTTTCCGGATGTGCATGCCTTTGATGGCCTGGGCAGTTTCATGGGTGTTCTTGAAGTGCACCCGGAGGTTCGACCCTCTTGATTTGCAGGATTTTATAGGGTTTTCTGGGTCGAGTGAGGAGCGAACCATTTTGGCAGGTCACCTCAGGCCGCTACAGTTAGAGGAAGAGCAGTGGGTTCTGGGAGAATTCATGGTCACTTAACTTCTCCATCTTTGTTTAATTTTGAAGACTCAAAAAATAATTGTGAATGCCAGCTATTTTCAATGTTTATGAATAAAAAAGGGTTCAGAGTAAAATGTGAAAATATATTACTAATTGCTACCTGTCAGTAACTTATCTAAAATAAATGCTAATTCAGTAAGTAATATGTTGGGAACTTACCTTGAAAATAGTTTCACTTTTTAATTTACTATATAATTTGAGAGAAAATTGTTCTGCTCTTTTTATTGCATAGTACAATGGGACTATTCTTTTTGCTTTATTAGTATTGCTGGTAAACAGTATCTGTTGTTTTAAAATTATATAGACTTGCCTTATGATGTTTGGTTTATTGAAGCAATAACCAGTTTATGGAATTACTTTCTTTGACTACAAACTCTTTTTCTATTATTTCTGTGATTTTTTTCCTGCTACATCTGAATTTTCATTATAGAAAACTTCTCTGTTAGTCCCTTAGGAGTTCCTTACCTAGAAAACTTGTTTTATGCTTTCACTCAGAGGTAATTACATATTTAAATGCTGATACAAAAATGACTTTTTTGGGGGGGAGATTAATCATTCAAGATGTTCTTTTTTCTTCCCATTAAAGAGTGAACTAGACGTTCCTTTTAAAGTCAAAGCTGGCCAAATTGGTAAGTATGTCACAGTTCATTCGAGTGATGATTGACCCTTTTGGATCTCTCCTAGCCCCTGTGTTACTTAATCTATAAAATCATCTTTTTGCTTGAACAAAGTACAAATGGGTTTTGGTTTATTTGTTAGAGTTAGGAGTTCTGTGCCTACTTGTGTATACTACATATATATGTATTATGTGCATACTTTTAATGTCTTGGCAAAATTTTGGTAGAAAATAACTCTTTTACATGGAAGGGAGTTCACACTACAGTTTTATTCCTCAGGCTTTGTTTTTGCCACACAGAACAAATCTTCTGTAAGGTGGAAATTCTAGTAAATAAACTTCAAATATAGCCTACTTTCCTCATGTTTTCTTCAATCACTGTAACATATTATGCAGCAGTGTAGCATGGAGGTATATTATGGTAAGTAGAAAATCTTATTTCTTCACAGTTAAGCTCCTACACTATGACTACCCACAACTAGCTTATATCTTTGTTGAACTTCTTTTTAATGGGAAGTTTAATCTTTAAGTGCTCCCAACTCATCCCTGCTACCTGGATTTATCTTCTTTTTGAAGTATAAGTATCCGCTTTGGATAGTTTACTCATATTTTAAAGTTTTCACTTATGTCAGCATTAATTCCACCAGTCTGCTGCTATACCACATCACCTCTCTACTTCACTTCATCATTTTGTGTGCTAGAATCCTTTCCTTTTTATAAATGCCCACCACTACTCTAACATTTCTTGGCAATTATTTAAATACTTGTACTTGAGTATGTTTTATTTCCTGTACATGTACTTTTAATATAAAGTATCTTTTGCATGTTTATTTTTTCTCTTAAAATAAAAGACACTCCCTTAGATTGAAGGCATCTCTAGGGCATGTGCTATCGCCTGTGTTTTTTTAGTTTTTTTATATAAAATATAAAAATAGTACCTGTACTATTTTAGGTGATGATATTTAGAGCTTGTATAAGTTGTAACCATTTATTCATTCTTTTACCTTTGAAATATTTACACACATGTGTTATAAAGAGTTTCAAAGTGCTCAAGAGCACCTTTACAAGCTCATGGTTCTCTAAGCCCACCCTCACTTCTGCTACCAGTTGCAAGTTTGGGAGTCCCCAAGACCACGAGGTTCTATGATTCCCTAGAAGTACTCAGTGAAAACTGTTACACTCATGGTTATGACTCACTGCTTTAAAAGGCTACCGATTAAATTAGTGTGAAGTCTTCTTCCAGTGGAGTCATATGAGCAGTACGAAAGGCCCCCAGTGATGAGTTAGGGTGAGTACACCCAGAGTGTTTCCAATGAAGGAAGCTCACTTGCGCATTGGTGGCCAGAGTTTGTATTGCAACTTAGTCACATAGACAGGTGGCTGACTGCTCTTTTCCAGTCATTTTGGAGGTCAAACTGGTAGCGTAGACAAAGCACCACAACCGTAAACACAGTCACATTGTTTGTGTGGGCTCTTTGGTGTGGGCCAAGGTCTCCAGGTAAACAGAGACCCTGTTACCAGACAATATTCCAAGGGGCTAGAGACCACCTCCCAGGAGACCAGGCTTTTCTTTAGGCAAGGTTAATTAATTCTGTACTACACAGAGATTATGCAAGGATGAATATGATAGCTTTCTCTCCAAGGAAGCTATAGAGCTCTAAAATTAGGACACTGGGTTAAAAATACATTTCCAGAGTATTGGATGAGTTCTAGTTCATTAAAATTTTTTTTTTCATTTTTCAATTATATTCCTTAAAACAATTTACATTTGGGAGAAGGTTTTCTAGTGGTTCCGAATTTGTTCTTTTTGTTTTTAAAGTATTATAGCGATTTAATGTGTTCCTTCATGGTGAGGTATAAAAGACGTTTTATATATAAGGATGCAAAGCATATTTTTTGAAAAAATTACCCCCCCCCACATTTTTGTTTTCACGGTAATTTGGCTTTTTTTTAAAAGATCGTTTTATTGGGGACTCATTACAGCTCTTTTAAAAAAACATACATCAGTTGCATTGAGCATATTTGTACATATTTTGCCATCATTATTTTCTAAACATTTACATTTTATTTGAGCCCTTGGTATCAGCTCCTTTTTTAACCCTCCCTCCCCCCTTCACCCCTTGTGACCCATTGATAAGTTATAAATTGTTAATGCTTTCATATCTTATACCGACCACTGTCGTGTGTCCCGTCCTGTCCCGTCCCCCGCGTACACACACACACACACACACACACACCTTTCCCCTACTCTCCTGGTATCGCTACTCCCATTTCTGTCTGAGGGGTTTATCTGACCTGGGTTCCATGTGTCCTGAGCTCTTAGCTGTACCTGTGTACATGCTCCAACCTAGCCCGCAGTGAAAGGCAGGATTTAGATCATGATAGTGGGGGGTGAGGGAACCTCAAGGAATCAGAGGAATTTTGTGTGTTTCATCGGTGCTATCCTTCACCCTGGTTGACTCATCCTTTCCTTGTGACCCTTCTGTGAGGGGATCTCCCATTGTCTACAGATGGGTTTTGGGTCTCTGGTCAGGCCCCTTTGTTCTTAACAATATGTTTGTTTGTTTTGGGTCTTCTGATGCCTGTTACCTGATCCTGTTGACACCTCGTGATCGCACAGGCTGGTGTGCTTCTTCCATGTGGGCTTATTGCTTCTCTCTTAAAATGGCCAACTTATTTAGCTTCAAGCCTTTAAGACCCCAGACACTAAATCTTTTGATAGCCAGGCACCATCAGCTATCTTCACCACATTTGCTTGTGCACCCATTTTGTCTTCAGCGATCATGCCGGGAAGGTGAGCATCCAGAATGCCAGGTTGCTAGGGCAGAAGTGTTGTGTTGAGGGAGAGCTTGAGCAGAGGCCAGAGTCCATTCACTGCCTCAGTGTATTGCCATATAAATATATGTACCTATGCCAATGCCTCTATTTTAACGAATTAATATTTTATATAAGTGCACACCTATGTTTATACCTCTATCCATAGCTTTGCTTCCTAGATCTTTCCTCTCTTCCCTTTTGCCTTCCTCCTGCCCCATCATCACACTCGCCCTTCTTCCTCTTAGTAATTCCTCTCAGCTAGATTGCTGTTGATCCAACACCCCCTAGATTACTACGTCCTCCTCATTGTTGATTTTAATTTCCTAATTGTTCCCCTGTCTATGGCGTTGTTTGCTCACCGCTCCTGTCTCCCCCGCATTCTGTTCTCCTAAGTCCCCATGGAACCTCCAGTCCCATTGCTATCTCCTCGGCCTTGCTTACCATGCCTGTCTTAAATAGGCAGACAAACTAATAACAACATGGACAGTACAAAAAGAAAACAATTGAATAAAAAGAGGAAAAATAGAAAAAAAATATATAAAGAAAAATAGCCCAAAAAAATCCCACCAAAGCATAGCTAATCCCCGATCTGTCCGCTGACCTTTATGACTCACTCCGCACTGGTCCTGGGGGTCCAGGAACTGCCCTCCTAGCCTGAAGTCTATGTTGGGGACTCCTCAGGTGCTTTTTGGCTTTGCTTTGTTCCCGTTGCTGATCTGTTAGGTTCCCTTCTTGGTTTGCCCCACTGTGGGGGTTTCAGACTAGAGCGAGATATTTTTGTGGGTGCCCCTGGGTTATAGTTTTATTTAAAAGAAAAGGGATACAGTAATGTAACTGAGTTTTAGGACCTTCTTGATGGGTAGGGGATGGTAGTTTAGGATAAATGAGAAGAAAAAAGGCTTTGGGAAGAGCACATAATCTTTTTTTGGTATGCAACTTGATGGGGTATTTCTAGCCTTTTTACTTTTATGCTTACCAAGAAGATAATGAAATTAATTTGATTGAGAACTTATGAGATAGTTGCAACTGTAACAACTATCCATTACAAATATGAGGGGATTCAAAAAGTTTGTGGAAAAATTCCACTTTTATCTCTATTTTTCCATGAGCTTTTTTTTTTATATACAAGAGCAATTGAATATTGACAAAACATATCAGCCCAGTCTAGATCAAGTCCGTAAGTCTGATATTAGCTCATATGTCTGATACCAATCTATAAATTTCTCTTCAGACTCACACAACACATGCAATGATGCCGACTGCAGGAAGATTACAGGCCAGTGGGTGGAAAGTCTTGTGGATCCAGTGGCAGTGGAGGCATCTCAGTGCTGGCTGGGGTGGGGGTGGGGCATCTCCACATGTCTCCTTCAGCTCCAGGGCTCTAGCATAGTTCCATGTGTCTTGTCCGAGGGAATGTCTTTCAGGCAGTGAGTGTGTGTCGCACCACCAGTGAGCCTTTTATCTCCTTAGGGCCTCCAAATGAGGTCATCAATCTGTTACCTGACTGACAACCTAAACTCCACCCCGAGCTTTTAGAAGCTACCTTTCTATAAAATGATCAGATTTAGAAATGACCCAGAAGTGCTTCCTCTTGACTCCCTTAACACAAGACTTACGAGCCATTTAGGAAATTTTGTAAATCTAAAAGTAGAAAATGGAGAAAACATTTATGATATATTTTTTATATTCTTTTCATTTATCAGTTGGGATTCAATACAGATATCATTCCATATTTCAATCATGTCAAATAGAATTGTACAGTCAGTTTCCAACCATCCTTAATTTATGATTTTAATCCTGGACATAAGAGTCCAATTAGAACTGGCCTGTCTAGGTAGCTAGCCTTCCAGGTTCCTCAAAATAGCCTTTCATTACATTATTTTATTTTCTCTCCAGCTTTCTATATATCATTTAATAATTCCTTAAACTGTGAGCATCCTCCTTTCAAAACACAACTAATTAGTTGAATCATGTTCTTTTCTCCTATTAGACCTGTTCAGCAGCTTAATTGAAAGTATAGGGGCTTCTAATATTATTATCTTAATTGTGAAGAATAAAAGTATTTTAGTTTGGTACCTTGAAAACTTGGGAGGTAGGGACAGTTTAAGGGGAATTTCTCTAATGCTTTTGAGGACAATGGCTACCTGGAGGTATGGAAAGGGAATAATAGAGAATGGAGACGTGGTTAAGAAAAAGAATATGAGAAGACTTCAAAGACAGATTTCACTGATTCCAAAATTTAGGTAAATAGGTGGATGCATGTTTGGGGTGGTCCTTTTAGAGCTATAGTTCATTTACTTTATGACGCAACATATTGCTGAGGTAGTCTCACAAGGATCTGACAGTAATACCGTGGTTTCTAAGAGAGAAATGTAGCCTGCATTCCGAGTGACTTGTTCATAGATTGAAATATAACTAACTGGTCAGAACTGCTTGTAGCTTGTAATCCTATTTTAAATCTCTTTGAATAATATTTTTATTGACATATCTTATTCATTCCAAGATATTCTTTCTTTTCCCATACAGTTCTGTTGTTCAGTCTCACCCGGTGGGGCTATAAAATCATCAATGCTATCAACTCCTCTCTACTTCCCTTTCTCCCCCACCCCCTCACTTCCCATACCCTCAGAGAACCCTTACTCCTGTCATTATCTCGGAGGTGTCATCTCTCTGGACTACCATGTACCGAGTGACACAAATCTAACATAACCAACGAGCTGTGTTACGTAAGGACCATAATAGTAAGTGGATGAAATCTTAAAGAACTAGAGGATAATTACATGGTTCTTCAGTGCCACACCACACCCTGGATTTGTCCTCCGTTCCATGAGGCCCTTCCAAGGGGACTGCCCAGTTGTCTTGCTGGTGGACTTTGGGGCTCCTGTACATTCAGTCCCCTTCATATCAATTTTGATGTGTGTTTTTTGAACTTCTGGTCTCTCTCCCTGATGACCCCTCATGATCACTTTGCCTGGTGTGCTTCTTCCATGTACGCTTTGTTGTTTCTCTGCTAGATGGCTGGCTGCTTGTTTAACTCCAGGCCTTTAAGACTCCACACATGATAGCTTTTGATAGACCAGCACCATCAGCTTTCTTCACAACATCAGCTTATTCACCCGTTTTGTCTTAGCCATTGTGTCAGGGGGGTAGGTATCTATCATACAGTGCCACATTATTAGAACAAACCATTCTTGTACAGAGTTAAGTTTTAAGTAGACGCCCAAAGTCCTTGTTGCATTTACATATATATACAAGGGGTATTCCCCCCAAATGAAAATTTTTTCAAAGCTATGTATGTACATTTATATTTACATTAAATATTTATAATATTTACATTACATTAAAAAAAAACACCTTATCACCTTCAAAGTACTCTTTATGGCACAGTGTATTTGTCAAATCTGCGATTACATTCTCGGAAATATTTTTCAAACTCATCCATTTGGATGGCTGCACAGCACCTTCCTCATTTTTTTCTTCACCTCTTTTGTGTGCTCAAGTTGCTATCCTTTCCTGTCCCTCTTCATTTGTGGAAGCAAAAAGAAGTTGCATGGAGTGAGGCCTGGTGTGTAAGGTGCATGGGGCAAGAAAGGCATGCTGGGGTTTTCTTGCCAAAAACTGTGCACTGAGATGGCTGCGTGAACAGCTGCATTGTTGTGGTGGCAAAGCCAGTCCCCCATCTGCCACAAATCAGGCCTTCTTTTTGTCACATACTTTTAACGCTGTCTTTTCAGAACCACCAAATAGCTTGACTCACAGTCTGACCTAGAGTAACAAACTCCAAATGCACACTAAGTCAACATTTGGGAAGTTGATGGATGTCCAGAAGGATGTTTGTCATCCATCAACACTTACCTATTTTGAAATGAGAAAACCACTCGTACACTTCAATTTTTTTCTGTAAGTGCTGTCCTTGAAAGCTGTTTTCAACATCACAGCAGTTTCTGTGGCATTTTTCCTGAGCAGGAAACACTTCTCAGCTGCACTCTGGTCTCTGAAATGAACCATCACAAAAAAAGAGGTTCGAGTGAAACAGCTTTAAAAAATTCACTGTGACCAGAGAGAGCCACCCCAGGTGACGCCACTGGGCGCACTGACTGACTCAGAGCGTTGTTCTGTTCTCCCCTCGCGGGAGAGCTCCTTCCAGCAGAGCTTTCTCCCATTTTTTTTGAGGGTGGGGGGGGTACCTCTTGTATATACATAAACAAGCATTCATATATGTGCATTTATATATGCACACACATATATGTATATTTGGTTTAGTTTTTTCCTCCTACCCCATTATTATGCTTGCCTGATGTTCACCTCTGAGTAATTCCTCTCAGATTCAATTCGATTGCTCAAACACGCCCAGAAAAGCTACACCCTCCTCGTTGTCCATTTTAGAACTCTTATTATTCCCCTGTCTCCATCATTGTTGGCTCCTCCCACTTCTTTCTCCACTCTTGTGCCCCCCAGGAACTGTCAGTCTGATTGCCATTTCTGCAAGACTGTCTATCCTGCTTTTCTTGTATAGATCAACCCCCCAAAACAAAAGCAAAATAATAAGACAACAACATACAGGGACCAGGACTTTGAGCCACATTTGTGTCCAAAAGTCAGGTTCCCCATAGGTCCATGCTGCTGTTCCTGCAGTCTAGGATGGAGTGGTCTCATATAGCCCTGTACCTCCACATTTAAGTCTAAGGTTTTAAGTGTGGCCCCCAGTTGAGTAATACCCAACCAGTTCTGGTGGGGTGCCAAGTGCTGCCCCCAGTCAAAAGCCCAAATTGGGGTTCCTAGGGCACTTAGAACTTCCCTCCTATCATTAGTCTGTTTCACTCCCCTCCTAGTCTACCCCCATGTGGGCATGTCAGACCGGTTGCTCTTCCCAAACTGTTTCTTCAGGGCTGCCCTCTGCACTAGGGTCCTCTGGGGGGCAGCCACGTCTCGGCTGAAGCCAGCCCTGCAGTCATCTCTAGGAATGAGCTGCTCCATTCAGGAACTTTGCCCTCGTGGATTGGCCCACTCCCACTCTCCCTTTATTGTGGAGATACAAATAGTGCCCTTCCCTTGGGTTGGTTAGCGCCTTGACTCCCCCTCCTCCATTGCTTTTGTTTTTCTTCCCCTACCCCTCTGTGGACCTTAAACGCATATGAGAGATGGGGAGAAGATGCCTTTCATCACGGGTGCTGTCTGCATTTGTTGCTGATGACGTATGAATCTTTGGGTTTGGTCTGGGTCTTGTCAGAATATCTGGTCCTCAGCCCAGGAATTGTGTATTATGTGCAGTTTCCCTTATGCCTGTTACGAAGTTTGCGTTTACCTCAGTGGACTTATGTTGTACGTAACCTTTTGTGCTTGGCTGAATTCACTCAGCATAATCTCCTCCCAACTCTTTCCATGAGATGAGGTGTTTCATCGTTTTGCCTGTATTTTTTAGGGGTGCGTAGTATTTCCTAGTGCGAATATACCAGTGTTTTTAATCCATTTGGCTTGATGGAAATTTAGGTTGTTTCCAACTTTTTGCAATTGTGAACTGCACCATTATCACTAGTCATGGTCTGTTTCTTATTTCTCCTGGGTATATGCCCAATAGTGGGATTGTTGGGTCATATTTTAACTTGATTTCCATTTGTTTTAGGTATTGCCAAATTGCTTTCCACACTGGCTGCACTTATCTACAAGACCACCAGCAGTGAATGAGAGTTCCTATCTCACCTCACCCCCTCCAGCAAATGCTTTCTGTGTTTTTTTTCCAATTGGACTATTTTTGTGGGTTTTAGGTGGTGTCTCATAGTTGTTTTGATTTACCTTTCCTGGAGGGCTAGTGATCTGGAACATTTTCTCATATGTTTATTGACCATTTGGGTTTCCTCCTGTTTATTATGTATGTTCATGGTTCTTGGTCTTCTGCTTCCTCAAGCATTATATAGTGCCCATACTTATCTCTTGTTATGTCCTACATCTTGAGATCTATTTTGTCAGAGATTAGAATTTCAACTCCTGATATCTATAATTACCATTCGCTTGATATACTTTTGACCATTCTTTAACCCTCCAGCTCTGTTTGTGAGCTTGAGATGGGTTTTATTTCCTAATCCAGTCTGCTGGTCTTTGTCTTTTAATGGCTGAGTTTAGACCATTGATGTTCAGAGTAATTACATCCATATGTGGGTTCATTGCTGCCATCTTGTACCTTTTGTGTTAAGTATTTTCCTCCCTTCCTCCTTAGGTTGTGGATGTATAGAGGATTCATACTTGCTTGCTTTCTCCTTTGGGTCAAAGAAGACTCGGGCATTACTTTCAGTGCCATGGCCACTGAATATGTGGTCGAATATGTGGTTGGTATCTGTGGATTTTGGTCTGCTGTCCAAAGTGAGTTGGGAAGTGATCTTTGTAGTGCTGCTTTTCTTTTTACGTATTCTCTGAAGTGCTCCTTATCTGAGAAAACTCTACCTTCCCCTTCTGTGTTGATTAAGAGTGTGGTGGGGTAGATGCTTTGGGGGCTACAATTATTCTTTTTCAACTGTCCGAAGATGCTGCTCCATTCTCTCCTCGTCTTCATGGAAATCTGCTGATAAGGCTGAGCATATTCTTACCTGATTACTCTTATAGGTGACTTCATTTTTTTTCTCTAGCTGCCCTTAGGATTTTCTTCCTTTTCTCAAAAGTTGGATAATATGACTACTATATGTCTTGGTGTGTTTTTCCTGGGATTCAGTCTGATTGGTACCTTCTCTGCTTCCTGGATGATTGTTAGATCCTCTTTTATTATATTGGAGAAGTTTTCTTCCAGGAATTTCCTCGCTATTTTGGCTGTTGATCTCTTCATACATCTTGCTCTGGTACCCGAATTATTCAGATATTGTTTCTCTTCATAGCATCGCTCGTTGTTCTCAGGTTTTCTTCAGTTTCTTTAATTACCATATATACTCGAATATAAGCCGACCTGAATATCAGCCAAGGCACCTAATTTTACCGGGGAAAAAACGGCTTTTAAATGTGCTGAAAAAACTCGGCTTATACTTGAGTATACAGGGTATCTTGTTTGTTGAATTCTGCCTGGTTATCTCCAAGGTCACTGAAAGGTTCTCCGCTTCTTCCAGACTGTTGGTGAGGCCATTTACTGCCGTCTTTGTTTCTGCTGCATGTCTCTGTAGCAGAGAAACCCAGGGGAACTCATGTCGTGGCGAGCACAGCTTAGCCATCTGTGGGGAAACTGCCAAAAGGTCCCCAGGACACACAAGACCAGCTACGTCTAAATCCCTCCAATTGTTTCCCTCCCCTGCAGATTTGGAAACTACTCACAGGGAACTGTAGATGACTGTCCCTGCATTATTGCTGTCTTCCCCAACTTGCAATTCTTTTTGATCCTAAAACCACGTAGCTTGTCTTTATAGGTAATCTTTTTACTGGTACAACCAAGTCAGGCTGTCAAGGGTTACTCCTTTGTGGCTGCATTCTGTACAGACACTCATTTCACAATGTACAGATTTTCCAAAAGGATGCTCTTTTCCATTGAACCCTAATTGCTGGTGTGCATGTAACAGCATGTGCAGAATGCTGGATTAGGAAGAACATTCATTTCTGGTACCAGCATTCTCACTGACAGCCCTTAGCTAATTATGCTCTCGGGAACTGAGTTTCTTTGTTTTCAAAATTGAAACGATAACTGCTTCATTTATTTTTCAATTTTGGGATATTAAGAAATAGTTATCAAAAGCTTGAGAAGTAGAAAGCATATATAGTCCCATTGAGTGTTGCTATTATATGGAACAAAATTTGTAAACTTCAGAATTGACGTTCTTGTGGCTTGTTTCCCTCTCTCCATATCATATGCATAGATGTTTGTTATGCCTTTTCTCCTAATGGAAAGTGAGAAATGTATATTTTCTTAAGCAGTCAAATGATAATTTAAGTTTGAAATTATGTTTCTTTAGATAAGTTAACGTTGAAGATTCCTTGGAAGAACCTTTATGGAGAAGCGGTTGTTGCAACCCTAGAAGGACTATATCTGCTTGTTGTCCCTGGAGCAAGTATGTGCTTTCATGATATAATCCCCAGTAACGTCACATTGAAGTCCAACTTCTCCCTGGTTAAATAAGCTAATCATGCACGTATATATATGTTTAACATGTATGCACCTACACCTATGTCGATTTATATTGCCACATTTGTATGTAAACTTTTTACACTGGAAAGATGACTTTTACTCATTTGTGGCATTTATTTTGTTTTCTACGAATAATTGCTTTGCAAGTAATGCTTCGTATTTGGGTTCAGTGTATCACTCAGGCCATCGAGTCGGTTCTTACTCACAGCCACTCTGAAGAGCAGAATCGAACTGGTTCACAGGGTGTGTTAAGCAGCCCAGTTCTTAACCCACTGGGTTCTGTTTAGATGCATTCTCTCTCACACTATTTTGCAAGTGATAAATGCATTAGGCAGATTTATTTTGGAGGAGTGAATAGAAGTACATTTTTTGTTTTTATATATTGATACGTTAATCTACAGACTTCCAGATTGCTAAAAATTAACTCCCCCCCCCCACATACTTGGTTGCTTTTAATTTTGGTTCAGTATTCTTTCAAAGTCTGCATGTAAAAACAGGTATTTTTTTTCTAAGAAAGTATGATATTTTAATTTTTAATGAATATTTTAATGCAGTACAATGTTATTTAGCAGTTTTATCTTTAGCTCTTTTCAGTTATAAGAACAAACACTATAGTGCTAAGAAAATTTTAATTCTGGGGGCATTTTATAGAGAAGTTACTTGGAAATTCTCAACCTTTATATACATACTATTTCAATTTTTGCATTTTGCTTTTTTATCTTTATCCATACACATACTTTTTTGGTGCCAGTTGTCACAGGAAAATATATAGCATGGATCTAGCTTTTTTTCTTTCCCAGAACTAATTTTTTTAACGTTTTATTGGCATGTGCTTCACCTGTCATACAGTTTGATCGTAAATCGTGTGCAGAAAGTTGGTGCAGTCATCACGAGAACTTCAGACCAGGCCCTGGCCCTTTCACTCCTCCGTCACGCACTGTCCTGCGGGTCTCCTAGGGGAGGGGTGACTTCTAGCCTAAGTGCCGTTACAGTGTGGTCTGCTTGTGGTGTTCTCCACTGCCAGGGGCACTTTGTTCTTTCAGTTATCTTTTATTGTGTTATTTTCTAATCTCAAATGAGCAGAAGCCAGATTATCCAGTGAAAATCTATCTGTATCCTTTCGTCTGTTCCTTTATTACTCTACTCACCTTCTTCTCTCATAATCTTTCCTCTTTTCCTTTACTCTCTTTCCTTTTTGATGTAACTTTTGTAAGTAAAGAGGCATAATTATGCTTAAGCTTTTTATAAAACTAATCAAAAGAATGAAAAGATTTTTTTATTTACAAGAAATGTCTTGCATTACATACACAAATTCAAAGTGAGACTAAATGGTTACCATTTTAAAATTTACTAATTATAGTGTTTATCTTTGTGCTTTTAGGTATTAAATATGATGCTGAAAAAGAAGAAAAAGCTTTACAGGATATTAAACAGAAAGAGCTATCTCGAATTGAAGAAGCCCTTCAGAAAGCAGCAGAGAAAGGTACAACTTATAGCCCTGAACTTTAGCTATATATAGATATGCCTATCTTTTTGAAATATTTAACGACCTCTAAACGAAGCCAAGCCAAACCCACTGCCATTGAGTTGCTTCCAACTCAGAGCAGAGTAGCACTGCTTCTCTTCTTTAGGGGAACGGACAGCTTTGTCGTTCTCCCTTGGAGTGAACAGTAGGTTAGAATCACTAAGTTTAAGATTAGCATTGAGGTAAATGTGTAATCCACTACAGCACCAGGGCTCCTTAATGACTTGTAGGTAAGAAAACAAAAACTCACTGCCATTGAGTCAGTGCTGACTCATAGTGACCCTACAGGGCAGACTACAACTGACCCCGTAAGTTTCTGAGACTGTAACTCTTTATGGGAGTAGAAAACCTGGTCTTTCTCCCGAGGAGTGGCTGGTGGTTTTGAACTGCTGACCTTGTAAATAGATCACAGCCCAACTTGCAACCACTATGCTACCAGGCTCCTCAATGACTTGTAAAAAACGGATACTTATTTTTGAGTTTTTAAATGTTGTAATTCCAAAGAAATAGTCTTCCTTTGAAAGTCAAAGTATGAAAAAAAAAAAGAAAAGAAAGTCAAAGTACAGTTATAAGTTAACTCAAACGTATGGATTATGAATATGTTAATTACTCACATTTCAGAATTATTTTTCCCCCCAGTGATGGTTTTGTCTCTCTGCCAGTTTGATGTGCCTATTTTCCTTAAGCAAATGAAACCATTCAAACCGCTGTCACAGAGTGGACTCTGACTCAGAATGACCCTCTAGGACAGAGTAGAACGGCCCCTTAGGGTTTCCAAGGCTGTAAAACCCGTGGCAGCAGACGCCATGGCTTTCTTGCAGCAGTGCTGATGGGTTTGAACCCCTGATCTTTCGGTTGGCAGCAGAGTGCTGTAAGCTCCATCCCACCATGGCTCCTTCTTCCTGGCCAGTCTTTTGTACATGCTACTTCATGCAGGTTTTCCCAGTTCCCGAGTTTTTGCAGGCCTGTTTGTTTGGATCAGTGTTGAACAGGTTCTTTGTGTGCATTTTTACCTGTCTCTTTGTAAGAACATGTGAGGATGTGGTGCTGTAATTCTGTTTTATCAAACCAAGCCAAACCAAACTTGGTGCTGTCCAGTCAGTTCCAACTCATGGTGAGACCCGCCTGTCACAGAGTAGAACTGTTCCCGGGGACTTTATTTTGGCTTTAATCTCTAGCCTTTCTCTCTTGCTGCGTGGCTCACCCACCAGCCTTCCTTCCATTTAGTCGTCGAGGACAAGCTGTTCACACCATCCAGGGGCCCTTTTATTGTATACGATATGTTTAAAAACGTGATTCCTCAGGATTCAACATTCTAACATCCCGCCTTGTTTTAAAAATTAAATACATGTGTACATATGTGTATTTTTGTTTCTGCATTTATATTTGGTCATAAATTGTGGTAGACATTATTTTTAAAGCAGTTTTGATTTTATAGCAAAATTGTGCACACAGTAGAGAGGATTCCCACAGGCCTCCTTTGCCTGCTGTGCATGCTTTCTCCTCCCATTGCCATCTTGCCCTGTAGCATTTCTGCAATAGATGAATCACTGTTGTCTTACTAAGGAGAGTCCATAGCTTACACATGAAGGTTCATTCATTATGTGTTGCCAACCTGTAGACTTTGACAAATGAAACATACTGTGCACCCACTTGCATTTAATTTTGTTTTTTATATGCAAGCAAATTTGATTATTGTTTTGATTTGCTTTATGAAGGAAGAACCAAGGATAAGGCGGTAAAGCGTAGTCTACAGTCTCATGAAGTGAAAGGCTTTTCCAAACCTTCTTATTTCTCTCTCTCTCCCTTTTACGAGAAATCTAATCCCGTAGCTAACTAACTGAGCTACGAGAGTTATTAGTATAAGGAAGTGCATGTATTTTCTATGATGAAGGAAGAAGATGCCAGAAATACTAAGGTGAATGCCACAATTATTGGGTCTTTAAAAAAATATATTGCAATTACTTAATTAGCAATGAAAAAGTATACTTAGGCATAAGAAGACTTCAATTTTTGATGTAAACTGCTGACATTTAAATGAATCATTAAGAAATCTTTTAAAATAGCTTCTCCATTAAAATTCTTTAACAATGAGTCTAATTCCTATTGCTCCAAATGCTTTCTCCTTTGTTAAGTGAGAGATTCTTTTATGAAATGTTACCCAAATCCTTAAAATGCAGAGGTTACCATAGTGAAAGAAGTGAAAAAAGCCTAGAACATTTCCCCTTTCATTTTTCACACCAGTGTGTTTTACATTTTTGCTGAAGTGTAGGAGTATATATTTTCATGAAAACAAGTTTATTTGCATTCTTTTTGTGTTTCAGACAAAGCAAGCAAAGAATGGTTTTGTTTTATAACAACATGTTTTTCTCAATTTCGGCCATTAGAAGCTATGTATAAATCCTCACCCAACCCCTCAAAACCAAACCTACCGCTGTTCTCGTTCACAGTGACCATCTCTAAAAGGTTTCTGAGGCTGTAAACAATGTTTATTTACTTATTTATTTTAGATGGAAGTAACTTGTGATAGCTTAAAAAATATTTTCGTGGTTTCAGTTAAGTGTAAGAAAAGACATGTTGAATACTCTCTCCAGTTGTAGTTGTTCATAGTTTGATTGGCAAAATTTATCACATGTAAAATGATAACCTGCTATACATTTTGAACTTGGCACCTATAAAACTTTCTTTTCTGGGTCCGTAGTGCCTAGAAAACAGGTCTGTGGATCTGGTAGAGAAACTATTAAGGGTGACTTGATTTATTTGTATCGGTGTATGCTGTGAGTGCCTGCAGTACTAATATTGTGTAATTAGGACTGTGGGCCCCATATGTTTTGTTGTTGTTGTTAGGCGCTACCACGTTGGTGACAACTCCAAGTGACTCTTGGCACAACAGACTAAAACAGCCTCACAGCTGTTCTTATTTTTTAGCGCATTGTTACAGCCATGGATTACATCGGAGCTTCTTATAATATACTTTAAATATTGCTATATAGAACTAAATCAAAGAAAGTGAAACTCAGTTGTCACATTATTAAGATTTTTAAAATTCTGAGTATATAAGAGCTGCATTCAAGAATGGAAAAGAATGACTATTTTTCTTTAATTGTTAAGAAGTACCAGTTTCACATATAATGTTTCCACATAAATAACATATATTTGCATACACCTTGCATAGCACATAAGAGACTAATGCCTAAAATGATTGGAGTTTGCCAAAAAACCCCAACACAGCACATGTGTTACATAAAGATGTGTCATATTTAATTATTTTGACTTCATATACATACTCTTCTAGTTTCTGTGAATGTAGATCATACCTTGTAAGTCATTATTCAAGTGAATAAAAAGACAGCCCTCCCTTTTAGATGTTTCACACTGTACCAGTATTAATTAAAGAACAATTGGCATACTTAAATTTTCACATTTACTATTATTTCTCACTTCTGGATTGTAAAGGCACTGTCTCACATGGTGTTTCAATGGCCATGAGCTTATGGAAGTCGGTTGTCAACCCTTTCTCCTGAGGCCTTGCCAGATAGATTTGAACTGCCCCGTGTTTCAGTTAGTAGCTGGATGCAAACCGTTTGCATCATCCAGGGACTCTAAGAGTGGTAACAAGGGGAAGTGATTCAATCCTAATCTATAGATGATAAAAATGAAGACAAATCTTCACGATGAACTGTTTTGAAAAACTATTTTTACTTACATCATTTCATAAAATACAGTGTTGCGCATTATCAGGTAGAACATAAGAAAATTTAAACATTACTGAGCACTTTTCTGGAAAGCTTGCTTAACTGTAAAAATAAATTCTTTGGTATTTAAAATTTTTTATTTCTAGTGGAATGAATTTAGCTTCCTAGAAAGTATATCACAAAGGGAGTTATTAAATTGCCAGGGAGGCTGAAATATACCAAAGTGCTAATAGATTCTTTATTTTAAATGTTAATTTTTATCTGCACACTTAAAAATCCAATGTTTTTGCCAAGAAGACTTATGGTAAAAATGATAGGCCCCCGCCCCCCCTTTCCACTGTTTTGTCAGACCCATTCCTTAGAAGGGTCCTTATTTGGTAAATATTAACATTCTGTCATTATCTTCATTATCTAATGTATCAATTTAAGGCAGCAGCTAAGACTTCCTGTGAAGTGACCAAGGAATTTACCTCTCTTACTACCTGTATCTCATGGTTCAAGACAAATCATGATTATTTCTAGTTTCAAACCAAGCCAAACCGGGCTTGTTGCTGTGGGTTGGACTCCGCCTCCTGGCTGCACTGCGTCTGTCAGAGTGGAACTGACCCCACAGGGTTCCAGTGGCTGTAATCCTATGCCAGGAGGTTGCCAGGCCTTTCTTCTGAGTGCTGGCGGATAGATTTCAGTTGCTAACTTTTCAGTTAGTAGTTGAATGCAAACCGTTTGCACCTCCCAGGGACCCTTTTTTCAGTATTACGACAATAGAAATATTGTTCATAGCATAGGTCAAGTGATTTTTTGAGTATATGAGTATGATTATATATCTCCCTATACCACTGTTTGTTTTTTAATGTGTATATACTTAAACATTTTTTTGCTTCATTTTCTATGTAAACATATCTTTAATTCTTTTCACATGCTACGTGCATGTCGTTACGAATGCTGTTTTCCAGTTATTCAAATGCATCAGATAATCTTATCAGTTCTCTTTTCCTTCCCCTCTCCCTTGAAAATCTCCCACGGAACTGGTTGGCTTTTCCACCAACTGGTCTTTACGGCTCTTCTGTGTTCACTCTGTTCTGGGCCCCTCGCCTCGTCCTTAATTTATCCCTAATTTAGCGGGAGCACAACTACTAGCTTGGTGAGGAGACATGTGAGGGGAGAGAAAACTGGATTTAATTTTTGAAATCCTTTCAAGTCTGAGCAAATCTGTTTTCACAGGTATTTCATTTGGGGATAGAGTGATAGGTTAGAAATTAGAATTTTGAAGACAATTTGCCAGGCATGCTGCATGTGACTTACCGCATTACCAGTCACAACTCTATGATGTAGATACTATTATTGCTCCTGGTTTACAATCGAGGAAGCTGAAAATTTACACTTTGTCCCAGGCTACTCAGAAAGTGGTAGAGCTAAACTTTCAACTCACTTTGGAAGTGGAGTATGGTGTTAGCTGGTCATCAGCAACAAGAATGGGTACAAAAGACTAAGACGGTGTAGCTGAAGGGAACAAATTACAGTGATGCTGAAGAAGGTTTTTTTAGTTTACCCTAAAATTTGTGTCAAATATCTCAGTAATGCTGAAATGGACAAATTTGGAGCAAAAGGAGAACCAAAAAAGGGTGTACTCCGGCCCTGTCAGAAAACGTGTCCAGTGATCCAATGAGACAGCTGCCATATTTGATTATTTTCTGCCTCACTTTGTTACTTTTAAGTTATTATAACTTTTAGTTATTGAAATTTTTAATTTAATATTATGAAAATAGAAGTTCTGTGTTGAGAGGGTTGAAATGGGGGTCACAGTGTTGTTTTCTTCTAACTAATTTCTGTGGTTACCTTACATGATTTCTAATTCTTTGAATGACATGTAAGCATATTTTACATGTGAAATTAAAGGTACCTTTTAAATGTTTTGCATTTTGTATATTGCTGCCATGCGGATGCAGGCGCGCATTCAGGGGAGTTCATATATGGCTTGGAAAACTTTGTTTACAAGGACATCAGGCCTGGTGGGTATGCATGGTTAATTATATTCAGCTGTATTTAAATATATATTCTTATGAATGTTTATGCTTGTAATGAAGCTCATTTGGCCGGGGTGCATCATTTGAGACCATGGAAATGTAATACACCATGTTTCCCTTGCCATTATTTCCTTTACCTACCTTCACCAGCCATTTAATTATTACCTCATACCTGACTGTGTCCTTGTGCAAGCAGTCTGCTCGATGCTAGGTGTTGGTGGGGTAAAACAGACATGATCCACTGCCCTTGTGAAGTTCACAGTTTTACTTTTAGATGACCTGATCTGGGCCGCCTCTTTGGCTTTCATTTTGCAGTATAATACAGGGATCTCTCAATTAAGCGATTTCTCGTTATAACAGTGGTTTCAAACTTTCAAGAAAACCCAACGATGAAGTCGAGGAACTTTCTAAAGTGAGCCTTCCTTCTGCACCCTAGTGGGCGAGGGTTCTCAGCTCCTGAGCGTGTTGTGGTCATCTCACTTCCTCTCCGATGGGCTTCACCCTGTAACAGCCCTCGAGACACTTGCAGACTCCTGCCCTGCATGGAATATTGAGAACGGAAACTTAGCAACAGGCAAATGTAAAAGGCTTCTGGTATATACTAGGGAATTTACCAAGTAAATTTGAATAACATTTTCCTGTGTCTAGATTGTAACTAGTCTTTATTTTATGTTACTGTCCAGCTTTTTCTTCTAACTTAGTCACAATTAAAATTTGTTTTGATTAAATGGCAAGCAGGCACTGTCCCTTGCCACTTAAGCAGTAAGCATTCTGCTTGAAATGATTTTTGCCACTAGAAACTTGTGCTACAGTCAATTCTATTGTGACAAATGAAAGAAGAATGTGCACGCTAAATTTCATACACACTATCAAGTGAAGTTACTTTGTACCCAGTTTCCCTTTTAACATCTCTGTCTCTTTAGTAAGTGGCTGACTCTGCAGTTATTTTGTTTAAGGTGAGAGGTAACATGGAGACACTCGTGGCTCATTATTCATGTTTATGAGCTGTACATTACCTGCAGCCTGCCAGTGGCAGTGTTTTCTGAGCCACCAAGAGTATCCTGTTTCCAAGAGACGTGTATAAGACCCAATGAACTCTTCAGGTAGCTAACAAAATCATTGCACAGCATCATTTAAAAAAACAGGGATTGTTTTGAAGGGAAACAGTGTCGAATCAGAGTGGTCTGTCTTAAAAAAGTAGTTTGAAGACTGGAGGAAAACAGCAGCAGCAAAGGGGAGCTGATAGCCAGAGTCCAAGGAGAAAGAACATCTTCTGATATTGACTAGTGGCATTGTACAATACTGCTTGATCTCATTGAACTATGGACTGTTATACTATCTGTAAGAGCTCCCAACAAAATGATAAAAAACTGAAAATATTTATATGTAACGGGAAAAAACAAAACATTAACCCACTAGACCCAGGATGTCAGTGATTCACAAATGAGATTAGTTGATTTTGTTGATAACATCTTCAGTTAATTGGTAGAGCTTAATATATAATTCATGATCATGTGCTTTCTCAGTTTCTAAGCGTCTGTTCACTCCTCTGTGGTTGTCGGCATTCTTTTCTCTAGAGCAGTAGTTCTCAGAATGTCAAAGTTATGTTCAAATCAACCGAAGGCAGTGTGCTGTTTCACCAGTGATACAAAAGCAGCGGTGGTAAAATCGCACACGTTAAGTCCTTGTAACCTTTGCCACAGTAAAACGAAAAAAACATTAAATCCATTTCACTTAAGAATGCCTTTAATGAAGAAGTGAAGCGTTAGCTGGATGAACAGCAGCTCTTCAGTACCTGTCTGTAACAGTCCGCGTGACCACACAGGAGAACCTGTGAAGCACGTGCACTGTCTGGATGAGCAGTACTTGTGCAATTGAGCTCGCAGCTCAATAAGCTGACTCCTCTTTAAAACCCATGTTTACTTGAAAGAAGACCTGACAGACCATTAGATGTGGGTGTTTGATGGGTATTTTAAGAAACAACTTTAGAAGCAAACAAGTAGTAACTGACAGTATTTGTTGCCAATAGTAAAATTTAGCTTCTGAGTGAAAGTTAGAATTTTGGGAAACTTGTATTACAGCTTCTCGGTTTTAAAGGCTTTTGGTAAGACAGGTGGTGATATTAACAAATATAATTTTTGATAATAAATAATGAAATAAATAAATATTTAAAAGATCTTTCCCCCTCCCCTGTCCCCTAGAAGATCTTAATAAGTCAGTAAACTAGCATTTCCAAACAACCAATGTATGATGCTGAAAAAAAAAAAAGCATGTTAAAAAAAAAGAAAAGGTCCATCTAAAGTGCTAGGTGGACCAATTGATGTTGATGCTATAAGAATGAAAAATGCACCGACGTGGTTTCGCTCCAGGAAGTAACTAACCTTTAAGAAACTACTACTCTCAAATTTCAATTCGGAATTAATGTCCACAATTACACACAAAAGCAATAAAAATACTCTTCCCGTTTCCGATTACATTATTTCTAGTAAGATTTAATTTTCTTCTTTTACTTCTTTTGAGACAATGTATCCAAACAGATGGAAGGTAGCAGATATGGTGATCCCTGTCTTCCAATAAGCCAGACATTAAAGAGATTGATACAAATATAAAACCATGACACTCTTCCCATCTAAACTTAGTGTTCAGAAAATACCTTACGTAATTATTTGTAATGTTATAATGTAATAGTTTTTGTTATTTCAAAATATTTTAAGCCCTTTGAACTGTTTGTTAACTCAATATATTTATTTAAAACATTTTATCAATTTTGATTTCCATTATGATAACTATTAATAGTGGGAACCCATATAAGTTAAAAAGACCATTAGGGCCTTTAATTGTTGAATGTGTAAAGGGACCCCGAAACCAAAAATTTTTGAGAATTACTTTAGAGAATGATTGAGACTCATAAATTATTGTCCTTCAGATTCATTGAAAACTTTCTCAAAAGAGCTGTCTAGCACTCTGGTTACATTTTTAAAAGGGAAGTGCAAATTGATGGCAAGGGAAGGGTATGTAATGAATGCCTAGTGGGGTTCAATCAAGTGCAGTGTATCAGAGAAGAATTACTGAGAGCTGAATGGAGGGTGAGCATGATAGTGGGATAGGAGGCAAGTGAAAGGAAATAGAGGAAAGAAGTAGGAGGCAAAAGCTATTTGTAGAGGTATAGCTATAGGCATATATATGTAAATATACTAATTTATAATGAAAGGGATAGAGAACAATGTACATATAGTTACATGTTAAGTATTAAGATAGCAGACAGACTTTGGACCTCTCTCTATTGAAGGCCTCCCTCAACACAAAACACTTTGTTCTAATAACCTGGCACTCTGTGATACTCACCTTCCTAACACGATTGCTGAAGACAAAGTGGGTGTATAAGCAAATGTGAAGAGAGCGGATGGTGTCTGGCTATCAAAAGATATAGTGTCTGGGGTCTTAAAGGCTTGAAGTTAAACAAGCAGCCATCCAGCAGGGAAGCAAATAAGCCCATATAGAAGAAGCACACCAGCCTGTGTGATCGTGAGTTGTCAACGTGATCAAGTATGAGGTATCAAAAGATCCAAAACAAACAACTATATGGATGTGAAGAGTGGGGTTGAAGTGGAGACCCAAAGCCCATCTGCACACAATTGGATATCCCCCAACAGAAGGGCTATAAGAAGGGATGATTCAATCAAGTTGCAGTATAGCACCAATGAAACACGCATCATTCCTCTAGTTCCTGACTGCTTCCTCTCCCCCACTACCATGACCTAGTTCTACCTTACAAATCTGGCCAGACCAGAGTACACATATTGGTACAGATAAGAGCTTAACACATGTAATTCAGGACATATAAAACCCTCAGGTACAGTAGTGGGAGTAGCAATATCATGAGGGTAGGGGGATGGCCGGGAGGGTGATAGGGGAAGGGGGAGGTAAGAGGAACACATCACAAGGTTGGGTATGTAGCACCCACCTCCAAGAGGACAAATAACAGAAATGTGGGTGAAGGGAGACCGGACAGTGTAAGATCCGAAATAATATATAATTGATCAAGGATTCATGAGGGTAAGAGGGCTGGGGAGGGAGAGGGAAAAAGAGTATATACCAAGGGCTCAAGTGAAAATGTTTTGGAAATGATGATGCCATCCTATGTACAAGTATGCTTGATAAAATTGATGGGTGGAATGTTATAAGAGCTGTAAGAGCCCCCAATAAAATGATTTTTTAAAATCATACAAAGAAAGGACTTACAACTGAAAAAAACAACAACATCTAACATGAGATCAAAGGTAGAACATAGGGTTAGAATAAATGTGCAAACAGGGAGGTAAGAGGTTAGGCAACAAGAGCAGGTTATGGTAGACTCTAAACCCAGGCAGATGGCACACTTCTTTTTAAAATTGTTTTATTAGGGGCTTGCACAACTCTTATCACAATCCATACACACATCAGTTGTGTAAAGCGCATTTGTACATTCATTGCCCTCATCGTTCTCAAAACATTTTCTCTCCACTTAAACCCCCGGCATTAGGTCCTCATTTTTCCCCCTCCCTCCCCGCTCCCCCCTCCCTCATGAACCCTTGATAATTTATAAATTGTTATTTTGTCATATCTTTCCCTGTCCGATGTCTCCCTTCACCCACTTTTCTGTTGTCCATCCCACAGGGAGGGGGTCACATATAGTTCCTTATAATAGGTTCCCTCTTTCCAACCCACTCTCCCTCTACCCTCCCAGTTTCGCCACTCACACCACTGGTCCTGAAGGGATCATCCGCCCTGGATTCCCTGTGTTTCCAGTTCCTATCTGTACCAGTGTACATAGATGGAACACTTTCTGAAAGCTCTTCTAGCCAAATGGGGTTGCTTTCAGGGTGAGGCTGGGCTTTATTGTTTCTTTTCTAATGCTATTTCTTTGGCAATTCAGTCTTTTCCAGAATGTCTAATATACGAACAGGAAAGTATCAAGAACTATCACTGTGGCAAGAGACACTGGTATTAACAACACCCAGATTCTACCATTGCATAATTATTAAGTATTTCCTACTTGAACTTTTTTTTTTTTAATCTTGTAATCCGGTGTTGAGGCAAATTGCTTTAAAATGTCAAGGAAGAAAAAATTTTAGGATTTCAACCACACATTCTCAAATATATATAACATTGCGTTTTGATAGTTTTTATAATTTCCAAATGTAGAATTTTTGATTCTTTCATACATCTTGTGTTTTGTGGTCAAGTGTTGGAATAGTCCCTGCTCTGATGGGGCCACTCACCTAGTGGCAAGACAGCTGCAAATACTTCTGTTATACTGTAATCACTGTTTCATGGCAGTCTGTGTAAGGCACAGGGGGCGATGGCCCTGGACATGGTTGGGGAGACCGGCTTACACTGGCAGTTGTGCTGGATTTCAGATTTGAAAGAAATTTGGAAGAACTAACCCAACATTGAGAAATTACCGGTATGAAGGTATTAGTCATTAGGAAGTGTGGTTTGCTCTGGAAAGTATAAATACTATTTCTGTAATAGCAAGTGTAAGGGATTGGGGGCAGGCAATAGAATGGATTAAGGAGATAGGGGCCAGATCATATAAGGATCTTTGGATCAAACCAATTTTGATTTTATCTGAAAAATGTGGAGAGCCTTTAAAGAATTTTGAGCAAGATTACTGGTCTCTGCCTGGCAGTTAGGAAGCAGCAATCATCCGAGTACAGAAGGAAATGATGGTGAAGACTAGTGGCAGAGAGACCATATAAGACATTCTCAAGGGTTCAGATAGAGGCGATCTTTGGTGGGCAGTTGAATATGAAAATGTGAAACTTGGATAAGACAAAAGCTAGTTAATTCCAGCAGATGAGGCAGTGGCAAATGAATATATTTAAAGCTATTTTCAGTGTACAAAAAAAAAAATCTTATCCTCTGCCATTGAGTTGATACTGACTTATAACGACCCTATAGGACAGGGTAGCACTTGTGGCTTTCTGGGTCTGTAACTCTCTCTCTTTTTAAAGGAGTCTGTAACTCTTTTTTTTAATTTTTAAAATTTAAATCATTTTATTGGGGGCTCGTACAACTTATCGCAATCCATATATACATCCATTGCGTCAAGCACATTTGTACATTTGTTGCCCCCATCATTCTCAAAACATTTGCCTTCCACTTGGGCCCTTGGAATCAGCTCCTCATTTTTCCCTCTCTCTCCCCAGTTCCCCCTCCCTGAGTCTGCAACTCTGATGGGAGTAGAAAGCCCCATCTTTCTCCTGAGGACTGGCTGCTGGTTTTGAACTGCAGACCTTGTAGTTAGCAGCCCAACACATAACCACTAGGGCTTTTATTTCCATGAACAGTTGTTTGTTGGTTTGTTTCATTTTTTAGACTGTTAAGTCACTAAAGAATTTCACCTTTGAGGTGCATCAACTAGAGGAAGTCATCCGTCTGCAGCCTATCCATTCATTTCATTTGTGTTCCTGTGTCCCACCATGCTTATCAAAGCCTTCCGTTTGTTTTCTATCTATTACATTTCCAAAATTTTGGTAACATTTTGAAATTAAAGTGACACTGTATTGCTAAAAATAATAACATTTTAAAAGGGTATTCATTGCATGTGAATATTTCTTTCACCCATTTTTTTGTATACTTGTACTTGCCAAGTTATTTTTTAGCTCAAGAAGGCTATTGTTTATAACCAAGGCCCATGAGCTTGTGCTTGTGTTCAATAACAGTTTCAAATAAAATAAGAGGAAGTGTACAAAACTCTGCTGTAGGAAGAATTCTCTTGTTTTATTTTCTGTCCTCTAGTCTGCTAACTTGAATTTTATCCTTTTCTCACTAAAATGCTTCCACTGAGAAGGACGTAAACGTAAAAAGCACAAAAAACATTTTAAGAAACCTTTTAAAGGTCATGATCGCTCAAAAGGTAGGTAAAAGTAGCTTTCCTTGCCATGTGTCACTTATGCACATTGCAAATTGCTTTCTGTCTTAAAAGGTAAAATGATTGTTAGATTACATTGTTGCTTCAAAAGTCAGTTTTAAGTGGGGAATGTTTATTTAAATCTAAATACAGTAAGGTGAAACAAGAACACTAGGATAGCTTGTGATTTCCATTGGGCAGTGCTTCCTCCATCGTGTGGTCATTGCTTATGAAGTATGGGAGAATTTCAGTTCTTTAACTTGTCTTTTTCTGTTTCTTATAGATAAGCCAAAAGAAACCAAAAAGGATACGTTCTTGGAAAAACTGGCCACTCAAGTAATAAAAAATTTACAAGTGAAAATCACGGACATTCACATTAAGTATGAAGATGATGTAAGTATCTTTATTGTCTAATTTTCTAATGAAATATGTTTTATGATGTTAACTTGTGATTGCTCGCTCTCTAGAGTACTTGTAGAGTGCAGTTTTGAATCTAAGATAGGTGTTTCTCTCCCGATGAGTGCACCATCTTTTTTTGTGGTACTTTAGTTTCATTGATGATTTACGTGTAAAATATACCATAAAACCGTCTTGTGCTCCTTTCTGAAACTAATAGAGGAGATTTGGGGGTTGTATTCTATTGTGTATTTTTCCTCATGGCTCATAGTATTATAACTTTAGAGAGTAAAGTTTGTCTTCTTACTGAAAAAATGTTCTTTCTAAGAGGTGATGAAATAATCAGTGTCAATGGTAGTCAGCAGGCCACTTGACTGCTGGTCCGTTCACCAGTGTAATTGAACACCTTCAGCTGAGTTCACACATGTGGACACATACGTTTAGAAACCAGATATCATTTATAACCAAGAGTTTGGTATCAGTTGATTAAGAACTATTTTGCAGATTGATTTTAGTTAAATTGTTACAACATTTTTGAATTGAATGTATACTGTTTTCTTCTAAAGTTTGAAACATATACAAGAAGCCTTGCACCTTTTTCTTTACTTCAGAACTTAGAGTGGGAGAAATATGATCTCCTCGCGTAAAGATTTCAGCCTTGGACCCCAGGGAGTAGTTCTACTCTGCCCCATCAAGTTGCTGTGCATCAGAATCGACTCAGTGGCAGTGCGTTAAGAAGTTGGGAACATTATTCCATCTCTGCCAGATTTTAAGTTTGCATTAAAAATTTTTTAAAGTGTAGATTATATTAGAAAAGCACTGACATATTGCTTATTTTCCTTTCCTTCTAAGTCTTAAGTAGCTTACTATGCAGGGAGCACACTCGTGGCTTATTTCATCTCTGTCTTGATCTGACTATTTTTGGCGCTGTGGAGGCCTTAAACAGAATTTTTTTGACTACAGATCTAACTCATTAATTCCCTTGTTTTTAACAAGCTTAGGAAAATAAAGTGTACTTCACACATTGTGGAAGTGGGAAAATGGTGATTTATCTAGAACTACATGGTGGTATGTTGATGAATAAAAACCTCAGTGTGAACGTTAAGCCTTTATTGATGAAGTGTAATTAGAAGGAGCCCTTCTTATGGTGGTATATTGGTTAGATGTTGGGCTGACATCCATAAGGTCAGCAGTTCAAAACCACCAGCTGTTCTGCAGGAGAAAGAAGGGTGTTCTTCCATAAAGAGTTACGGTCTCAAATTCTTTTTTTTTTAAATAAAAATAAAAGGTTCATTTTGATTGATTTATTTATTTTTAAAATTATTTTATTGGGGGCTCGTACAACTCTTATCACAATCTGTACATCCATCTATTGTGTCAAGCACATTTGTTGCCTTCTACATTCTCAAAACATTTTCTTTCTACTTGAGCCCTTGGTATCAGCTCTTCATTTTCCCCCTCCCTCCCGCCCACCCACACCTCATGAACCCTTGATAATTTATAAATGATTATTATTTTATCATGTCTTACACTGACTGATGTCTCCTTTTACCCACTTTTCGGTTGTTGGTCCCCCAGATGGGTTATATGTAGATCATTGTAATCGGTTCCCCCTTTCTACTCCTACCTTCCCTTTACCCTCCTGGTATCGCTGCTCTCATTATTGGTCCTGAAGGGTTTATTTGTCCTGCATTCCCTGTGTTTCCAGATCTTATCTGTACCAGTGTACATCCTCTGGTCTAGCCAGATTTGTAAAGTAGAATTAGGATCATGATAGTGGGGGTGGGTGGGGAAGGAAGCTATAAAGAACTGGAGGAAAGTTGTATGCTTCATCAGTGCTATACTGCACTGACTGGCTTGTCTCCTCCCCACAGGCCTTCTGTAAGAGAATGTCTAGTTGCCTACAGATGGGCTTTGGGTCTCCACTCTGCACTCCCCCTCATTCACAATGATAAAATAGTTTGTTCTTTGATGCCTGATACCTGATCCCATCTATACCTCGTGATCACACAGGCTGGTGTGCTTCTTCCATGTGGGCTTTGTTGCTTCTCAGCTAGATGGCCACTGGTTTATCTTCAAGCCTTTAAGACCCCAGTTGCTATATCTTTTGATAGCCCGGCACCATCAGCTTTCTTCACCACATTTGCTTATGCACCCATTTTGTCTTCAGTGATCATCTCAGGAAGGTGAGCATCATGGAATTCCAGTTTGATAGAACAAAGTGTTCTTGCATTGAGGGAGTACTTGAGTGGAGGCCCATTGCTACCTTAATATTATGCCTATAAATAGTGCACATAGATCTATTTCGCCATCATATATAAATACATTTACATATGTACATGCCTGTATTTAGACCTCTATAAATGCCCTGTGCCTCCTAGTTCTTTCCTCTATTTCCTTTTACTTTCCTCTTGTCCCACTATCATGCTCAGCCTTCATTTGGGTTTCAGGAATTCCTCTCGGTTACATTGCCCTTGATCAAGCCCTGCCAGGCATTCTACACCCTTCTCACTATCGATTTTATATCACACGTTGTCCCCTTGTCCCTGCGTTTGTTAACACCCACTTCCTTTCCCCCCACCTCCCCTTCTCTCATGTCCCCCCCTCCCCAACCATCAGTTCGTTGTTTTCTCCTCCAGATTGTTTATCCCGCCTATCTTCTCTAGATAGACCTGCAGAGATAAAATGCACACACAAAAAAACAGAGCAAAACAAAGCAACAAAAGAAAAAACAACAACAACAACAAAAATACAATGGCAAAAAAGAAAAGAAAAGCCTGCAAATAGTTAAAGGTCTGTTAGTTGACCTTCAGGAGTGTTTTCCGGTCAAGTCTGATGGGGTGCCATGCCCTGGCCCCACAGTCTATTTTTGGTATTTCCTCAGGACTTCCTTGCTCTGTTCCCCTTGCTGTTCTGTTGCACACCTTTAGTGTTTTGCCTCTGTGTGGGTGGGGTCAGTGAGGGCTGTCATGTCTTGTAGTGAGGCTGTCCACTGTGCATTGGCTGCTCTGAGCAGGGATACCACCCTCAAGGCATGGTGGGCCAGGATGTGCTCCACTCTCTTCTTCCTCCATCATTTGCTCTTGTGTGCTCTGATCAAACATGTCCCTCTCCCTGAGCTGTAACTTTAGTGCTGACCTCTAAAGTAAATTCTTTGGGGGGCGGGGGCGGGCTGTTAATGTAGTTGGGATTGGGGCCGGCCCTTCTGGTCTCAAACTCTTAAGGGACAGTTCTGCCCTGTCTTAGGAGTTGCCATCAATTCATTGCCATGAGCCTTGAGTTTAATTAAAACAACCCTCCCACAAAAACAAAACAAACCCCCCCCCCAAATCAAAACCAAAAACAATCGAGTTACTCAGGAGTGAGATAACTCACACCAGTTATGTAGATTGATAACAGTGATGAAATATTTTTAAATATTCTGTAAGAAAATAATTCAAAAGTGCTTTAGGATCTTATTTATATCTTGCTTTTTTAAACCGAGCTGGATAATGAATAATATCAGCGTAGAAGAAGTAAGCGTCACATTGCTTAACAACTTATCATGGCAGTAGTTTATAGGTAGTACATTAAAAACTGAGGAGTTGTGTTTTAATTAATTTCTTTCTGGAGTAACTGAAGGGAAACAAAGGAAAAAGAGCCGAGGAGGCTAGTATTTATTAAACATCCTTTTAACTTTTACTTGTTTTTCCAAACAAAGCCCAAATGAAAATGTGAGTAAGGAAATAAAGGAACATTTTTCCCTCACAAATCATTGTATATCTGATAAGAATGAAAAACAAGGCTCCTAATTCCCTCGCTCTTTTCCGCTATAGCGGAACATATGTCTTCTGTTTGAGACACTCTCATGTTGCCCAGTCGTTAGTCCCTGCGGGAAGATTTGATGCCAGTATTCTCTTCCCCTCTCCCTGGTTTGCCTAGTTTTAGTCACAACCGCAAAATGCTGTTTGAATCTTAGACAGCTTCAGGATGTCTACAACCATTGCATTATACACATTTTGATTCAGTTTCAGCAGTGTGTACCAATGAATTTAAAATAAAAGAATTGAATATTAAGAATCGAAGTTTTTCCTAACAAAGCATTTAGGAAGAGTCAGGAAAAGTGAAGACTTAAAGAGACCATCCCCATGACAAGCGTGGCAACTTACATGTTTCTCAGTGGTTTGGTGGCAGTGCTATTTGAAAGTATTTTTATCTGTAACGCCTTGTTTTATTTATCTTCAAACAAAATCTCTCACGATGAACCCCAGCCCCTTCAAAAAGTTCATGAAATGAAAAGATAATGCAATTTCCCCACATACTTTCTGAAGCCCTAAGAGCATAACTGTCGTGGCTAGTTTCAGCTATCTAGAAAAGGATCCATTGAGCCGTGTTAATGGGTTGTCTCTTGTCTGAAAAGAAAAGTCTTCCACCAGGAAAATATGGTAGTAGGGTAGTGTTATACCTACAAAATCTGGGTAATTCTAGCCACAACCTCTCTTTCTTTCTATAATCTAGTTGAGTTTTGTGGCTTCGAACACACTCCCCCTGCCGCCTCGAGCACTGTGGGACATGGAGAAGTTCCTGGCAACAACATATTTTAACATCCCCTTTTCTTTTTGGGCAGGTCACCGATCCAAAGAGGCCTCTTTCATTTGG
>NW_022107947.1:77887-80031 GCF_000313985.2 Echinops telfairi | reverse complement strand
AAAAAAATAGAAGAGGTAGACTGTGTTACAGAAAAAGCACTTCATGAAAGTCTTAAGAATGATACAGCATATAGAGAAGCAGAAAGATACATTGCAGAACAAATTCAGAACAAAGCAGAGACTAGCTTTAAGGAAAAATGGAGAGCTGGAGACTAGTATTTAATATACTGTTTTTTTCTGCAAATTTCTAAAATTAATTTGAAGTCGCTTTGGGTAGAAAAGAAATGCACAGTATACTGAAGAGCCAAAAGCTATTATTCAAAAAAACTTTGATTAAGAATAGTGGTCATAAAGAAGCACAAGATTTAACTTTGAGTTAGAAGAAAATGTAAAAAATACACATAAAAAAGGGAATCAAGTGGCTCCCTAGAAAAAAAATCATCAAAGCATCAAGGCTGGCAGTACTGGAGGAAGTGAGGGATGAAGAAGACGTGCTGTTGTTACTGCTTAGTGGATTTTGACTCCTAGTGACTCATGTGTTATGAGTGAACTGCTTCAGAGGATTTTATAGGCTGTCATTTTTTGAAACAGACTGCCAGTCCTGTTTTGTGCCTTTGGGTGGTTCTGAACCTCCAAATTTTTATCAAGTAATTACTGAGTACTTAACCATTTGAGCCATCCATGGGCTCAAAGAAGGCATAAAATTTGCAGAAACAGCAGCAGCAGCAGCAGCAACAGCAACAACAACTGCAAAAGCAACACCAAAAAGACTAACAAAATGGCAAAGCACTATTAGTCCTCACTGTGAATGTCAATGGATTAATGATCCCATTTAAATGCAGAGAATGGCAGAATGAATAAAAAAAAGTCCAGCTCTATACTGTCTACAAGTGATACAGACCCAAGCACAAGAATAGTTTTAAAGTGAAAGAATGGAAACAACATGTTATATGTAAAATATGTACCTGAAGAGAGCTGTCATAATGATTTTACTATCAGCCAAAATGGGCTTTAAGTTATAAACATATATGCATTTGACATCAGAAATTTAAAATATTTAAAGCAAACTTACAGAATTGAAAGGAGAAATAACTCTATATTAATAGTTGGAGATTTCAGTAGACCACTTTTAGAAATGAACTGAACACCTAGAATATTGGTTCTCAGCCGTCCTAATACAGTTCCTCATGTGATTGATGGCGACTCCCAACCATAAAGTTATTTTCGTTGCTACCTCATAACTATAACTTTGCTACTGTTATGAATCAGGCGACCCCTATGAAAGGGTCTTTCGATCCCCAAGAACCGCTGAGCTAGAACATTAAGTCCAGAACGAGGTGGACTTGAATGGCACTCTGGGCTCACAGAGCCCCCACTCAACACCAGCGCCCGACCGCGCTCTTCTCCGGGGGCACAGGTCCTTTTCTAGGAGAGGCCACACAGCAAGTCGCAATAGATTGTACAGTAAGTTCTCTGACTCCACTGGAGTAAAGTTAGACATAGTTAATGGAAAGAAAATGGAAACACACAAATATGTGCAGATTAAATAGCACACTGTTAAACTAATAGGTTAAGAAAGAAAGCAAGAGAAAAATTGTAAAGTACTTAAAATATCAAAACCTATGGAATGCAGGTGAGGCACTGCTCAGAGACAAATTAATAGCAATACATGCTTACGTTAAAGAAGAAAGATCTAAAATAAGTCACCTAATTCTTCAGTAGAGGAAAAAGAAAGGAGCAAAGCAAGCCCCAAATGGAAAGAAGGAAATAGTAAAGTTCAAAGCAGAGAGAAATGAAACAGAGACTAGAACAAACCTAGGATCAAGGAAACCGCAGTTGCATTTTGGAAAAAATCACTAAGAACGACCAACTTCTAGAGGTAAAAAAAGGTATATCTAAAGTCATAAATGAAATGGGGCATATTTACAATGGACCATACATTGTAAATCATACAGGAAATAATAGGAGAATACCTTTGAACCTTTTTAATAGTGCAGTGCAAACGTTTGTGTAATTTACTGGGCGCATTGCCTCCAGTCTTTCCTGTGGCTCTCGCTGTAATTGCGCACACAGCTTGTGCCTGGAATCACCATCAGGGCACACGCCTCCTCTGGGATGCATTCCACTCCTTTCTCCTGTGTCTCTGGTCACAGTCTAACCCTTGTCCTGTGTTTCTACAGTCATCTGCCCACTTCTGATCTGGA
>NW_022107947.1:72579-76628 GCF_000313985.2 Echinops telfairi | reverse complement strand
GCTATTCATGTCTACTCCCTTCCATAGTAGAGACCCTTAGTAATTAAGTGGTTCTTTTGTGAGTGAATGAATGCATCAACTCAGGGAGCAACTAGAACCGTTTAGCCCGTATTCTCCCTGTTGTTTCCCTTTTGTCATAGTGCTATGGCAGAAACAGCCAATACTGGCCAACATTGATTAGATGTCTCTTCTAAGGACTGTTTTATTGTGATTTCCAAATACTGTGAAGGCATTTAGATCACATTTTTATAATTCTTCTTTTTTCATAGACTGCAAATGAACACTGGACTCCATGCATACTAAATGAAGCAGACAAAATTATATACAAGGTATATTTTGTTTGAATAAGAATATATGAGTTCCCTAGGTTCAAACATTTTTACATTTTCTTAAACAACTTCAGTGGAGTAGAACATGTACTAAGGGTATAAATTAAAATTCTAGAGTATAGTTTTGCCTGTTACGTACTAGCATTATGTTCTATAGCCATTGTCCCTCTTTGAGCTTTATATTTTTTACCTATCAGACAAAGAAGACAGCTAAATAAAATATTTCCCAAATGGTATTTTCTGGTGATTTGGGGTAATTGGGATATTACTCGATGATGTAGAATTGTCTGTGGTCAGGTAAGATGACTGGCGAATGTACTGAGTGATAGATACGTAGTTAAACTGGTATGTTTTAAACTACATGGCTTCACAATGCTTTAACTCAAGCATGCTCACAAACATTTTGAATCTCTGAGAGGTGTTTTTAACTTGCTGCTCACAGAGTTCTCCCCTTTTTCCTTACCTAAAATAGTCCGTGATAAATCTGCAGGAGGGGTCATGCCGGCCTTATTCAGCAAAAAGTGTACAGATCGTGTTAAATACTGAGTTACCGATACGTGTTTGATGGTCAATGAATGTGTCTCTCCGGGATATTTTTGTATTCTTTGAAGTGTAAAGTAGCAAATACCAGCCTTGATAAATTATATAATTTTGCGTTATTATTTTTATCCAAAAAGTCAGCTGAGTAATTTAGAGTATTTTTTAGTACTGATTTATAATTCCAATGTATTGGTTGCTGGACCTCTTTCCTTTTTCTTTTATAGCTTCTACGACTTGATAGTCTTAGTGCCTACTGGAATGTAAACTGCCACCTGTGTTACCAGGGAACAAGAGAACAGATCTTGGTAATTTCCACTTATGCGTAGAAGAGCCAACACTATGTTCTCTAGATTTGTTTGACATGAGAATCATTAATAAGGACAGGCTATCACTCATTTACGTACTTGCGCATGCATAACTGAATCAGAAATGTGAAACATGCTATTTTTGCAGTTCTTGAGAAATCACTCACTGGACTGTGAGTTGAGAATATTATTATTAGTGTTATCCTATTAAATTCAAACTGTGTTTATGCTTCCTATACTCTTAATTTGCTGGTATTCTTGTTCCATGTGGCACTGATTACTTTGAGAGTATTGTAAAGAAAGATGATGCCTTTCAGATCTAAAGATATGTCTGATGGATGTTTTAATCATTTGTGATGGCATTTTCTTGACTAATCAAAGTATTAATTCAGTGTATAGCCACATGTAGCTAGGTCTATTCACGTAGAGGAGAAAAGAAGAACAGTTGAGTTTCTTAACCTGGGTCTAATTCCAAGGCTCTAGCTCTTGTCTCTCCAGCAGGGACAGTCGCAGATAGTTTGTGGACTATGAAGTGTATGAGGTAACAGCTCATGCGTATTTATACCTATGTTTCTCACCATAGGCAGAGGAGAACATAATATTAAAATAATGCTTCTAGGTATTGAGAGATTTAAATAAATTGCGTTCATATCTTTAAAGAAATATACCTGTGCATACCTCAGTGATTTTTTTCCTTACTGGATTGCTAGTTGTAAAGAGACGAATAAGGATCTTAATTTCAGCACTGATATTCTTCCCTCCCCATTTATTTTGTGGTTTTAATGTGTTTGGATGTGGTTTCATTCTTGCATAATTAAATCTTTTGTCTAGGATCAGCTAAAAAGTGGAATTCTTAGAAGTTGCAATAGACCCTCACATCATCAATGTAGTAAGTAATGAGTGAGTCTCATATTACAGGAATTACATACCTTATTTTAAAATACATTTTCTGGTAAAGTTATATTGACAAAAAGGAAAAGAAAGTATTAATTGTGTGCCTCAGTTTTATGATAGAGCGGATTTGGATCGTAACTATAATTGAGGATTAGATTGTAACGCAGACACTGCTGGAGAGAGAGGCAGAGTGTGAAGGAGGGGGAGATAAAAGTACTGTGACTGTGGTTCGCTGACAGCTAACTCTGCTGGACTTCCATGTTGTCATCTTAAACCTTGTTAGTGACTATTTTGTCTTGGGGTTTGTCTATTTATTTTAATAAACATATATCTGAGATTTTGATGTTGAGTCACCTCTAGCATGTCATTATTTTAAGACAAGCTAGCCACTCTAGAAACTTCTCAAGTAAGTTTTTCCACTTTTTGCACCTTTACCATTGTTTTGTAAATAGATTATTAACCAAACAATCTCCTTTATTTAGTTTTATCCCATCTCTCTTCTCTCCTTCATTTCCAATAAATCCATTTGCTTGTTTCTGTGTACCCTGTCTTTCCTTTCATTGGTCATTCTCAGCTTCCCGCCCACACTTCCCTATTCTTCTGGTTCACGGTGGCTTCCGGCTACTTCTTGTAGTTCAGGACCATTCCACGTTGGTTGGGACTTTCTCTCACAATCATTAAAAAACCCACGTCAAACCGTACGTCGTTGAGTTGGTTCTGGCCCATGGCTATTTCCTGTGTGTCAGAGTAGAACTGCGTGTCATGGGGTTTTCAGTGGCTGTGACTTCTCAGAAGTAGGTCACTAGGCATTTCTTCTGGAGCAATGCTGGATGAATCTGAACACCCTCAACTGCTTGGCTAGCAGTCTAGTACTTTGCATTTTGCTCCTCTCAGGAACTCCATACACCTAACATCACGGAGTTGGCCCAATACTGAGTGACTCTCTAGGATTTCCCAGACTGCAAATTTCTAGGGGAGCAGACAGCCTCACCTTTCTCCCACAGACTGCGAGGTGGGCTTGAGTCTCTAATATTGTGATTAGTAGTCCCAATACCAATTTCACAGAGTCACCAGGTCTTTTGGAACTGCATAACCCACCCACTACAGTTGTTTCTGACTCATAGTGACCCTGTACAGGGTTTCTGATGCCATAAATCATTGTGGGAAAAGACAATCTTGAGGTAGAAAACTGCTTTCTCCCTTAGCAGTTTGTATTTTGACCTGCTGACATTAGAAATATTTAACTAACAATATTCGAGATCTTTTGCATAGTTACATATAGTGACTCCACAGACCTCTGTATTTAATGATGATAAAAAGATAGTGCTTTGGTGCTTCTTTCCCCCACTATTCTGACCTCAAACAAATCGAATTAGACCAGAGCAGGCACACTGCTACCAGATAAGAGCCTGCAACACAGGGATTCCAGGATAGATACGCCCCTCAGGGCCAACAAGGAGAGTAGAGATACCAGGAGGATTAGGGGAGGGTGGGGGGAGAAAGGCGGACTCAATCACTAGGATCAAACTAGAATTCCCTCCCAGGAGAATGAATAATGGAAAAGTGGGTGAGGGGCGACAGAGGATGATGTGAGATATGGGAAAAATAATTTATAGCTTATCAAGGGTTCGTGAGGGAGGACGGGTGGGCGAGGGTGGGGGAAGAAATGGGGAACTGATATCAGGGGCTCAAGTGGGAAGAGAATGCTTTGAAAATGATGATGGCGGCGTATGTGCAAATGTGCTTGACACACTGGAGGAGTGCATGGATTGTGATAAGAGATGTAAGAGCCCCCAGTAAAACTATGGAAAAAAAAGATGTACTATTGCTAGTTTGTGAAAGCATTTAGTTTCATTGTTTGAAAGAACTAGTCCAGAAAAATTCTGAAAATTTCACTCTCAGACATATTCTACTTGTAAATAACCTATAAGTCAGTGAAAAATGTTAGTCTTATGCAAATTACAAATAGCACCAAGTATCA
>NW_022107947.1:0-71618 GCF_000313985.2 Echinops telfairi | reverse complement strand
GTGAATTTCATGCTCATAAAACTATTAGAGTTAGAAATGGGAACCAACACAGTGACGCATAACCCTCACCCCTTCCCCAGGGGTCGAGCACCAGGTAACGTGGATGCAGGGAGGCAGTGGGTGGTGTAAGGCATAAAAATAATAATCGGTTATAATTTTTCTGGGGTCCTTGAGTGTGGGAGGGGGATAGAGGGAGGGTAAAAAAGAGGAGCTGATACCAAGGATCCAAACAGAAAGAAAATATTGAAAATTTTGAAGGCAACATATGTACAAAGGTGCTTGATACAATTGATATATGGATTGCTATAAGAGCTGCAGGTGCCCCCAATAAAGTGATTTATTAAGAAAAAATTATATGCTAGCTGCTGGACCATTTAGTTTTAGCAGCATATACCTTTCTTTTTCATTAGCTGATGGGAACTTAATCATGTGTCTAATGAAATTAATGGATTGTTATAAGAGCTGTAGATGCCCCCAATAAAGTGATTTATTAAGAAAAAATTATACGCTAGCTGCTGGACCATTTAGTTTTAGCAGCATATACCTTTCTTTTTCATTAGCTGATGGGAACTTAATCATGTTTCTAATGAAATTAATGGAGCTATTTTAGACTTTTTATGCATTATTTTACTGCATTATTCTCAGAAGTCGTGCACAGGGTCCAGTGCCCACATGGGCACACATTTACTGAAAGAATACCTTTTCTTCAATCATTTTCATCATGTCAGTAATAACTGGTAACTTTAGTTACCCATCACACTTGTCTTATTTTGGTAGCTTGAATGTTATTCAATACAATAAATGTTCATATATTTAAAAAAAACTATTAGATTTTAAAAAATTTCCTTAATAGTTAGAACAGCTATATGGATAGTTTTGCTCACCATTTATTTCCCAGGTTTAATTCTATGCCTAGAGAGATTAGGTAGTAGGCTTGGAGGAGGGGGAAGGCATTAGTGCTTCTAGCCTAGAACTGTCCTATAAAAAAGTATGATGCATAACATATATATATTGTAACATTTTTCTGATCACTACATTAGATAAGTTTGAAGAAAAAGTAAAATTCATTTTATTTTACAAAAAAGGAAAATTAACTTTTTTACCTAATAAACCTGAAATGTGTTTTGACATGTAATGAATATAACAATTGTTAATTGGATATTTTATATCTTATTTTTAAACAGAAATATGTCCTTGATATCTGATTTCTTTTCTACTTATACTATACTACATTTAAATTCAGATTAGTCACATTTCAAGTACTTAATAGTCATGTGGTAAACCTTAGGTAGAATTACAGTAAGAAAAATTGAGAAGAGGAAAAGCTAAACTTGCCTCTTTCGCTCACCTATAGTTTTGTCCAGGAGATCTGGTGGCATAATAGGTTATGCTTTGGCAACTAACCACAAGGTCAGCAGTTTGAAACCACCATCTGCTCTGTGGGAGAAAGATGAGGCTTTCTACTTCCGTAAAGAGGAATGCCACAGGTGTGATTCTGCTCTGACCTATAGGTCACTGTGAGTCAGTATCCAGTCAGTGGCAGTGAGTGACTTTGGTAGTCTTGTTAGCTGTGTGATTGTTTCCCCCTGTTTTATCAGATCCACAGAGATAAGTGTTTAAGTAACTTTATTGTGTTTTAATTATGCAATAGTTTTCTAGAGCAATGTTAAATCAGCTCATGCTGTAACAGTGATCTAGAGGAATAATAAGTAGCTTTAGAAACAGATATATTTCCGGTCAACAGTTAAAACATTAATGGAGTCCATCAGACTCATAACGGGCCTCTGTGGGGTGTACAGGTGTATGAAGTTTTAATGGGAGCAGAAAGTGAGAGTGGCTGGTGGATTTGAAAGACTAATCTTGTGGTTAGGAGTTCAAAACTATGCATGCACCAAGGCTCAATTATGTCAGTAGTTAGAGGCTGTATTTCGTTGTGTTTGAGAGGCACATTTATTTCATGGTTAAGCACAGCGGTTCTCAAGCTGTGGGTCATTGCCCTTTTGGGGTCGCCCGATTCAGAACAGTAGCAAAATTATAGTTATGAAGTAGCAACGAAAATAATTTTATGGTTGGGAGGTCACCACAACATGAGGAACTGTATGAAAGGGTTGTGGCATTAGGAAGGTTGAGAACCACTCGTTCAGCATATCTGAAAAAGAGCATATATTATTACTGGTGATGTAACACAGTTGAATTGGCAGTACCTTTTACTTTTGTAGTGCAACTTAAAAATAACACTGTCATTGATAATTAATGGTCCTTTACATTTGGTGAAATACAATTTACTGTTGGTTACCAGGCAGCAGTGATGTTTGTTATTGATTGAAGCCTCTCTAGATTAAAAATCCTTAAATTTTGTATTTTTCATGTGTGCAATGTACTCAGTATTTTGTTTTATTTTGATAGTACCTCAGTATGATGGACTTTTTGGAGTCAGTGGATTATATGGTTAGAAATGCCCCTTACAGGAAATATAAGCCTTATTTACCACTTCATAAAAATTGTCGACAATGGTAAGTTAGAATTTATTTTTGGGTGGTGGTGGTATATGAGAAACATATTCTTATATCTAGGAATTCTCAGAGTTAAGAGATATTTAGGACTGTGCCATCCAGCCAGTTTGTTTGTTTTTTTTAACAGAGAAGGTAGGGTTCTTTTTTATATGCTCATGTCACTTTAAAAAATCACTACCTCCTGTATTCCTGTTTCTAGATTAATTT
Source organism: Echinops telfairi (assembly GCF_000313985.2). Lineage (NCBI taxonomy): Eukaryota > Metazoa > Chordata > Mammalia > Afrosoricida > Tenrecidae > Echinops > Echinops telfairi. The sequence goes on along the minus strand of NW_022107947.1, from coordinate 68,898 downwards.
CAAATACTTAACATTGAAGACTTTCTTTTTAAAAGTTTACAGTGCTCACCAGCCACCCATATGGGAATCAATGGAATCAGCTAACTGTCTTGTTAATTCCTCCAATTTTGTGTCTTTAGGATCTTCTCGTAGCATACTCTATTTTAAGAATGGTCATGCCTATTTAAGCCAGAGAGTTGTACTGGGAAATTGAAATCCTGTTACTGAGTTAGGATAGATTACAGTCAATAAGAACAGGAAATTTGATGGTGTAGATCTAGAGTCAAAGTTATTTTCGGCCTTGTCTTGGACCTTTATATTCAAATATTCTCTAACAAAATTTTATTTATAGGTGGAAATATGCAATTGATTCTGTTCTTGAGGTTCATATAAGAAGGTATACCCAGATGTGGTCTTGGAGTCACATAAAAAAGCATAGGCAGTTGCTCAAGAATTATAAAAACGTCTACAAAAACAAACTAACTCAGAGTAAAGTTTCAGAGGAAACGCAGAAACAAATTCAGGTATGTCTTTGAAAGCTGTTTATTTGTCTAATCATCCTTTGGTATGAATCTTAACAAGATATTTATATTGGTGGAGATTTCTCGGCATTTAATTTGAATCAGAATGAAATTTTAGAAAACAAGCACAGAACTCACCGTGCTTTTGAGAGAGAATCTTACTGGAAAATGTTCTTATTGGAAAATGTTCCCACCCTAACAGATAAGATGATGTTATCATAAGCTAATTTGGGGAATATGTCTAGTTTTTGCAATACTGCTTAGAAATTCATTATTAAAAACTTATTACTAGGTTTATGCATCCCAATTTACTTTGTTAGTAAAAGCCCCACATTTATAAAGGACTCTTTAAAAGTGTTCAAAGTCTTACTTATAAAAAATGGCCTTGCTCTTTTATTAGCTAAGAGAATCCATAAAACATAAAAGCATATTAAATACATACTTTGATTAATGTCGCTTGACCTTGGTTTTGGAGCTATTTCTGTGGTTGCTTCATGATGTGAAGAATGAGCTGCATCTCTGTGTTCTGAAATACGTGGCAGTGCATAGAAAACCGGAAGGTATTGGAATTAGGTGCAGTTGCGTGCTGGTGCTGAGTTGGCTACTTGCCAGGTGCTCATGCCCGAGTTTCTTAACCTCATTGTGGTGGTGTCATTCCTAAATGGAAATGACATCTTTCTCACAGAAATGGGAAGTTCAGGGGAGGTCCCACTGAAAGCCCCTGTCACATAGGCCACAGTGGCTGTTCGCTTCTCAGATGAGTGGAAATCGACTCCATGACACCTAGCAGCAACACCCACTCTCATGTGAATTCCTTCGATCAGTTTGTTTACTTTAGCCTTCTTATGATTTGCAAAAATGTGCATGCTTAAATCCTGTGATATTTATAGTGGTTCCTTTAATGATACATGTTGTGCAATACTTAGAAGAGGGAGGGTCTAAAGTGGTAACTATAAGGATAGTACCTACAACAAGTCTCCTTTTCAAAGTGTGCATATGTGTGTATCACGTGAGAGATCATCGTCTTGTGGAAAGATCCCCATTCATGCATTGTACTTAAAGAGAGTTTATGTCCTTGAACATTTATTATTTTCCCTTATTTTAAAAACTGGAAAACTTCAAAGTTAATGTTTAAATTTATATTTCCGTTATATCACGAGCACTATTAATGGACTAGATAAATAGAAAGAGCCTAGAAGAAAAGCTGTTTTCCATTCCATTGTTATTTTCTTTGTTTAAAATTGTCTCTCTGTTTTATAGGACTTGGAGAAGACCCTTGATGTTTTTAACATAATTTTAGCAAGGCAACAAACACAAGTTGAGGTAATATTTTTGACAGCTGATTTTATATTTCAAATGCCAATACTACAGATCAAGAATTCAAGTGTCATAACTTGGGGGATTGCTGAGATTTTCTCAAGTGAGAATAGAGGTTCCATATTTATTGCTTAATTCAGAGAAAACAAAATGGAATTTTGGCCCAAAGCCACTAATGTGAGGGGGATTAAAACAAACAGGAAATCCCCGTTAAAGAAAGTCAATGAGAGTCCTTGGTAATTCTAGCAACTCCAAAAGCAATTGTTAAGATTTAAGGATAGCTTCCCCCCCAAGCATATGTGCATGTTTATATGCTTTCCTTTCTTTTTAAAATGCCCTCTCTTCATTTGCTTTCTTCCCTCCCCCTCCCTCTTCTCCCCTCTTTTCAAAACTGGAATCCATCTGTTTAGAATACTTCATAACTGCTTATTTTATCTCACTTGGTACTTTGTACATTTTGCTCCAAGTCCCTTCTGTTATTTTGTTAACATGTTTTGGATAGTTGAAAAAAGTGTATCACAAGCGTAATGCATCTTATAGGAGAATTGGAAAATATAGATCAGCAAAAGAAGAAAATAGAAACAGCCCTAATCATACATACTGACATAACTACCAATACTAAATTGCTGTCTAGCCTTTAGTCCTTTCTTAGCCACAGAGTTTCATACACATATGCATGTTTTTAAATGGATAAAACATATGTATGCATTTATTAATGTAGCAGGTACTCCTTGGTGCCTATTTGCTAGCATTATGTTTAATTGTGTGGACTCGAGGGTCAGATCGTCTGGATCTAATCTCCTGTTAATTAGGTGGCCATGGGTTGGCTATTTAAATAGTTTAATCATTTATAAAATGAGATTAATTAATAGTACCGACTTCATCGGGATGCTGTGAGGAATAAATGATAAACTATGTAAAGCTCTTAGACTACCTCACCAGTAATTACTAAATAATTGATTTCTGTTTTCCTTTCTCCTCAACTCCCTCCTTCCTCATCTTCCCTATCATTATCATTGTTTACACTGAGAACACGTGAATGAGCTAAACAGAGAAAAATACTTTAGCAGGAGAGAAGGGTCATGAACAAACGTACAAACAAGAGTAAAGTAGGAAGGAATAGGGAGATTATTGGGGCTAGTTGGTGATGATAATGAAGATTGAAATGTTTAGTAGGGTGGTGATCAGGGAAGTTTTACTAGGAAGATAACATGTTAACAAAGACCTGAAGACGGTGATGGAGTTAGCTAGGATGATATCCAAGGGAAGAATGTAGTAGGCAGAAGAAATAGCACGTTTAAAAGCTTTGGGTGGGAGATAGGTGGCTCCTCCTGGGAGCTAAGGGGAGTGGTGAGAGAAGTGGTGCAGTGACGGTTAATGGAACAAGATAGTAGAGGGACGGGAGGGGACTTGATAAAATTGACAGAGGTGCCAGGTTATGTGATGAACAGATTTTGAGTACAGGTGGATTAGAAGCAAAATTTTTTTTAATTGTTTTTTTTTTAGTTTTAAAATTCTCTGTGCCTGCTATTTTGAAAACAGTTTTCAGAGCAATGAACCAGGGTGAAAATAGACCAGATAAGATGCTATTGTAGTAATTGAGGTGAGTGTTGGAAGCTTGACTGAGGCTGATTGCCGTGATGTGATTATAAAGTGTTAGATTTTAGACCCAATATTTTCTGATGATTAGATGTAGATTGTAATGCAAATCAGATGAATTTAAAGATTTCAGCCTAAGCAGTTGGGTGATAGATGTGCCATCCAATGAGATAGTGAAGAGTAGATGGAGCAAGCGCGGTGGAATGCGAAATAGTCAGGAGTATAATTTGAGACACATTCCATTTTCGCTATTCAAAGGAGATGTGGATCAGGCAAGTGGGTATATGAATGTGGAGTTCAGTAAATATGTCTGTGGTGAACGTACAGATTTAGGATGTATCAACATATAGGTTGCATTTAAAACTTTGATATTGACTGAGGTGACCTAAGGAGAATAAATAGCTAGACAGCAAGAGTCCAAAGACCTAAAGCATTCCACTCTTTATAGATGAGAAGGCACCAGCAAAACTGACCAAACAGTGGTTGTCCTACTTTTGCTTGGTCGTCTGTATGAGTGCATCACTTTCAAGGCCAGGTGCAGAAGTAATGTCAAAGAGAGGGAGTGATCATTTGTGGCAAATATGCCTGATTGGCTAACTGAGCTGAAGCATACTGAGAACTAACTGCCCACTAGAATTGCCCAGTTTGAGTCATTTTCTTCAAATATTATTTTGACTTCCATCTCTTTCCTCTCTTTTTCTTGGATTCAATGATATGTGTATCACAGTATACACATCTTACTCATTGCAGTCCCCTCCGTGTTTCCTGCGTCCATTCCTCCTTCTTCCTCACCCTTCTGGACTCTGCCCTTCTAGTCCGCTAGTTCTGCGACAGCAGAAGTCCCACAGGTCGACAGCTTTCTCAAATAGAAATTTGTTCTCTCACAGCTTGAGAGGCCAGAAGTGCGAGTTCATAGTGGTGACTTGAGGGAAGGTCCTTGTCTCCTCACAACATCTGTGGGCTCAGTGTCTTCTGGTGATGCTGACTGCGACATCCATGAGCACTGCCTATGGGTCCAAGCAAGATGAACTCATTGAAAACTTCAGTCTTTTCTCCGTTTATCCCATTGGTCCAGTTGTGAGCATCTTGGTCTTCTTTACATTGAGTTGTAATTCATACTGAAGGCTGCAATCCTTAATTTTATTTTATTTTTTAATCATTTTATTGGGGGCTCAAACAACTCTTGTCACAATCCATATATACATCCTTTGCGTCAAACACATTTTTACTTTGTTGCCATAATCATTTTCAAAACATTTTCTCTTTACTTGAGCCCTTGGTATGAGTTCTGCATTTTACCCCTCCCTCATGAACCCTTGATAATTTATAAATTATTATTATTATTTTATCATGTCTTACACTGACCGATGTCTCCCTTCACTCACTTTTCTGTTGTCCATCCCCCTGGGAGAAGGTTACATGTAGATCATTGTGTTGGGTTTCCCCTTTCTCCCCCCACATTTCCCTTACCCTCCTGGTAGGGCCATTCTCAACATTGGTCCTGAGGGGTTTATCTGTCCTGAATTCCCTGTGTTTCCAGTTCTTATCTCTACCCGTGTACATGCTCTGGCCTAGCCATATTTGTAAGGTAGAATTGGGGTCATGATCGTTGGGGTGAGGAAGCATTAAAGAACTAGAGGAAAGTTGTATGTTTCATCAGTGCATTACTGCACCCTGACTGGCTCGTCTGCTCCCCACAATCCTTTTGTAAAGGGATGTCCAATTACCTACAGATGGGCTTTGGGTCTCCATTCCACACTCCCCCTCATTCACACTGATTTGATTTTTTTGTTTTGGGTCTTTGATGCCTGATACCTGATCCTATTAACACCTCATGATCATACAGGCTGGTGTGCTTCTTCCAAGTGGACTTTGTTGCTTTTCAGCTACATGGCCGCTTGTTTAACTTCAAACCTTTAGGACCCTGATGCTATATCTTTTGATAGTCGGGCACCATCAGCTTCCTTCACCACATTTGTTTATGCACCCATTTTTTTCTTCAGTGATGGTGTCAGGGAGGTGACCATCATGGAATGCCAGGTTAATAGAACAAAGTGTTCTTGTGTTAAGGGAGTACTTGAGTAGAGACCCAATATCCATCTGCTATCCTAATATTAAACCTATAAATATATATACATAGATACATTCCCCAATCAAAGTATATAAATATATTTACATATGTACATGCTTATTTTAAGACCTCTAGAAATGCCCTTTGCCTCCTAGTTCTTTCCTCTATTTCCTTTTATTTTCCTCTTGTCCCACTATCATGTTCAGCCTTCATTTGGGTTTCAGGAATTCCTCTTTGTTACATAGCCCTTGATGCAATCCTTAATTTTCATCAACATATGTGTCAAATCCTTCTTACTTTTAGGAAGCAAGGTTGTTCCATCTGCATATTGTAGGTTGTAAGTAAGCCTTCCTCCGATCCTGATGCCACATTTTTCTTCATGCAAGTCCGCTTCTCTCATTGTTACTCCACATACGGATTAAATAAGTATAGTGAGATGATAAAGCCATGTCCAACACTTTTCCTGATTTTAAACCCTGTAGTATTTCCTTTTCCATTTGCAAAGTTGCCTCTTGATCTCTGTGTAAATTCCTTATTAGCACACTGAAATGTTCTGGAGTTCCCATTATTCTGAAGGTCATCCATGGTTTGTTATGATCCACACAGTTGAATGCCTTGGCATAGTCAGTGAAGCACAAGTAAACATATTTCTGGTATTTTATGCTTTAAGTCAAGATCTGTCTGACATCAGCATGATAATCCCTTGTTCCACATCCTCTTGAAACCAGCCTGAACTTCTGGGAGCAACTTACTGCATGCAACTGTTGTTGGATGAGCGTCAGCAAACATTTCTTGTATATGATATTAATTATTTTGTTTTATAATTTGAGCATCCTTTTGAGTCACCGTTGTTTGAAATGAGAACAAATGTGGATCTCTTTCAGTTAATTGGACAATTAGTTCTGTCCAAAATTTATGGCATAGACAAGTGACTGCTTCTCTCAGCACCTTGGGATTCTATCAATTTCTGGAATCTTGATTTTGGCTAAAGCCTCGTCTTTCTTAGGAAAAATAAAAAAGTACACTAATCTTACAATACTAAGGGAATAAACAAGTTATGTTGTTTCATGTGTAGTAAAAACTAATAAGATATTATTTATTTTTTTATCCAGTTAGTATATTTCTGATGCCTGAAAAGGGAGCATTTGTGAAGCTTGGTAAAATGACGAAATCTGAGATCCAGTAGCTTTGTGCGCAAATGTAAACCTGTTCCTTTTTATTTACTTAATATCTAATTGTTAGAGCTTATTTAGCTGTATGTTAAACTGTCCTGTTGAAAATCGGTTTTAGATTATTATGTATTTTGTGTTATACACAGAGGTCTCCAGGCTTAAACTTAACTTTAATTGGTTCACAACCAATTAAATTTGAAATACTAAAAATAATTTTTAATAAGGCAAATAAAATAAATCTAACACTTAAAAATTTTATTTATTCAGAGAATTGGAAAATAGAGTCTAAATTACCTCTTTATTTGCTGTGTATATCTTTTTTCCATTTGTAATTTTTGTCATCCAAATTTGACTGAAAAATGGGCAAGGAGAAAGGGTGGTGGAAAATCAAGCTAAGCACTGTGTGTTTTTATTTATATGTCTCTCCCCACTTCCCATCCATGTCTAAAGTTAGCAAACCAGTACGATATGTGACTTCTGAAATAGGATTTTAAAACTGATGCTTTCTGTAGGTTATGGAAGCATTTTCTTCTCTGGGAACTTACTGTTTTATAGTCCTTAAGTTCTCATGTCATCTAAACTTAAAATTTTGGAATACACATCGCTTAGAAAAATTTCACTTGAAACCTTGAGTGTTTTGCTACTGAAAATATGGGCTTATCCTAATGGCATCAGTAGGGTTCAGTTGTTGGAAGTAAGTTACGATTGGGACTGAATTAACCAAACCAGGAGGCTCTCTATCTAAGAAGGAATTGACTTTTCTCAACTATTTTTAGACTGATATTATTGTGACAAAACGTATTTTTCCTTCCCTTACTCCACTTAAATATGAAGAAGCCATATATTTATTTATTTTTCAATTTATTTTTAATTAAAAATTTAAAATACTTTTTAGGTGATTCGATCTGGACAAAAATTAAGGAAAAAATCTACTGATACAGGCGAGAAACGTGGAGGCTGGTTTAGTGGGTTTTGGGGTAAGAAGGAATCTAAGAAAAAGGATGAAGAAGACTCTTTGATTCCTGAAAGTAAGTTCCAAGTTTCATTCATTATTTAATGTACACAAGAAAAAAACATATGTATTATATTTTGTTGAGGTAATTGGATTTTATAATATTTGAAGTATAATTTATATGTATTATATAATTAAGGGTGGTACCTAAATGAAGTATGAAGTCAGCAACTTTAACTATTTCTTCATGAAACACATTATTTAGGAATATTTCTGTATTTATCTAACTGAAAGAAACCTTGGATTTAAAAAAAAAATTATGTCTCAGTTTTTAGCATAAGGAGTGTCATCTGTTATGTGAATATTTAATTACACGTGTACTTACTGTGAGGTTTGTTTGGTGAAGGGAAGAAAGAAAACAAAGGTATAAAACAGTTTCAGAGCTCTGGGGAGGAAGGGAGAGCATGGAAAGGGATGGTAGCATCCTGAGCTCCCAGGTGATGTTCATGGGCCTCTACTTGGGGCCCCGTGAAGTCACACTGTCCAGGGGAGAGGTGGAGAGTTTTATAGCCCGGGTCTGGGAGGAGGGAGTAGCTGGGAATTTTCCACTGTAACTTTCTTGTCTGCAAGTCTGGAGCTATGCAAGAGCGTGTTCAAAGTTATCTGTAACGGTTAGTCCTCTGCATCTGGGCCTGAAGGCCACCAAAGGGGAGGGGGGGAAAGGGGATCGGCCGCTTGTAGTGTCCTTGGAGTGTTTTTACCAGCATTATCTCCTAGCCTGTCTGCCCTGCTAACTCCCACTTTGGCCCGACATTCCAGCGTTTTGGTGATAAGGGGTGTCGTATGCTATTTGCTTCCTGCTGGTAGGGGCCGATGTAGGTTTAGAGACTGGAGCAGTCAAAAGAGGGAGGGGTGGGTGTCCAGTGGCCAAGGAAGAGGCAGGTACCCCCTTTTTCATCAATTAGAAGATCCAAGACCCATCTGTCTTGTAGGGCAACTTGGGCCAGAGACGTGATCTGGCGCTGTAACGAGGCCAAAGAGGCTGAGGTAGATTCCAAATCAGTCTGCAGACGGTCTTCAAAATCCTGTGCTGAGAGGATGGAGTGGCAGAGTGCGCATCCAGCCATTCTAGATGCTGCGATTGAAGAGGCTAGGCTTACACTTACCATTATAGGAAGGAATATTGCTCTCTTTGATCTTTGGACAGAGAGTAAGCATGCTAACTCAGACTGACCATGCAGGGTAAACTGGGAACTACGGTAACTGGAAAACAAGGTCCTGCTGTGGAGGAATTTACACATTTAGTTAAAGTTCCATTGCACCAAAAAAATTGTCCAGGATAGGAGAAAATTTTAGTATTAACAGTTACATTATGTCTGCAAATTCTGTGCAGAGAAAAGACATCTACATTGTGATCTGTGAAGTAACAGATTCTTTGTGGCTGAGTCTGATTTACTTCCTCTATGGGCAACTGTGTCTGTTCTGTTGTTTCCCTGTGTTACCGGGGAGTCTACAGTTTAATGCCCTTCATATTTCCTACATTTAAGGGGCTCCATGGACAACGGGTGAGAGGGATGGCTGTCGACTCCCATGACAGAGACCTGGGAGGGGTGTAAAGAACGAGAAAAGGAAGGAAAAACTGAGAAGGTAGCCCCTGTGTCAACCAGAAAGAACCAAACCTTACCCACTACCTTGATTGCCACCCCAGGCTTGGCGAGGGCAATTGGGGTCGCCGAGTCCTGGCTCCCTCAGTCCTCAGCAGCTAGGCCCAGTAGTGTCAATGGTGGGTTAGGGCTTGGAAGGACTGGCTTTCCACGGCTGGGCACCGAAGGACAGTCACTCTTCAGTGGCCCCGTTGACCATATGCCAGACAAGGCTTGTTGGGTGGATGAGGTTTGGGCAGCGCTTGGCCCAGTGACCTTGCTGACCACACTTGAAGCAGACTCCTGGGGGTGGTCTGAAACTGTTGTTTCCTGAGCCTGAGCAGGATGCCGACGTCTTCCCCGTTGCTGAGGGCCTCAGGGCTGCCATCAAGGCCTGGGCCTGTAAGTTTGCCTTCTGGTGATTTCGGGACTCCCTGTCTGCCTCTGACTGCTCCTCTCTGGTATTAAAGACTTTAAAGACCATATTTGCTAGATCCTGGAGAAGAGTCTGAGGGCTGTCTTCAGCCTTTTAAAAACTTTTTTCTAGATTCTGAAGATGATTGAGTAATGAAATGCGGGGCAAGGACAGTGGCCCCTGCTGGTGAGGTTGGGTCTATCTAGGTGGGTGCATTGGGTAAGGGCTTAAGTCAGGTGATTTAAAAATGCTCCTGGATTTTTATCCAACCTCTGAGTAATTTCCCTGAGCTTATCAAAATTAACTGCTTTGTGAGAAATGGCCTGGAGGCCAGCCAAGACACACTGGGGCATTTTATCTCCGGCCCCGCCATCTTGGCCTACCTGGGTATCAGTTTGGTAACTCCAGCCTGGTTCCTTCTTTGGGACTGCCTTGGTACCCAAAGACATGTTGGGGTCAGTGAGATGAACCTGGTCTGCATGCTGCTTGGCAGCAGTGAAAACACGCTCTCTTTCATCTGAGGTGAGATTGGATGAAAGGACTACAAAAATATCATGCCATGATAAATCACAGGCTTGAGACAAATAGCAAAACTCTTTGATGTAGCTGGTGGGATCATTGGAAAGGAATCGAAGCAGTTTTCAATTTAGGACAGGTCAGTGAGAGAGAAGGGAACATGGATGTGGACGAGACCTTCGGTGCCTGCAACTTCCTGTAGGGGGTGGAGGAGGGGTTGGTGTGAATGGGTATGATGACTTACAGGGGAAGACAAAGGAGAGAGCTTAGGGCCTGGAGTCGGGGGATTGGCGGAGGGGTGGATGGGAGTTAAGGAACTAGTGGAGGTGGTGGTGAAGGGCACCCAGAATATGGAGGAGGCCTTACTGGGGGCACAGAGAAGGAGTCGGGGTTTGGAGAAAGATGAGGTGATAGTACTGTCGGAGACCTGATTGGGTAGTGGTGTGTCTGTTTGAGCTGGCAAGTGTTTCTGGTTAGAAGAGTATTGGGTTAAAAGAACTTGAACGGGGTGACAGAGTACAGAGAGAGAGACGGGAGTGTAGAAGGAAGAAAACTTGGACGTAGGGGACCTCAGACCATTTGCCAGTTTGCTGCCAAAAGTTTCTGAGATTAGTTAAAATTGAAAGTACCATCTTCTGGCCATTGAGACCCATTATCTAGTTTATATTGGGGCCAAACCAAATTGCCATTAAAAACAAGGCCTTTGGGCCAGAGGTCTGGTGTTAAGCTAAGGGTTGAAATATTAGCCAGGAGGCAACCCGCAGGTGTGGAGGAGTCTGGCTTGGAATTTTTGTTTCCCATGCTGCAGGGTTCTTGGAAGAGACTGAGCTAGACAATCAGCATCCCGAGTATCCAACTGTGCCTCTGGAATGGGGGGAGGGGAAAGCCTGGCTTCTCAGCTCCCTCAGAAAAGGAGCAGAGAGACTCAGGCATCCCCGAATGCCTCTGACCTTTGGAATGGGGGTAGGGAGAAGCCTGGCTTCCTAGCTCCCCTGGAAAAGGAACAGTGAGACTCAGGCATCCCCAAGTGTTGTCCTTTGGCTCCAGCTCTGCTGTGGGCCCACAATTCAGAAATGAATGAACAGAGTCTTTAAAGAACTCAGTAGCAAGGGACAGTGGGCTGAAATAGAAAGAAAATTTAGTTAGGTACTGTCAGGTACTCACTCATAGATGTGGCGGATGGCAGCTGAGAGGTCCTGGTGGGATGGAAGAGGGGGATGGAGGAGAGAGGGGTGGCGCACTCATCCAAGGGCAGGCAGGACTGTGCCAAGACACCTCTTACTCCTTTTGGGTTTCGGCACCAAATGTTAGGTTGATTTGGCGAAGGAAAGAAAGAAAGCAAGCAAAGGTAGAAAATAGTTTCAGAGGTTTATTTCCAAGCTCCCGGGTGGGAAGGGAGAGCAGAGAAAGGGACGGGAGCAGCCTGAGCTCCTGGGTGAGGTTCATGGCTCCCCAGTTGGGGCCCCTGCAAAGTCACACTGTCTACGTGAGAGATAGAGAGTTTTATAGCCTGAGTCTGGGGTGAGGGAGTAGCTGGGGAATTTTCCACTGTAACTTTTTTGTTATCTACAGGTCCAGGGATAAGCAACAGCGTTCAAAGCTAACTGTAATGGTTAGTCTTCTGCATCTGGGCCTGAAGGCCACCTAAAGAGAGGAGGAGTGGGGGAACAGGGTCTGGCCTCTTGTAGTGTCCTTATAATGTGTTTGCCAGTTCCATCTCCCAGCCCGCCTGCCCTGCTAACTCCCGCTTCTGCCTGACACTTACATGTTTTAAATGCTTAGGGATTCTAAAATCCTTATATGAGGTTTCTTTACTTGTTTTTTGACCTAAGCAAGCAAATAGAGTTTGTGTGATGTAATCGAAGTCGTGTATAACTACAGTAGTTGTTCTTTAGCATTTGCAGCTATCATACCCACTAAATTGGTTTGAGTTTCAGATTGAATCTTTTAAACTGAAGCAATTGAGTTCTGAGAATATTTAGTCTTTTTTTAATAGCTTTTGATGACCTGATGACCCCAGAGGAGAAAGCCAAGCTCTTCACTGCAATTGGTTACAGTGAGAGCACTCACAACCTAACCTTGCCCAAGCAGGTACTTACTTTGTTTCATTTTACAGTGTTAGCTTGAATTGGTATATGCAAGTTGTTGATTTTTAAGTAACTAATTAAAAAGAGTTTATTTAATTATCAATTTTTGGTCTTATGTCACAAATTAAAATTTTTATTCTTAATGGCCTTTCATTTATTTATTTCTTCCTTATGACTGCCGCTTTTTTCCTGAGTCTTGTTTTAAAAAAATAATCGTTTCTTACCAGAGGCCCTTTGGTTGAAAATAAATAAATGTTTGGGTGCCTTTCTTGATTTTCTGTGTGTTGCATTGAATTGTGCATTCTTACTTCAGCACCCCAGCTTGATGATTGCAGCTTTGTGAGTGTCTTGGAGTCACCGTTTGGCCTTCTTTTTTAAACAGTGTCTGGGTTATTTCAGATCTTTACATTTGCATAATCTTTTAGAGTCATTAATATTTTCAAAAATGTTTTTTTGGAATTTTGGTATAGGTCATATTTATCTGTAAATTATTTTGGGGAGAACAGTAGTTTTAACACTATTAAATGTTCCAGTCACTTGATTCCTTTTCTGCATTTCTGACCATCATAATTTTCTTTCTACCAGAAGCATGCTCCCTTAGTTTTTTCATTGATTATTGGCTGCTTATTATAAATTTTCAATTTTTGCTTTTGTGATAAAAAGAAAGAAAATTGCTATCTTCTTTCTTAAGACACATTTTATTTTCCATATAGTGAATCCTAGGTGGTTAATTATAGGCCCAGATACTTGAAAGTATTCGTTGTTGTTTGGCCTATATTATCATTTTTTTGTATTCAAGTATCAGTTTTATCATATTTCTTTGCAGGTAATTTCCACACATTTCTGTTTGTTACTTGTTTTTTTGAGATTTTGCTCTTTTAGGTTGTCAATAACTTTACTTTAATATTCTAAGATGTGGATTTGCTTTTGTTTCTTGGATATGTCATCAGTTTGGGAAAAATTATCTGCCATTATTACTTCAGTTTTATCCCTGTCTTATTCTTTTTTCCTTTTTTGGTCAGATGGGGATGAAGTCTAATGTACACAGTTGAATCCTACCCCTCCCAACCCCCCATATCTCATGTGTCTTTTATTGTCTGTTCTGTATTTCAAAGTCCTTTACCTATTATTCTTCATTTGGGTATTTTCTATGATCTATCTGTGTTTCAGGTTGTCGTCTCTTTTTAATAGTTTTTGTTTTATTGTTAAGTCTATGTATTGTGTTCTTAGTTTTTTTTTGGATTTTTTTTGTTCGAGAATTTCTGTTTGGTTCTTTTGTTATCGTTTCCAATATACTAATTTTTATCTTTTATCTATTTGAACCTTGTTTCAAAATGTGTGTCTAATAAAATTAGGCCTGGTATCCTTGTGAATTTGTTTCTTTTTTCTTTTTTAATCATTTTATTGGGAGCTCATACAACTCTTATCACAATCCATACATCCATCCATTGTGTCAAGCGCATTTGTTGCCATCGTCATTCTCAAAATATTTGCTTTCTACTTGAGCCCTTGGTATTAGCTCCTCAGTTTTCCCCCCTCCCTTCACCATCCTCCCTCCCGAAGCCTTGATAATTTATAAATTATTACTATTTTGTCATTTCTTACACTGTCTGATATCTCCCTTCATGCACTCTTCTGTTCTCTGTGACCCCAGGGGAGGCGTTATATGTCGATCATTCTGATTGGTTTCCCCTTTCTACTCCACCTTCCCCTTCCCTTCCTGATATTGCTACTCTCATTATTGGTCCTGAGGGGTTTATCTGTCAAGAATTCCCTGTGTTTCCAGCTCTTATCTGTACCCGTGTACATCCTCTGGTCTATCCAGATTTGTAAGGTAGAATTGGGATCATGATAGTGGGGGGAGGAATCAGTAAAGAACTAGAGGAAAGCTGTATACTTCATCTATTTTTTATTTTGGTTTTTGTTTTAACTTATCTTGGTAGCTTATCAACGTCATTTGTATGTATATCGCCATGCGTGTGTCTGCATGAGTGGACATTACTTTTACCAACACTAATCTTTAATTTTTAAGAATATGGAAAATAATATTTTTCCTCTGATGTGGTAGTTATTTTACTTTTTAGAGGATATTTTATTTGCTTTTTTGAGTTGTTCATGTCACAAGTATTTGGGCATAGCTTGATCTTCTCTTCAAGGGTTGTTGATATTGTAAAGTTAAGATACACAAGGCGAGAGTCTGCCTATTACCACTCTACCTTTACATCTTGGGTGTAGCCCTTTGGGATCCCTCTAAAAAGAGGGGAGCTTTTCTTGCATTACCCTTGATGGAACCCATTCTCAAATTTCTATTCCAGTGTAGCCAAGTTTACTGCCTCTAGGAAAAGCAGATCCACAGATACCACGGTCTTCTTCCTGGTCTCTGGCCCGACTTCACTCCTCATCCGGCAGTGTCCGCGTCAGGAATATGTTCCCCCGGTGTCTTAATAAAGCCCCTGGATCATTAAGCAGATGGTCTTTCTGTTTTCCCCAGATTTTATCTCCTCAGCCAGAGAATTGATCTGAAGTATTCATTATGCTTTTATGCAACCGAAATGTAGTCTTTATACCTCTTAACTATTTTGTCACTGTTTCATTGCTACTCATTTTCAAACTTAAGAGAAATTAATTTGAATCTATGTAAATGCCATATTGTACCTACAATTGTGTATAAAAATTTCTTCTTTATTGATGTTAATATATTCACACTAAAACTTAGCTTATTTGATAGATCACTTTATAGTGCAACCAATTTAAGAAAGAAGAAATTGTTATTTAAGGCAGTATTAATTATTTGTCGCTAACAGTTTTTCACTTTGTTTCTGTTTAGTATGTCGCCCATATAATGACACTAAAGTTAATAAGTACGTCTATTACAATAAGAGAAAAAGAAAACATTCCAGAAATACTAAAAATCCAGATAATTGGTTTAGGAACGCAAGTCTCTCAGCGACCGGGAGCACAAGCACTGAAGTAAGTATTTGAAAGCCTGCTATTTCAGTCATGGTTTAGGCCAGCGTCTGTGTATCTGTCTACCAGGTAGAGTTTTGTTTTGGAAGGGTAACACGGATAAAGGATCAACTCATCGTCTCTTTGCTCCCTTTCTTCACTGCTTCACAGATTTTTATTGGATGTGGTTCATCTTTAGACTCAATAACTCTGAAATTGACACACACACAAAGGGCCATTAAAAAGTTCATGACCAAATTCTTTCTTTCAATTCCACTTTCCCACAAAGTGCTAGACTTCTGCCTTCAGGAGGTTTATACCATAGTTAATGGACGTAACTGTTCAAAGTGTTAATTCAAGAACTGTAGAACATCTGAGAAAAAACAGTCATCACACCATGGCTGCTAAGCAAAAGGTTCAGTTTGAAGACACTTCAGTGGGTCACAGGAGAAAGAGCTGACAGTGTGTTAGAGTCTAGAAAAGCCTCCGTGCAGTTCTACTTGTCATGTGGAGTACTCGGAGTTGAAGTCTATGTGATGACTCCTAATCGTCAGAGTCACACTAATGCAGCATACTAGATAGCCCATAGATGAGAAGTGCTGCAAATTAAATCTAGTTAGTGCTGCATAAGCTCAGTTATGGAAGACAAAATTTGGGCTAGGAGAATTGAGGCTTATTTAGGTAGCTATTGAGGGACTAGGAAGAGCCATTGTTCAGGGATTAGGAAAAATCAGTGTGGTAGGAAGGTGTGTCAGGGTTGTAAGGTACCACTTGCATTTGTGTTCAGAATGTGTCTGTCCCATGTTTTAGAATTGGCGTAGCAAAATAAAAACAGTTGAGAAGATAATTGAATCCAAGGCCGAGGTATTTGGGCGGCAATCTTGAGTAATGGGCATAGCTCTAGTATTTTAAAGTTTTGAATATTTATATTTTAATTCATTACATGTCAAAGGTTCTTTACAAATACCTTTTTTTTCTCGTGTTATAGGATAGAAGCAAAATTAGAACTCTGGTATATAACAGGTCTGAAACAGCAAAATACTGTACCATCACTTGTGACTTCCATTGGCGATACTGCTTCTTCCCTGCTTCAAATCCAGTTTGAGACCAATCCAGAGCATAGTCCTGCTGACCAGACTCTGGTGGTTCAGTCCCAGCCTGTGGAGGTGACCTATGATGCTGTAAGGACAACAAGAAAATACCTGTTTTCGAAGCTCTCTCTCATTTCAGACATGCCTCTCAGCACTGTTCCTCTTTCATATATTTGTTTATTTAGCAGCTAGGTTAAAACATGTTTTTCTTCTTTCCAAAGCAGTACTTGTGTTAACCATTTTACTTGGAGTTTTCATTTGCCATAGAATTTATCTACCTCTGAGTTTATTTTCTATGCTATTTTTAAATTGAAGAAACAAGCAAACGAAAACTTTTTTACTCTAAAGATTCAAGTTTTTATTGTCCTGGTTCCAAATAGTCATAAACTGACTTCCTACCTCACTTCCAGTTTGTTTATTTTCTCTTTCTCTTCCACTTTGAATTAAAAGAACTTTACACTTCCTTACTGCTATCGAGTCAGTGCTGACTCATAGTGACCCCATGTGGTTTTCCAAGACTGTAACCCTAAGTGGGAGTAGAAAGCCCAGTCTTTCTCCTATGGAGCTGCTGGTGGTTTTGAACTACTGATCATTCAGATCTTCGCCCAACTCCTAACTAATAAACCACCACCACCACCACCCATGGTCCACAATCAGAACCCACCAGGTGCTCCTGGAGAAAGATGAGCTTTCTACTCCTTTCCAGAGTCACAGTCTAAAAAGTACTTCAGCATTAATGAAAATAATTAAAAGTTTTTTTTTAATGAGGAAAAAAATTAGCATTTAGATGTTAATGAACACAGGGACTTGGCTTTTGTTTCTGTGACTTCACCTTCAGGCTGTCTTAACTCCCATCTCACACTAGATAACAGCTAGGCGTGGCTCACCTCTCACTGGGTTGCCTGTGGAGGGGCCCTGCTGTTCCTGCCAGACCTGACTTATTTTTGCATATAAAGCTGGCTTCAGACTATGGACAGAGGTTCATGTTTAAAAACATAAGAACTCATTGTCTTTTCTGATGTTTTTTAAAAAGTTCAAGTCTTGCAGATGGGTAAGGTGCTGAACTGTTTTCCTCCTATTCTCTGGGTGAAATTCAAAGTGCAGGGGAATCCAGTTATAGTAGGAAATTGAGTTTCACCTTTGGACTAATTAAACACTGCAGCTGAAAGCAATGGCCATTCCTGCATCCACCAGATGCAGCAGAGAACAGCTTCCGGGTCTGCTGGCGTCGTGCACCCTCACTCCTTTGCCTCTTCTTGCTCAGGCTGTTCCTATTCTTCAGGCCTCTCTTACCCCCAGGAGACGCAGGGCAGAGCCGCAGTGGCTTAGGGTTGAGGTGAAACTTTAAAATGTATAACACGTGCTTTACATATGTTGGTTAAATTTTTAAAATTTCCTTACAGAAAACCATTAATGCAGTTGTTGAATTCTTTCAATCAAACAAAGGATTAGATCTTGAGCAAATAACGTCAGCTACATTGATGAAGCTGGAAGAAATTAGAGAGAGAACAGCCACAGGTAAAGAATTAGAATTTCTTCATGAGCATCCACCAAACCCGAAGCACACCGTTGCTGTCAGGTTGATTCTGACCCGCAGGGCAGCCCCATATGGTTTCCAAGGCTTTACATCTCTGAGGAAACAGATGGCCACGTCTTTCTGCCCTGGAGCCACTGGTGGGCTCACATTGCTGACTTTTGGTTAGCAGCTGAGTGCTTTGACCATTCATCACCAAGACTCCTCAGCACTAGGCCGCGGAAGTGTGTTTTTTCTAATGTAAACTGTGTTTACGATACTACAGGTTGCTTGTTTTCTTTGATTCAAGGATTTGGGCTGTTTTATCATGTCCACGTGGATTATTTAAAGTCAGATATATTGCCAGACTGAGTGAGGAAGAGAATGCTATTCTGGGGCACGGTTGATTCTGCATGCCCTTCCCTTCAGTAAGCCTGTGCCTCCGAGGGAGTCTGAGTTGGAAAACATCTCTCCATGTCAGTCGTTGAGAAGCTGATGGCCATGCAGTGTGTGGCTGTAGTTTTACAAACAGATACTTAGAGTAATGTGGCCTCCTTCTTTATCCGGTTACTTAATCACAGGTGGTGAATTCTTCCATCTCAGGATAAAGTCCCCGCTGTGCTGGGTTGACTGTACTGTGTGAAGATAGGGTTGTTGCTCAAAAGAGGACCTTGAAGGACCACAGGCACCTCATCTTCCTGCTGGAGTGAAAATCCCATCTGGGAGAAGAACTGAGTCCTCCATAGTAGTTTTTAGGTTACATTTTGATTCTCATCATTAGTTAACACATTTCCTCTTGACATTCTAATCTTTCACTATTCCATTGCCTTCTTTTAGGACTTACCCATATAATTGAAACTCGGAAAGTTCTTGACTTAAGGATAAATTTGAAACCTTCGTATCTAATAGTTCCACAGACGGGCTTCTACCATGAACAAACAAATCTTCTTATATTAGATTTTGGTACATTTCAGGTAAGTATAAACCTATTTCTGTCTACCTATCACTGTCTAGCTCGATAGTTAGATAGCTAATCATTTGTTGTTTTTTCTCAGCGTTTACTTAAACTGGACTTTATTTCTTCTTAGCCTTTCAGTAAGTCTATTTTAGACTGGCAGTATATTTAATGAATTCACATTGAGCAAATCTGACACAAAATACCTGTTTAATGAGAAGGACTCAAAGACGTCATCTTGAGAGCTAAGCCGTGCTCGGTGTTTTCAGACACCTGCTGTGCCTGTGAAAGCTGGGCAGTAACTAAGGACGACAGAAGATTCCGTGACCTTGAATTTCGGTTTTGGCAAAGAATACAGAGTGTACCAGCACTGCCAGAAGAATGGACAAACATCTGTTTTGGAAGAAGTTCATTTAGAATACTACTTAGAAGTGGGAATGGTGAGACTTCCTCTTAAGTACTTTGGATATGTGTTCAGGAGGGATCTGTCCCTGGAAAAGGTCATCGTTCTTGGTAAAATAGAAGGTCATTGCAAAAGAGGCAAGATCATCAATGAGACAGATGGATTGACATAGTGGCTGCAACCGTGGGCTCAAACTTAACAGTACTTGTGAGGGCAGTGCTGGACCAGACAGCATTTCGTTCTGTTGTACGTAGGGTCGTTATGAATCAGGATCGAAACCGCTTCAGATGACTTCTTCTTAGCTCTTTGCCTTTGAATGACTGACGATTTGGTCTATTTGCATTGATAAAATCTGCTGCAAATGCTCTGTTTAAAGATGTCACTTTGAAGCCTGAGGTGCACCTGTCCCAAGTCATGGCATTTTCACTTGGCTCATATGAATGTGAGGTCTGTACAATAATTAAGGAAGGCTGAAGAGAATTGATGCCTTTGAATCACACTCCTGACGATTATAGTCCATCACCATACTAAGGATTTCCAGACGAATGTAGGAATCTGCCCTGGATGAAGGATAGCCAACTTGTTCCTTAAAAACCAGTATGACAGCACTGTTTCCCATGACTCTGGACATGTCAGGAGGAACCGGTCTCGCAGAGAGACGTCAGCTTGGTAAAGTACAGAGAGAAAGAGAGAGACTTAAAGAGCAGGGGCTGAAAACGCGGCTTCAGCAGTGGACTCAAGCAGCAGTGCTTGTGGGATGGCCGTGTTTTGTTCCGTGGCGTGCAGGTTTCCGTGCAGTCAGTGCTGACTGCGACCTCTGTGAGCATCGGTAACAGTTACTCCGGTGATACGCTGGGAGAGGCCACCACACTCTGACCTCCCAGGGTGGCCGCCGTCGTCATAAGAACTTCGCAGTCTAAGAAGAGATACATGTCTAGACAGGTTGTAGCAAACTATTGAGTGATCTCCGAGTGAGTGAAAATGTGCTCTACATTTGTGCTGCAAATACAAAATGTATGCTGAGATTTTATACTGCCTATGAAATATGAAAATAATATCAGAGAATTTAGCAAAACAACCTTAAGGGCAATGTTGTCATTTTCATTGTGCTTTAAGAGGACACAAATAAAACATGTTCACGTATGTATTTTTTCCTATTAAAGTGAAATTTTTCTCTGTAGCTCAACAGTAAAGATCAAAGTTTGCAGCAGACTGGCAATTCATCTCTGGAAGAAATAATGGATAAGGCATATGACAAGTATGATGTTGAAATAAAAAGTGTGCAACTACTCTTTGCAAGAGCAGGTAAACTGATGCTCTACTTCTGGGTCTTGGAATGATATTAAATGGTATGGGTAACTATGTGCCTATGTGTGCATGCACATAAATCTTGAAAATTGTTTTGTATGCATATTCTTTTGGTATCAAGTAAACGAAACGGAAACTCTTATCAACTGAAATCATTGGCCAGCTACAAATAAAGAACAATTTTTTCAGCACATTTTTTAATGCAGCTTTTGTGGTAAAACTAGGTGCCTCGGCTGATACTTGGGTCAGCTTATTCTTGAATATATATATTATCTTAGAATCCTTGGCATCGCTTGAATATGTTTTGTAATGCGGTTAAGAAAACTTCCTAGAATGCAAGATAGAACCTGCAGTTGGCTCAGACTCCTCTCTAGTGTCCGTAATTCAATGCTTTGGGCATTTTTTGATGATGTTTTCCCTTGCTGCCTTTATTCTTAAGTACTTTACTGTGGTAGCCTAGACTTTATTTCAGTAGTATTGCATGAGCGTTCATAGATATTGAAGTTTAGATATAGCTTTAAACCCCTTAAGTGTAATTAATTATTTTCTAAAAGCTTAGGTGGGTTTCACTGGTGCAGTAAAGACTGCTGGTTCTGTAGGCTTCAGTTTCCAAAGGCAGCAGATATTTACTGAACATTGTTGCTCACTTTGTGGTAGGTCAGTGGAGGGAAGGACAGACATAATTTTTGACCAGAGGGGAGTGATGGAGGGCTCCTGTAGGAGTGATGAAGTTACTAACATTTAAATATATGCCTCCAGTCTTGCATACAACATCTAAGACTTAAACCTAGACCCAGTGCTATTGAGTAATTTCTGACTTACAGTGACCCTATAAGGGGTTTCTGATGCTGAAAATCTTTAGGGCACCAGGTAAGTCTTATAATTCTTTGTAGGAAAGTGTTTTACGGATCATGGAAATCATTTTTATTTGTATGATTTAAGAATTAAAAGTACATAAAAGAAGTTCAGTCATCACCACTAACAGAGAGTTATGTAAGCCTCCATGAGCCAGTGGGAAGTCTGCTTTTGGGACCTTTTTTGAAGGGAAAATGATTCCCATATTTCTTTGTCACAAAAGTCTTGCTGATAAAATCTATTTTTGCTTTGGAATGATGCACTAAGCTAATGTAATTGCACTTAGGAGCCCCATAAACCTCTTCTTTTTCCCACTGTCATCTGTCCACCACCACCCCCAACAACTTAAAAGTTACCTTTCTTTGTATCACTGTAACCACTAATTCTGGATTCAGGTAATTTAATTCCTGGGGGTCTTTGGTGCTTGCTTTGAAATGTAAGGTATTATCATGTGAAAATTCTCTAAATAAATATCTAAAAGTGTTTTTATATCTTTTGTTAATCTTTATTAAATAAAGCTCTTATATGTTGAAAGAAGTAAAAATGGATATTCATTGAGTCAGCTTATTAATAATTTTCTAGTAATAGTAATTTTATATAAGATACTGGATAATTAACGCAATCAGTTAATATTTAAAAAAAATTTTTTAAGAGGAAAACTGGAAAAAGTATCGATTTCAGCATCCATCAACTATGCATATATTACAACCTATGGACATTCATGTTGAGTTGGCCAAGGCAATGGTGGAAAAAGACAGTAGAATGTCTAGGTAACGTATGAAATTTTTTATACCTATTAGTAAATAAAGTGAAACATGCAAGAGAACTTTAAAAAGTTTGTATAAAAATCCCATTATCTTTTAATTCCCTTTTTCCATGAACTTTTTCCAGCACCTTTGCATTTCTGTGGTAGTTACTGGATTTTATGCTATTAAAATGGATTTCTGTAGGAAAAACAACAGTTATTTTAGAATGGAGTTAAATTTTTATGAAAATGTGTATGTAGATTACATATTACTAGTTAGATTTCAGAATTATTTGGAACTAACAGATTCTGTAAAAGTTGGTGATGGTATTAATAATAAATGTGAGAAGCTAACCCTCAGAAACAATAAAGCAAAGTCGTTAATAAAATTTGGTCACTAACTACATACAAATCTTTAAAAATCTGTTAAGTGAATAAAATATAGAAACTGAATTTCAGAGCAAGACAGGCAACTATGAAATTTGTGTGCTTCTTTCAAAAGTGTCACCTTAGGCAAGGTGACATTAAAAGATTTTTTGCGCCCCCTGAGTATTCCTTTCCTCTCCCTCCTTACCTGCCCACGCCCCTCCCCAATATCCCCAAAATATCACTGGTCTGCTTTATGGCAATACACTTTAGTTAGAATTTTCTATAACTTTATGTAAATGCAATTATACACTTTGAACTCTTTTTCTCTGACTTCTTCTATTCACTATGATTAATTTGGAATTCATTCATGTGGTATGTGTCACGGCTCAATGACAACTTATACCTGTTGAATATAAAACCAATCCACATGACTGGACTAATCCTACTTGTTCATAACGTATTATTTTTTTAAAAGACCGTTGGATTCTGTTTGATAGAATGTTGCAAATGTAGCCATGAGGGATTTTGGTCTCAACTTCTGTATTTTTGGAGTCAGGGTAATTGTTATCAGACATCATGAAATGGGTTTTCTAGAAGACAATGTGTGTAATTTGTATTTTTGTTTTTTTCTTAAAATGGTGGCACAATTCACCAGTCATCTGACTCTTCAGTTTTCTTTCTTTTTATTTTTGAGATAGGGTGGTGTTTAGAATTTTCTATGTGATCAAATTTTGAAGTAAAAAGATCAATTTCTTTAATAGACATAGGGGTATTTAGATGATTTCCCCCCCACCCCCCAAATGATCTTTGGTTGTTGGTGCTTTTTTGAGGACTTAATCTATGTTATTTTAGTTGTTGAGGAACGCTGGTAGCATAGTGGATTACATATTGGGATGCTTAACTACAAGGTCAGCAGTTCAAAACCACTAGCCACTGTAGGAGAAAGATGAGGCTTTCTACTTCTGTAAAGAGTTACAGTCTCAGAAATCCACAGGGGGCAGTTACACTCTCTCCTATAGCGTTGCTCTGAGTTGGAATCAACTCTATGGTAGTGAATTTTTTTTATCTAGTTGTTGAGTCTATTGGTGAAATGCCATTCATACAATGTCCTTACTTTTGTGTTAGTCTGGGTAAGACTAGAGAAACAAATTCATGGACACTCATATGCGTATAGAAAAGAGGTTTATATGCAAGAGCAGTTGAATATTGAGAAAACATCCCAGTCCAGATCAAGTCCGTACGTTTGATATTAGCCCATCTGTCTGATACCAATCTATAAAGTCCTTTCTAGACTCACGCAGCACATGCAACGACACCGAATGCAGGAAGATCACAGGCCAGTGGGTGCAAAGTCTGTGGCTCCAGTGGTGGTGGAAGAACAGGAGGAAATACAGGAGTTCCCAGAATTCTCAGAAGAAGGTCATGCCCACACAGAGGCCTCATTGGTTGATGACAGGCCAGACTCCACCCCTTTACTCATAATTCTCTCAAATTAACACCAGATTATGTAACTACCACACTTTAAAATTGTGTGTAGATTTTGTGGTGGTTACCTCCCTTACCCTTGATCTTAATAATGTATGTCTTTACTCTCTTTTTCCTGATCAGGCCGGGTAGAGGTTTCTCTTCTTTTGAAAGAACCAGCTCTCATTTCTATCATATTTGTGTTAGTTTTACTCTAATGCTTGTTACTGATTTTTTCCCCTGCTAGATTTGGTTTCACTTGCCATTTTTTAATCTTGGTTTTTAAAATGGAAGTGGAGGACATTGATTTGAGACCCTTTCTTTCTAATATAGGAGTTCGTGCTTGTGCATTTACTGAACCGCATAAAATCTGACAGTCTTACGACAGCAAACCGAGAGAGCGGTGGTGTTCTCTTCACTCATTCTCATCTCTGAACAGTCCTCATTGCCTGGTGGCTTGTGTCTTTGAAATCGTATCACATACTAAGTTCAGTGTTTTAGTTATTTTAGCTGGGATGGTTAATCCAGTTTCTCTATTTATGATGCTTTAAATTTTACATGATGTTTCAGAAATAGTAAAGGAATTCACAGTTTTATAGTGCTTTTTAGTTTCCGAGACCTTTTACAGAAATTTGAGTCTTTTGTACATCAGTGGTTCATGCATTACACAGAATCTCTCTCTTTACTTAGAGATTAGACAACTGTCAGATGAGCTGTTCACAGCTTAGTCAGGAAGCCAGAGGTAAACAGCAACTGAAAAGAGCTTTATGGGCATAATCAGCTGTGCCAATGCTGTCAAGACAAACCTTAGCCAATTGTGCTGGCTGGGAGAGCCGAGTCAAAGCAGCTCGTAACATCAGCGTAAGACAGACATGTCCGCTAGGAAGTTAGAGGAGATGGCAGGCAAACACAAACGTATGCCACATGGGGGGTGACAGCGCCATGAAACAGAACTAGGAGATGTGAGAGAGTGCGCAGTAGGTGCTCTTAGTATTTATCATGGGACATGTTTTTACCAGGAAATACTTAAAATATATATCATGTTTTTTATTTTTAAATGTATTGAGTTGTGCTTGGAGATATTTTCATATGAATTAGGGAACCGAAAGGGGGTTGACTCCCTAAAAAGAGTGGTTAAATCATTTGAAAACGTGATTATGCCCCACTTCCTGAAAGTGTTCACTAAATGAGGCATTCGATTAAAATATTCTAAAGTGGTGCCTTGGATCCTACCATGCAGTCCCCTTTCCATGCGCTCTCCTCTGTTATGCAGAGAAGCTGGGCCTTCTGACCTCATGTGTGGATTGCATTTGTAGATTCAAAGTGTCAGGAGGGCTTCCTTTGATGCACGTGAGAATTTCTGACCAGAAGATGAAAGATGTGCTCTACCTGATTAACAGCATAACCTTGCCACAGAAATCACCTTCGCAGTCTCCAGAGAAACAGGTAAATGGATAGAATAAGAATGCTAAAAAAGTTTAAAAAAACAAGGGTTTCCCCCCATATTTGCATATGTAGTCTGTTTCATCTTTATGTGCACTATTTTGATTTTCAGTAATTCTTACAATGATTTATTTGATTCACTTTTTAAGTTTAATATTTTTTTGGATTCTGTAAACAACTAAGGGACATTGAAAAAAAATAAACATTGTAGCTCATTGCTGTTTTAGAATAGTTGTGAAAATTAATGATTACAGAGCTCTGCTTTCACAGTGGGTTAAATGCTGACTGCAAGGTTGGTGGTTTGAACCCACTAGCTACTCTGTGGAGGATGAGGCAGTTTGCTTCTCTAACGATTTACAATCTTGGAAACCCAGTGGGCCAGTCTACTTTGTACTGTGAGGTCGCTAAGAGTCAAAATTGACAAGAGCAGGTGAGTTTGGTTGGGATTTAAAAATATAGGGAACAAAAATGCATTAGTAAAAGGAAAATATCTTTCAGATTTTCAAAACTTGTTTTAAATAGAACGATACATAAAAATCTTTAAAATATTGTAAATAAATAATTGGTATGAAATTTCATTGTGTTTTGTTTAGACTTGAAAGCCCTAGTTCATTTTAGTTTGAGTTGGATAAGGTAAATGGTGCATAGTCAGGTATTTTCGAAATGGAATTTGAGAAGAGATCCAATTGATGCCAATTTGCAGGCACATGTATTATAGATTCATGATCATGTTGTAATAGAGAACATAAGTGATGCACATTTACCTTTTGGAGTTGTATGTAGTTTGTTCTCGTAGATGCAGGTGGGAGTCTTAATAAGTTATACATGCTAGCTAAGCAAATCACTAATTATGAGTTGCATAATGTGTTGAGTTGAAAGATTATTGTGGGTGGATTTCTTTCCCTCTTTAATAACTTTTATTGCTTTTCATCCTTCCATTTATGCACATTGTGCACATTGATTCTGTCACTTATATGCATTATGCACGTTGAATCTATATGCTAAGGAAGCTGTTTATATTCTTTCCTAGATATCCTCAATTCCTATTATTTCTGATGGGACCAAAGGTCTACTGGATACTTCACTATTACTTGATGTAGTGGAATCAGGTAAATATAATGCAATGTTTTTTGTCCATTCAGCCAAGCCTATAAATTGGCTTACAAATTTTTGAAAGTAATATAGTAATTTAATAGTTCTATTGTGCTTACTAACCAACAGTATGCCTTTGAATCACTTAACTTTTGAAGCCTGTGTTTCTTCATTAGTTAAACGAAGGGATAGCTATCTATCAGGTTTTTTTTGTGATTGACAGTGTTAAAGATTCTAAACAAGCCACTTTTGTTGCCACACTCTCTACCTTACCTGTTTCTCTAGCTCTGGTTGGCTGGTCATCTATGACCGGAACTGTGATGTAAGCTTCATGGGGGGGGATAGGGCCATGTCACACTTGGTCACTCTGTCGTTCTCAGCGGGTGGCAGTGCCTGACACGTGGTAGATGATGCCCTCAAGTCATTTCACTGAGTATTGAATGAATGAACTAAAGAGAAAAACAATCAGGACGACCAAAGAAAAGACAGGCTGGTTGATTTTAAATGTGGTCATGTGACTTTGTGGGACTTAAAGTCATTAAACGTATTCCAAGTCAGAATATGATGGTTAACTAATATGTTAATTTTACTGTGGGACATTGAAGTTTGAACGTTACATGCAGTTTTCACGTCAAACGATTGTCTTCTTCCTTTAGAGTCTGAGGACGAGTATTTTGATGCTGAAGAAGGAGACTCTCAGGTGGGGAAGGGTGGGAAAGGATCAGAGTTAAAAAAAGCTGCAGAGCCTCCAAATGAGGAACTCATTCATCTTCTGCTCAAGTTTGAAATCAAAGAGGTCTGTATCGCAGTTCTAGCAATAAATACACTTTTTCTGTTGTGACTCTTCCTGTAAATTATTTCAAGCTAGACGCAAACATTAAGCATATTAACTCTGATACACTCTTTTCCCTCTTGCCCAAAACACACACACCCTGCAAAAAAGTTTCAAGAAAACAATTATTATTTTGTGACACCTAATACATGCTAATTAGGTGAGGAATGTGAAAACATGTTTTACTTTGAATATATTTGATTTGCTTGAACATCTTCTGAGGTTCAGAATCATTACATGAATTTATTCCTTTTTGGAGAATTGACTGTTCCTGCTCTTTGTCCAATTTTCTGGACATTATTTCTGATCATTTTTCTCTCTGTGAGAGTTCTTTTAATTTTTAAATCATTTTATTGGGGCTCCTACAACTCTTACCACAATCCATCCATCCAGCCATTGTGTCAAGCACATTTGTACATTTGTTGCCATCATTTTCAAAACATTTTCTTTCTACTTGAGCCTTTGGTATCAGCGTCTCATTTCTTCCCTTCCCTCCCCCCACCCTCCCTCTATCATGAACTCTTGATAATTTATAAATTATTATTATTTTTTCATGTCTTATACTGACCAATGTTTCCCTTCACTCACTTCTCTGTTGTCCGTCCCCCCGGGACAGTTCTTTTCATTTTAATCTTACGGTCATGTGCTGTGTAACTTCCATTCGGGTAATGTCTGACTACATATACATCTGTGGTCCTAGAAGATTATAATAGAGTTCAGAAATTCTGTTTGCAGAGCTGGACATAGATGGCTGGATACAGCGGGCATAGAATATAGTAATGGGTATATATTATGTTCTGTGCTGTACTAATTATCAGTATTTTAATGTGAAATTTTCTTACTTACAAATAAAAAGTTGACTGTACAGTACTGTGTCCTATAATTCACACAGCAGCAGCTTGTATCTTTTATGTGCTGTCACATTTGCTATCTACTTAATTTTCTCTTGAAAATATCACTGTGAAGTGCTTCATGGCTCCTAGCAAACCAGTATTAGTTACAGCAACAGCAGCAGGCAAAGGAGAAATATCAGTTGGGAAGTGAAACAAAAGGCTATATTAAACAACAGGAAGGTGGAATATTGGTGAATACTATTGCTCAGGATTTAGTCTTGTTCCCATAATGTACAAATCACGTATCAAGCAACGTGTGACATGTATATGAATTCATTTATATTTATAAAAAGATTTTTCCTCCAGTGTGACTTTTAAAGTTTTAATTGTTTCTGTGGTGAAATTGAAGGAGCCCTGGTAGCATTGTGGGTTAAGCATTGGGTTACCAGCTGCAACATATTGACAGTTCACATCCACCTGCTGCTCCCGTACACATTTACAGTCTTAGAAATCATAGGAGCATTTCTGCTTTGTTCTGTCGAGTCCCCATGAGTCAGAATTGATTTCATGATACTGGTTTGGGTTTTTTATATAGTAAACTGTATCATCATACTTTTGTTTACATTTGAGTTCTAGTGGCACATTAGAAAGTGCTCCTCCATTACAAAAATATTTACCAATTATTTTATGTATTGCTGCATTTCTCATGGCTTATATTTAACACCCTGACTTATCTGAAAATATTTTAATAGATTCTGTGATGAATATCTGAACGTATGATATTACTATTTGTATGTTAACCCTATGTGTAAATGTCATGGCCTTTTTTGACATCAGAAGTCATTGTAGCATCTCTCCCTCCTGTACTCTGTTGCTTGAAGTAGTCACCTGTCTATTGAAATTCAAAGTGAGGCAGTAACGACCCTCACTTCTTGATGGGAATATCAAATAACTTTAATTTTATATAAATTAAAAATCACATGAGGGAATTTCAAAAAATTTGTGGGAAAATTCTGTTTTTATAAATTTTTGAAGCCTCTTCTTATGTTTTATTTTTTTGTCAAAATATATTGGTTTTCATTCCACTGTAAATATAAGCAGTAGTAAAGATAGTGTATATCCTTGTATTTTCACTTTACTGGGAATGATTCTTTTTATCACCAGATAGGAGTTTTGTTTTGAGAATACAGCTTTAAAAAATATACATATAAATATATATATAAATATATATACATATATATAAAGGAAGAATAAGTAAATTGCTCTTGCTTTTACTAAATTGAATTGTGTCAATAAAAGATGCTAAATTTTATCATGATTTTTATATAGATGATATATTTTCAATAGTAGAATTGAAGGTAAAGATGATAACTTCTAAGCATCTGAAATAGCTTAATGGTAGTAGCAAATCATCAGCAAACTTTGTGCTATTTTCCTGGTGATTTATGCGACGAGATACTTGTTTTTGTTGTTTTAAGTGTAATTCAGAACACTTGTCAACTTTTAATTGACTGTGCCAATTCTTTTAGGTGGTGTTGGAGTTCACCAAACAACAGCGACAGGAAGAGACAGTTCTAGTTCTCAGCGTCTCTCAGTTAGGGACCGAAGTGACAGTGAGAACGTTTGCCCTAGCTGCAGTGTCTTATTTAAAGAGAATCAGCTTGGATCACCACGAAATTCAAGGTAATAGCTATGCAGCAAAGAATCAATTGCCACAAAAAATAGAAATAATAGCCATTTACAGTGTCTGAAATACTTTTATTTTTATGATAATATTTACATGTGTAGTAGTGTTATGTTAGTATATCACAAGGAGCACTAGGTTATAAAAATAAAAACAGTCAACATAAAACTTACTCTGTTTTAGAAATGCTAATGGCTTGTGCATTTCAGTGTTTGTACGTCTCGTGGGCTCATTAGATCTGAGAAATGAAGAGATGAATGAATCTCTAGTAATTAAAGTTGCTTAATATTTGCTTAAGGTCTTATTCAAATATAAAGTTATGTGTTTTGCTACTTTTATTAACTGTAAAAGTAAGCCTCAGTTTAGAAGAAAAATGAAGGTTTACATATTAATAATTAATAATGTAGAATTTACATTACTCCACTGAGGGATAAAACGATGAGTAATAAAACCTGTTCCTCAAAGATAGACAGCATAGGAAACCCAGAGGAGCAGTCTCTCTCTGCCCTGTGGAGTGCTGTGAGTTGAGGGACTCGATGGCAGGGAGCTTGACTTTTGAGCCTTTTTCGTTCTTTGAAGGATGACCTTGGAGGTCAAGAGGACATTCTGATATGTCTCAGAAACAGGAAAATAGTAAAAGAGAGATAAAGTGGTAAATAAATCTTGTCTCTCCAGAGATTCTCTAGATAGAATTGCATAGACTGTTGTCTGAAGCGGTCGTTGTGAATTGTGATTGATTCCCTGGCAGTAGGTGTTGGTTTATAGAAGACATTTAGTGCAAACGCGGAGGCTGCTGCTTCCCATGAAGTGTTATAATCTGGGACCCATAGGCCGTTCTGTCCTTCCTGTGGGGTTGTTGTGAGTTGGAATCAACTGAATACCAGTGTGTTTGGTTGGTTTGTATTAAAATTTAAAGAAATTTAGCAGTTTCTGCCATAATTTTTTTCCTCCTAGGAAAGCCTTCTTTCTTAGTGTCTAAACAAAGGACAACTATTTAAATTTATTCAATGCAAATACATTTTTTCTAAGAATTTTAGTGCTTAACAGACTTGCAAGCTTTTTAAAACTTTAACCTCCTTGTACAATTGAGAATACTGAAGTTACGTAGCTTCTGGTTTGTATGAAGTTGAAGTAGTATTCACATATCTTGGTGTGTAAACACTTGTAGTCTTTCTGTTGCTTTGCAAATGCACACATGTCCTTAAAATATCTAGAAGAGTCATGAGTATCTTGGAACACACATGTGAAATCAAATGAAAATAACCATGTTTTTAAAGCTAATTTGTGTGCCGCAGGGGAAGATTTGGATTGATTGGCTTCTTCACTACCAACGACACAAAGTACAGTGACCATGGAAATCTGGATGTACCCGTTTGAAACTTTGTTAACACTTTTTTTTGAAGACAAAATAAATAGAAAAGTCCAAAATGAAAATTAAGAGTTTACTTGCAATTCTTTTCTTTTTCTTTTAATTTAGGATCCAAAAGGAAGCCCCTTCATTTGATCAGCTCTTCTGACAAACCTGGATTAGATCTTTTAAAGGTGGAGTATGTTAAGGTGAGGGCTGTCGAATTGGCCATTTGTTTTGTGCACTCCAAATCATTGCCTTTGAAGGAACAAAAAAGATAGATCATCAAAGGCTCTGGACATATGGCTTAAAAAATGCCATTTTAATCTAGAGCGATTACTAAGCCACTTTCCCTCTTGCCAAGGTGATAACCTGGGATGCAGTGTGTTCTAATGAGTGTTCCTATCTTCTGATAGGGGTATTGAGAGGGCATAGTCCCTTAACCTTCATTATGGTAGTTGTTTACCTGGTTACACCTGACTGATTAGCACTACATTGAAAGGGATACTTTCAAATTGAATTGTATGAGGAGAAAACTGCCAGTATTGGAAATAGAGCTTAAGAATATGTCATGGGACACAATGATGCAGCTGATGTATTTAGCTTCAAGCAAGATTTAGTTGGTTTGTTTTAATGATTCAAAAACTATTCACTGAGTGTCTGTGTGTGCTAGGTACTCTGTAAGGCACGTGGAATATCTATATCTCCATTCTGGAACTTTTCCCTGTCCCCAAGGAATGATAAATAGTTAAATAGTTAAAATACAATATGATTTGCTTTCCAACAGAGAAATGCACAGACCATCGTAGGAGCATGTGGGCTGGGAAACCAGCCCAGTTAGAAGCTTCTCAAGTATTAGGTGACTGATAGACTAAACAAATACAATAGCAATAAAATCAAACCATGCCTTCAGGTTGATTGTGACTTATGGTAACACCATTTGCTGCAGACTAGAACTGCTTTAGTTTTAGCCAATTGTTTTAGCTTTAGCCAATTGTTTTCTTGTTTTAGCCAATTGTCAGACTTCTTTAGTGGTACCGCTGGGTGGGTTTGAACTACAAACCTTTAGGTAGTAAATGAACACAAACCATGTACAGCAACCAGAATCCTGTACTAATGGACTAGATGACCATTAAGGTCAATTTCAACCTTGAGAGTTTATAATTCCTATCCCTAGTTTTGGTTACCCAGAAGTAAATGGTAGCTTGCACTTCTAAATGTAAAAGAGGAGGAGACGTTGCTATATTACAATAAATAAATTATTTCAGTGTAACTTTAAAGTAATGATAGTGGAATTACTCATATATAAAAATTCATTTGTAATTAAAGATAAGTTAACCAGAGATCATAAGGGATTTACTTACTTTAATCTTTGTATCCTTCTTTAAAACTTTTATTTCATTTTGCAGGCTGATAAGAATGGACCTAGTTTCCAAACTACTTTTGAAAACACCGAACAAACAGTTAAGGTAAGAAATTCTGTTAATGATGTGAAACAAGACATCTTAATAATAACCCTAGTACCAGCCATTGACTTTCTAAAACTAATGAGATGAGATCCCAAGCCAGACCTACATTTTTAAGCTGCTCCTGAATTCCTGACACTGAGTGACAATGAATGGTCATTGTTCTTTTAAGCCAACCAACAACAACAAAAAAGGGTGAGGGTGGGGTTAAGAAATTCTATTAAAAGAATGTATTTTATTGGACAGTCATCAACTATATTCAAAGTTTTAATCTACTTTGAGGCATATTGACTGGACCATTTGAAGAAATAAGTTATAAATTAACCTCATAAGTACTTCATATGTTATATGCTTATTTTAAATTTCAGTTACTATAAGATCCAGCTTAGTATTGTTTTGACTTGCTGTGTTTCTCAAAAATGGAATTTTTAGATTTACAAAGAACCAACTAGGATCAAAGAAAGCACACTAGATCTCATTGCTGGATGCAGGAGTGAACGTGTGATGTACAAGGAGACACGTTGGAGTATTGGGGTACTACTCAGGTAGTAGCAGAGAGAACAGGAAGCAAAATGTAGCTGCGGGTTACACTAAAAGGAAAATGAGTGAGATGCTTTTTACATCAGTACACATATAAATGATCTTATTGGGGGGTAATGTAAAAATAATTAAATTAATTGTGATATTATAACCTTTTAAAGCATTTTTATGTTCCTTAGTATTTTCAGGAAATGAAGCACACTCTCTTACATATAAGCAAAGGTTGCCATGGTATCTGCTAAGTTGCTGTGAGAATGCTGCACATTATTACAAACAACTTGTGCTGCTATCAGTTTCTGGAGTCCAGTTTTTTCTTTGCCTTCGTGATTTCATGTGTTCTGTGTTTCTTAAGTGATAGGCCGATCATTGAGATTTCAGAAGATTGTTTAATGACCGAAAACTTCCTCATGAATGCCACATTTGTTACATAATTTCTAGACATACTAATGACACATAGTGATTCTGGAGTTTCATGTTCTAGCTTGTGAATTTTATAGAGTCACAGTTAATAGTCATTGAAGAGCCCAGCAACCATGTATGTGTTGAATGCTGACGTGACTCAGAAGTAAGTTGTAGGCTCCTCAACAAGTATTCTGAGAAATTAAGTAATTGGGTTACTCTGATACTCTAGTGTACGCTTGAAGTGTGTGGCGTTTACTCTTGATCGCCGCTTCCTCCAAGGAACCTGGGCTGTAAATCATCCTTTACCTTAAAACCTCTGTCAGAGTGGTGGAGCCTGTGATGCTGGCTTAGCTGGGAGCCTTCTGGATTCATGGTTGAGACAAATAACCGTAAGACATTTTCTTTTCAAAACCGTTTCAGGTGGCCTTTTCCTCTTTAAGTTTGTTGCTACAAACACAGGCCCTTCTCTCTTCTATCACATACCTGACAAACATGATTCCGTCAGATCATCAAAACATGGCTGATGTCAAGGAGACACAAATGTTAACTGAAAAGCAACAGAAAAATTCAACTCCGCAAAAGGGTATGAGAGGCACTTTTTTTGTTTCTTGTTAGTAAGAGATGAGAAGTCGTAGAGGTTATCTGCTTCATGATTTTTTTTCCCCCTAAGTAAAATCTTACATGGGTGCTTGATATATGGGGAAAATGTCCTCCATGGAATTATTTTAGGGAAAAATATTCTAGTGTTTATCTTGGTGATGGTACTGGGAAGCCCTTAACTAAGAAGGGAGAGAAGACCTTTTCACACTGAGCTCTTCCAGGCCTTCCAGTGGTTTCTGAAGTGATAACAGCAATAGGGTCAATCTTCCCTAGTTCAAGTCCTGACTTTGTAACTTACACGATGCGATTATAGGCACATTATTTAGCCTCTCAGTGTTTTAATGTCTTTATTCACTTTAGGTTTTGTCCTGCCACTTAAATGTTAAAAGTAAAATAAAAATGCAAACTCTCGAAAGTCTTTAAAGTACAAAAAGTATTTGAAATTGTATGAGTTTTAGAAGATTTATAGTATTAACAAAACTGTGGTACGTTGACTAGAAGCATGATTCCTTAATAGATTGTAGATGACTAAAGCCTATCTGTGATAGAATGTGTTTTTAATTTCTAGTGATTGTACCCACTAAAGACAGTGGCGTCATTGCCTTCCGTCTGTTTGCCAAGTTGAGTGCTTTCTGTGTCATTGTTTGTGATGAAAAGAGCAATATTGCTGAAATCAAGATCCAAGGTAAAAGTTGCTACATTATCAAAATTTAGGTAAAACACAAGTTTTTTCTCTTTTTTTCTCATTTCTAACGAATTTCCAATTGGATGGCTGTGAGCTTTGAAAGACGGACAGAGTAGGGCTACTTGCTTTCTTTTGGGTGGGGAGGGACACAAAGAAGGGGGGTCAGAATCTAACCATCAAATTGACCTATTCACAATGGTATTTTAAAGCTTTCTTAGAATTGTCCCAGAGCGGAGAAGGGTATTAATATCAAAATAGGGATACTAATAATGGGTTGGGATGCCAGTCCCCAATTCAGGTAAAATTCTTTGAAGATGCTTTATCTTGCTATGAATTCCAGGCAACCTTGTAATGAAGAACAAAGCCTGTGAAGCTCTGGGCAGAAGCCACTAACATTCACCCAGCTCTTCCTCTGCCTTTGTCCTGCCAGCTCACTGTGATATGGTGAGGTAAAGAGTGTGCTTAATGAGATTCTTGGAGAACTCGTAAGCCTCCCACTCCCCCTTCTGCCCTTTGCTAAATAGGCAGTACATTTGCAAGTCTGAATTTGACTGTGGTTTCAAGCAGCTTATCTTGTGGTTAGCAGTCCAGTTCGTAACCCACTGCATCACAAGGGCTCCTTGGTAGATCTATAGAAATTATAATGATATGATTTCCACCCCCCCACCCCCCAGGCCTTGATTCCTTTCTTTCTCTTCAATCAAGAAAACAATCACTATTTGCCAGACTGGAAAATATTATTGTCACAGATGTTGATCCTAAGACAGTTCATAAAAACGTAGGTGACAGTAACTAATTATTTATTTGAGTTTTGGGTTTATTTTTTGCAATTGAATGATGTAATTTTGTTGTAATATATAACTTATTTTTAACTTTAAAATATATTGATGAAATATATTTTGATGGAAAAATGTTTCTATAAAGATTGTATCTTGGAAAGCTTAAAATGTGAACTTCTTTTCTAAATGGGGTTTTATTTTGTCATTGCCTTCTTGGATGAAGTACATTCAGATCTCTGTTTTTCAGGCTGTCTCAATAATGGGAAATGAAGTTTTTCGTTTCAACTTGGATTTGTACCCAGATGCTACTGAGGGGGATTCCTATTCTGACATGTCCAAAGTAGATGGTGTGGTATCACTGAATGTTGGCTGTATTCAGATTGTGTATCTTCATAAATTCCTGATGTCACTTCTGGTAAAATTACTATTTATATATTGGATTTTCAGCTTGGATATGAATAGCTTAATTTTTTTGGTCGCAAATCTTTATACCTTGGATTTTAAGGGGCATTTGTGTTAGTCTGGGTACTTTAGAGAAACAAATTCACAGAAACTCATATGTATAAGACAGAGAGTTTTATATAAAGGGTAAGTGCACATCAAGAAAACATCCTAACCCAGTGCTGCCCAAGCCCACAAGTCCAACATTAACCCGTATGTCCGACACCAATCCACACAGTCCTCCTCCATCTCACAAAACACATGCTATGACACCAACTGCAGGAGGAAAGCCGAGTCAGTGAATGTGTAAGCATGTCAGCACTGGCAGTGGTCTCCACACGGCTGCTCCAGCACCCAGGGCTGCATTGGGGCAGGTTCATGCGGCTTCTCCTCAGGGATGTCTTAGAGGAAGTGAGCCTTGCCAGCTGAAGCAGGGAACTGGCTAAGGCAGCTACACCCTGGTCCGACCATCACAAAGCAAGAGCCCTGAGAACTCGAAAGGCGAGGCTCACTGAGCCATTTATCCCTCTGCTCTTCAATTAACCCCACATGTGTTTATCGGCCAGGTTGTCACAATAAAGTAACTACCTCAGCATTGTTCTGATTATATATAATATTTATAAATATAAAGTTCAGCACATGGATAACATTGGGAAGAATGGGAATTTCAGAACATTTAATACTCATGCAGAACCTCTACACAGACCAAGAAGTGATTGTTTGAATAGAACAAAGATATAGTGAGTAGTTTAAAATTAGTGCCAAGATTGTATTCTTTCACCATACTTTTTAAATTGTCTGCTGAACTAATAATTCTGGAAAGTGCACTATATGAAGAAGATTGTGGCATCAATAGTTACTGATGAAGATTAAAAACTATAGCTCTTAGTACCGATTATAGCCATTCAGTATGGTTCTCAACATAAAACAAAAATCCTCACAACTGGACCAGTAGGTAACATCATGATAAACAGAAAATGTTGAAATTGTCAAGAATTTTGTTTTGCTCAGATCTACCATTCATGCCAAGAAATCAAAATATATATTTGCAAAAATAATTTCTTTTAAAAAATCAATACAAGACCAGACTCAATGAAGTGGAGATTAAAAGTCCCCTAAAATGCCTAGCTCTTCTAAAATGACATCCCACTGTATTATCAGCCCTGATATCAACTACCATGCCTCCTCGTAATATATTTCCACATGTCTCAGGGTTCTGAAATTTGCTGCAATGTCTCACAAAACTCAAGAACTATTCAAAGGAAGGGCACCTGTGGTTGTGGGTGCTGGTTGGCCCAAAATCCAAAAAATTCAAAGTTCAGATATTTTTCTGAAGGATCTTCCTGATCAAGAAAGTCCTGGAATCTGGTAAAATCAGGCCAGGTGATAGATCACAAATAAGACCCTAAGAAATAGATGTCAAGTAGAGGCAAGACAGATGCAGTAGCCAGAGGCAGAAGCAAAAATGACAGTCACAGAAGGACTCCTTCTTTCTGAGCATGCTCGGTCAGGAAGGGGAGGTTACAAAAAAGAATAGCTTCTCTGGAGGTATGGTTGTCACCTTCTGTAGACCATACCCCCTAGGTAACAGTTTGGTGACTTGAATCACACCTTTTAGTAAGGCGGAGACTCAATGTACATCCCATCTGAATATGTCCATTCACGGAATAGAGAACTCCATCCAGAATGGGATTTTAACCACAGGCATCGAGGTTAGTGTTTATAATGTATTGCAAGAAGGATTATAGATAGCAGGGCCATATTAAGTCATTAGTGCATCTCAATATTGTATTGAAAAATCTGCAAAATATGTCTTTCAAGTGTTGACGAGCTGAGACGACACTCTGGGGAGTACAGGGCCCCTGACTAAGCCGTGGTATTTTCAGTGGCCTCATGTGCACATGAGAACTAGACAGCGAATGACAGACAACGACAGGGAAGTGCTGATGCCTTTGATGTGTGGTGTTGGTGAAGAATAGGAAACGTGGACCGCCTGAAGAAGACAGTATTTGTAAACCATGTAACCTGCTTGCTGTATTGGAAGTGCGGATGGTGAGACTCTGTCTCGCATACTTCGGACATGTTATCCAGAGGGACCCCTTCCTGGTATAGGTCATCATGCTTAGTCAAGTGGAAGGTCAGCAAAAAAGAAGACCTTCAGAGATAGCTTGGCACAGTGGCTGCAGCAGGATCCAGCCACAGGAAAGGTTGTGAGACTGGTGCTGCACAGGATAGTGTTTTCTTCTGTTGTGCACAGGGACCCTGTGAGTCAGCATTTATTTGAAGACACCTATCAGTAACAACACTAGAGAGGTTAATAACTTTTGTTTAATGTAGGATACTGAAATGTGAATCGGTTTATGGTTTTTGTGTAGAACTGGGGTTGACAGTAGTTTTTACTAGGACCGTAAGAAAGCCAAATGAGACTCAAGTATAAAAACTACTGAAAACCTGTTTTCTTTGTTTCACAGTCTGATAACCCTAGCCCTAGTCACGTAGCTCATCAGTGCAGGTGGGTTAGCGGTAATTCTTAGCTACACACTGAAAAATAGGTTTGACCAAAAGTTCTTTATTGGGAAAAAAAACAGTGTATGTATAAAAAGGAGATATTATTATTCATGTGTCTGACCTGTTTTCCTTTTATGCTTTCCATCCACAGAACTTCATGAACAATTTTCAGGCAGCCAAAGAAGCGCTGAGTGCTGCCACGGCCCAAGCAGCAGAAAAGGCCGCCACGAGTGTGAAAGATCTGGCCCAGAGGAGTTTCCGTGTTTCCCTCAATATTGATTTAAAAGCACCGGTTATAATCATCCCACAGTCTTCCATGTCTGCCAATGCATTGGTGGTAGATCTTGGCTTAATCAGAGTTCAGAATCACTTCAGTCTGGTATCTGGTGAAGATTGCTTAAATCCACCAGTCATTGATAGGATGGCTGTGCGTCTCACAAAGCTGAAACTCTCTAGGTATTCCCTTTCAGTCATTATAGATACAATCTTATGCTCGTGTTTCCTATGAAATTTCGTGACCTTTGAAATCCGTACCTAAAGGACATCTACTACACAGAACACTTTTTTTAAAATCAACTTTTTATTTGGAAATGTTCAAACTTACAGAACAGTTGGAAGAAGAGTACCATGAACACCCATCTGTTCTTCACCGCCATTCACCAACGTTTGCTTTTGTTTGTTAGCTCTATCTATATGTCATTGTTATTTAAAACATTTTTTGATAAACCATTTGGGAATAGGTATCTTGACAACTAACCCCTAAATAGTTTAGCATCTTTTGATTTGGCCCTAGGCTGCAGTAGCAGCATCCTTGATCTGATTTTAGTAGGACACAGTGGTAAAATAGCTGCAAGAAATGAAAGTGGCTGATAAATGATTATTCTCCCAAAGATGTTGAAAAGATTATTCTGAAATGAAAGTTCTAAGGGAATTTAATTTAATGAGTTTTAGCACTGATGTAATACATTATTGAATATGTGTACTTCATATTCCCATACACACATCCTCCTAAGCAATAATTTTGGGGATTTTAAAAGTAATTTTCCTCTCGGATCCAGGCCACGTATGGTACTTAGCCATGTTCTACAATTACTGAGGGGGATTTTTGCACTGATGGGAAAAACAGACTCATTGCCAGTCAGTCAACTCTGACTCATAGTGACCCTACAGGACAGAGTAGAACTGCCCTGCTGGGTTTCTGAGACTGTCACTCTTTACAGGAGTAGGAAGCCTCATCTAGCTCCTGTAATAATATTTATCCCAAAGCAGTTCTTCATTCTTGCCTTGTCTTTCATTGTGAAGAGTGTTTTGAGAGTTTGAATGGTCTGTTTCATCTGACCCTTCCCACATGATGTAATGAGACTATGCATTTAGGGAGGGATACTGTGTAAGTGACGATGCGTTCTCACTTGCCCATCCCAGATGCCGTGTGAGCTCATTTGACTCTATCCAGGGTCAAGAAGTAACAATTTAACACAACATCCCCTCACTGTGAACAGTTTACCTTGTTTTTTTTAATACCTGAGCCAAATATATGTAAGCCCTTGAACAACTGTATTTGATGACCTCCCATTTCTTCAACAATATGAATTTCTTTAAAAATTTATTCAATTTGTCACTATTTAAATATTTTCTACTCACTATTTATTAAAGATTTTCTAACGATGTATAATACGTAAGAGGGCTTCAAAAATTTCATGGGAAAATGGGATTAGAAGCGAGTAGAATTTTTCCATGAATTTTTTGAGATTCCAGTGTGTTTTGTATTTTCGCTGTGCCTGCTGTTGGGTTTTGTGGCTGCTGTTGCTCTGTTAGGTACCATCCAGTAGTTCTGACCCTTAGCGACCCTGTGCACAACAGAACGAAGCACTACTTACTTAACTGTGAATTCACATTTGAAAGCTTTCAATACAATTTCACATCGGCATCAAGAGCATCAACTTTTTACTTTGTGTTCATTTATGATACATTGTATTTTATCCAAAATGTGCATATGTGTCCATGATATCTTTTAATAGGACAGTGATCCAGCCAGGCATCTCCTATCCTGATATTCAGCTGTTGTACCCAATTAACTTGGACTTCTCTATAAATCGGAATCTAGCTGCATCTTGGTACCACAAGTTACCTGTTGTAGAAATTAAAGGACAACTTGATTCAATGAATGTAAGTACATGTGTGATTAAAAACTATATTTTAAAAGGTTTAGATGAAAGATTCTCATTATAAATCCACATGTAGAAGTTTTTAACTATTGTAAGAAAAACACTACAGCGTGCATGATTCTGTATTATTTTAAGTAGAATTTATAATCTTCAATTAAGTGTAATTTAAACTTTTTATAATTTGCCCTGAGAACATAATAACAGAAATTTGTATGTAAAATGTTTATTAGTATGTTATCCACTACTTGTCTGTTAGTGTGCCTGACTGAGGTGTTGCATGTTGCCGTGATACTGGGAAATGGTGGCCCGTGGAGCACAGCAGGGGGACACACAGATAGGCAGGTTTCTTCAGAGCTCAAAACTAAGACATACTAGGAAGAAGGAACTTGTGATTAGCTTCTAAAAAATATTAACCAAAGAAAAATGTATATGTAGCAGAGGCACATTGTCTGATATGATGCCAGAAGATGAGCCCCTAATGTTGGAAGACTCTCAAAATACAACTAGGAAAGTATGTGTTAGGCTGGATTGTCTGGAGGAAGAAACCAGTGACACTCATCTATGTACAAGAAAGAACTTTAAATCAAGAAGTAATTAAAAAAAAAAAAAAGAAGTAATTTACACCAGGAAGTATTCCAGCCCAGTTTCTCCTCTATGAAAAGGCCACACCTCCAGGGGGCATCCTCAGGCTTTGATGTGACTGACAGGTTGGATTCCACCCCCAACTTCCAGCCAAACTCAGGTTGACCGAAAATCCAGCTACCACAAGCTCTTTCACAGTACAGTCTTTGGTCATGGCCTAGGTGGAGTAAGACTTTAATGACACAAAATGAGAAGAAACAGCTGTCAACATGCTTAGTAATTGGAACATGGAATGTATGAAGTATGAATCTAGGAAATTTGAAGTTGTAAAAATGAAATGGAATGCTTGAAAATATGTATCAAGGTATTTCATTTTACTTGAATCTACAATCAGTGCCCTTGGATCAGCAGCCAAGAAGTCAAATGATATATTGCATGTTCAAATCTGCCCAAAAAAGATCTTTTAAATATTAAAAAGCAAAGATGTCATTTTGAGATCTATAGGTGTGTTGGACCCAAGCCATGGCATTTTTAATTGTGTCACATGCATGTGAAGACTGGACAAAGAATAAGAAAGACTAAAGAAAAATGGTGCCTATGAGTTATGGTGTTGGCAAAGAACGGTGAATAATATCACGGAAGGCAGAAGAACAAACACAGGTTTTGGAAGACGTATAGACAGAATGTCCCTTAGGAGTGAGCATGGTGAGACTTCTTTTTATGTGCATTAGTAACATGCAGCCCAGTGGGACCAGTCCTTCCAATGACACCATGCTTGGTAAAGGCGTGATGGGAAACAGGACCCTAGGGTTGAATTGACACATTGGCTGCCACAGTGGCTCAAATATAACAACAATCGTGAGGATGGCGTGGTGAAGAGCAGTGTTTTAGGCTCTTCTGTAAGGGTTTGCTATGAATTGGAATCATCCGTACAGTGAGCAGCTAAAAATGAAACTCCCTGCAATCAAGTTGATCATAACTTACAACGATCCTGTTGGGAAGTGTAGAACTGCCCCCTGGGTTTGTGAGCCTCTGAATCTTTACGGTTGCAGAAAGCCTCATCTTTCTCGCTTGGAGAAGCTGATGGATTCAGACTGCTGACATGGTAGTTAGTAGCCTAATGTGTAATCTGTTCCATCAGGGCTCCTTTAACAACAAGTGAGAATAAGTATATCTCACTCATGTATGTGTAAGAGAGAACTTTATATCAAAGAGTAATTGTATATCAGAAAACATCCCAGCCCAGTCCAGATCAAGTCTCTACGTCTGATATTAGCCCACATGTCGATACTAGTCCATATATAGTCCTCTTCAGACTCATGCAGCACATGCCATGATGCCGAATGCAGGAAGATCACAGGTCAGTGGGTGAAGGGTCTTGTGAATGCAGGGGAAGTGGAGGCATCTCCAGGGTTCTGGTTGTCATCAGCATGGCTCCATGTGGCTTGTCAACAGGAAGGTGAAGCAGAGAGAGAGTTCCCAGAATCCTCATGAGAAGGTCACACCCACAAGGAGGGATCAGCCTGTAACCTGATTGACAGGCTAGACTCCACCCCTTCATTCTTATTTATTAAGTTGCCATGAAATTGTGTAACTACCACAGGCCATCCCTTGTCAACTTGACACCTTTACACAACTCTTTAGCCATACATAATTCTTAAAACAAGGACAATAGTAAAATCATATTTGTGCCTAACAGTATAAAACTAAAATGCATACCATTCAATATGTGCCAGCCTTATTTAAACATAATAGTCTATAAATGAAGAAAACAATATTCTATGCCTAACAGTTGCAGTTAGGTGAAGACCTATACCATAATCCCATAACCCTATGAACATATTCCTTCGCCTATGAAAATTTGTAAGCCCCTTACTTCATGCCTTTATCCTCCCTATTTTGCGTATCCAATTTTTATATTGCCCAATTATATCAATCCAGTGCCTTTTGAGGTGAAGAATCTTCATTTGAGTTGGAACCTTGTAAGTTAGCAAAGTCAAATCAGGATAGGCCGTCC
This sequence comes from Echinops telfairi, assembly GCF_000313985.2. Taxonomy (NCBI): domain Eukaryota; kingdom Metazoa; phylum Chordata; class Mammalia; order Afrosoricida; family Tenrecidae; genus Echinops; species Echinops telfairi. Next base: position 25,560 of record NW_022107947.1, on the reverse strand, counting down.
ACAAAGTGAGCAATAATATGCACCAGTTCACAGGCTCAAAAATCTTGGGAGAGAAAAAAGAGGAGCTGATACCTAGGGCTCAAGCAGAAAACGTTTTGAGAATGATGATGACAACATATGTACAAATGTGCTTGATACAATTGATGTATGGATTGTTATAAGAGCTGTACGAATCACCCCCCCACACACCGAATGATTTATTTTTTTTAAAAAAAATCTTCATTGTAAGAGCTGCTAGAGCCCCTATTAAATGATTTATTTAGGGAAAAAAAATCTTCTCTTCATCTGGTTAGGTTCTGGTCAGCTCAGTGTGGGCTGCCTCACTTAGCCTCACCAGAGTGCCAGTTGGTCACCTCACCTTCAGACCTTGGTCCTCTTCACAGACTTTCAACAACCTTAGCCCCTTGGGCTAGGTCATGAACTTCAGACCAGTCAATCCGATCCCTTTGAACCAGGTTCACGAGTTTCAACAGACTCGACCTGCCTCTTTACTGCTGCATATCTCTCATTTCTACTCAGGAAGTGGATCCAGGTGGTCACCTATCAAAGCCGACTGCCCACAGGCTCCCATTAACATTGAATCCTAGAGAGGAGAGTTCCTGCATGGCTCTAGATTTTCCAGACTCAGGCACAAACCAGAGTTCAACATTCAAAAAGCCAAAGGGTTCCTTTTTTCCCCTTCTTCCCAGTCTGCCAACAGCACCATAGGCAAGTCTGTTGAAATACAAATGTCCTGAGCATTCCAGAGCACTGGGTGGGGTTTATCTTTCCAGAGCTGCTCTTGTAGGTGTGTCCTAACCCATTTAAAGATACAAATTGATGGCTGAAGACAGTGACCTACACTCTCTATACTTTCCAATAATCATTTCTATCAATTATTATATCAATAACAATAAGCAGAAGAAAACAGTAAAAAACCTAGTAGAGCCAGATCTTAAACTCAATCCTAAAAGAATAATATTCTATCCTTATCTAAATGTATCTTAATCCTCATCTAAATGATTCCATTGATACAAAATACGGCTTTAGGCCTCTGACTGTATCAAGCCAGGGCTGGGCCTATTGTCAGCCAATTTGACTAAGCAGCATGGTCTGTGAGAAATTCAAGGGGCAATTTTGGCCCCTCAGCACATTTACTTTAGTCACATTTATTTTTGCTGTTTTAAACAGGCATAAACAAAGACAACAGCCAGAGAAAAAAACCAAGACTTTAACTTCCCATATTCTTTCCAGAAAACAACCCAGTTAACTGAATGTCCATATCTGACCTCTGGCTAACCAAAGAAGAAAAACCACCACAATGCAGAGTTCAAACAAGCATCCACTCTCCATCTCCATGATTAGTTTCTCTAGTGCCCCACTCCCAGGTACCATAATGTGTTAGTCTGGGTTGACTAGAGAAAGAAATCCAGGAACACTCGTGTGTGGAAGAGAAATTTTACATCAAAGAGTAATTGCATATTAAGAACATACCAGCCCAGTCCAGATCAAGTCCATACCATACATGATATATATTATATACACCTAAATGGTTTACTCATATCTAATGACCTCTAAGATAATTATAGCATTGAAATAGGCATTTTTGACATGGAAGTAGGTTTTTAATTTTATTCCGCTTACAATCCTGCTAATTGTAAGGTCAGTAGCTTGCCTTTACCAGCCTCCCAGCTCGAGAAGATGAGGTAGTCTGTTCCCATAAAGACTTAGAGTTTCAAAATCCCTAGGGTTTTAATGTGTCCTATTAAAAGTAGTAGTGAAATACATGAATGATTAATGAGTTTGTAACTACTTAGGCAATGTTAGCCTTATTGTGTATTTTTTTTTACTGAGAATATTTTCTGCATTAAAATGATTTATTAAGATGTATTTTTCTTTTAACACAATATTTCACAGGTTAGTCTAAATGAAGAAGATCTTAATCTTTTATTTAAAATACTAGCAGAAAATCTTGGTGAAACTACTGATGCCTTAGATAGCAGGAGACCAGCAAAACAGGAGACAGGTAAGAGGGTGACAATTGGCAACATCATAGACATGGGTCTTGTTAGTTTTCTAGTTAGTACAATAGAATGTAAAAGGTCATGAAACAAGTTCATGCATATAGTTATGATTTGTATCGTCAGGAAGACTAATGATACTGTTAAATGAAACCATAGTTAGAGATGATTGATTCTTTTGAGATTGGGTTATTTTTTAGACTAATAGTCCCAAGTGGCATGAGTTGGGAGGTGGCCACAAGGAAAGATTTCAAATCAATGATTGAATTTTGGATTTGTTTTTGAGTGTACATATACAGAAATATAATTTCAGTTGGCAGTAGGTTGTTAGAACATCCTTGATCTGATTTTAGTAAGCCTTAGTATTAAAATACCTACAAAAAATGAAAATGGCAGATATATTTTCTCTCTCCTGAAGATACTGAAAGCAATAATTCCGAAATGAAAATACTAAGAGAATTTAAATACTTACATACAATGATTATTTTAATTTTAAGACAAAATAATGAGGCATATTTTTAAAGATGTATGTATATCCTTTCATTCACACACACGTGCACATAATAATGAGGCATATATTTAAAGATGTGTGTATATCCTTTCATTCACACACACGTGCACATACACATTTTTCATTGTTTGCATTGTGTATATACATTGGTTACGTATCAGTTATTAAATATGTGGTAAGTACACATATACAGGCGTCCTGTTGGGCTGCTAACTCCAGGTCAGCAGTTCTGAGGTTTTCTGCTCCTGTAAACCGTTACAGTCCTGGAAATTCACAGGGCAATGCTACCCTGCCCCCGGTCACTGTGAGTTGCAGTTGACTCGAAGGCAGTGAGTGAGTGAGACACACATATGTATGCATTTTTACATTAGACGATATACTGTGACGTTCATCCCAGTCCGTAAGTATTGATCTGCCTCATTCTTTGTAATGGCTGACTATGTTGTACCGAGTATCCGTATATATCGGACGACAGGATAACTACCAGGACTGCTGGATTAAATAGGATTGAAATATAAAAATTGCCAGATCTTGTAATTACTCTCTAAAGAATTTATGCTAATTTTATGCTTATTAACTTGTTTTTCTAAAGCTTTTTCTAACACAGTAAATACACTATCATTTTAGAATGTGGCCAATTTGGTAAGTGACTAGTATCTTAAGATTTTGTTATTATGAAACTTTATTTATACCCATTAACACTTATTTAGTTAACATCAATAGGTGTGGCCTGCTCCTTTTGTTTGTTTCTATTTTATATATATGTATCTGTTCTACTTAACCTTGCATTTTCTAAGGACAGGAGGTTTGTCTAACTGGGTTTGAGAATTATCAGTGTCTGTACCAGGCACTGAATATTCCTGTAAATCCTCAATAAATGTTCTTGAAAGGAATATATGAATAAGAATGGATTAATTTCTTTTAAATATTTTAGGTGAAAATAAAGATATTGAGATCTCTACATCACAACAGAATGTATATGCTCCACAAGGCACTTTCCCAGTTGGAATGGAAGAAATCAACTCTATAGACACCATTAGTTTGCTGTTAAACTTTGAAATCAAAGAGGTGTGTAAATTGTATTGTTTTTATAAACTAGACTAACAGTGGATACTTGGAATTAGGTTTTGGAGCATCACTGTGTTATTATAGTGGTTTGTAGAGGTGAAGTAAGTAAAAAGGCCCAGCTAATTGATATGGGCAAATTTTCACATAGACTGATTACAGGAAGCAGTGGATTTAAACATTTCAGTTTGTTAAAGTTGAATTATATTTGGGAGACACAGTACTTTTTAAAAATTGTGACATGTTCTATAACATTTTGAATTATTTTAGGACAGTTGAAATGTGGGCTTTAGAGTTCTTATTTTTAAAAGACAAAAATGGAAGTAGTAAAAAAATTCTCTGCAAATTGTAATTACACTTAATAAAACAGAAAAACTGTACATCTATATTTTTAAATTGTTTCATGAGTTTGTGATTTCTGTGAAGATACTCTAGAATGGTTGAATGCATTCTTTCCTCTTCTTTACTTACACATTCAGTGTGTGCTCACTGTCTGTTACATGAAAAGAACATAGGAATAAGTGGCTCAGATTGTGCTAAACCAAGAAGACAAACCACTGCCATGTTTGAAGCGCTCTCATTTAAGTCGTGAAAGAAAGGGAGGCAGATTCAGTGAAAACCTGACACAGGAGAGGCTAGCATAAGGTGGGAGCAAGGATAGAACTCAGAAGATGTAGTATGGGGAAAGTTTGACAGAACGTGGAACCTCCCCCCAGTCAGGTTCCTCATTGAATAGTTATATAGAAATTATGGTCTTTCTCTGAGTTAAAAATAGTACAATGTTTAAAACAAATGGATTCTACTTTTAAGAAATGGAAGTACACGCTTTAAAACAAATTGCTTCCATCTTAAACTGTTTTCTTGATTAATATCAGAATTACAATTTTAAGCTTTATTTATGAAACATTAAACATTTTTATTAATATGTTTTAAACTAACCATGCACATGGAAAATCCATAAGTCCTCTCTTTAAAAATTTTTTTAATCCTTTCTAATATAACCTGTAGCACATTATATCAATTAATTTTTTCTGTAGGACAGTGATAGGGAGATAGAGGGAAATAGTTTTTCCCTATCTGAGGGGTATTTGGCATATCGGTAGACATTTTTAATCTTCCTGCGTGTGAGGAGTTACTGTTGGCAACTGATAGGTAGAGGTTTGGGTGCTGCTAAACATTCTACAATGCCCTTGGCAGCCCTCACTATGAAGAGTTATACAGCCCAAAATACCAATAGTGCCAAGGTTGAGAAGCCTGGCCTGTGGATCAGTATAAAATTGGCCGTTTGTCTCACAGACCTACATACAGAAGGCCATTTATGAAAGATGTAGTCTTGAAAGCTGGGCCTCTCTATTTACTTTACCTTTTAAAACCACTATAATATTATAGTGATGCTTGAAAAACCTAAACACGTAAAAGTGCCTTGCAAGGTAAATAGCCCCTGCCCGCATTTGCAGGCACACACAGGAGTCTACAAACATCTTTACATTGTGTGCCTTTGGTTACAGCACACTAGATGGCTAGGAGAATGTCAGCTATCTTCTTGTGTATTAGTGAGAGAATGTTAGCTAGCGGGATTTGTGGTGATTCTGCACTCTTTCTAGGTTGTCCTTACTTTGATGAAAAAAGCAGAAAAGAAAGGAAGGCCTTTCCATGAACTCAATGTGCTGCAGCTTGGAATGGAAGCTCGAGTTAAAACCTTCGATATGACTGCGAAAGCTTATCTTAAAAAAATCACCATGCGTTGTTTTGATTTCACTGGTAAGTACATGGCAGACTCGGTGCCAGCTCCAAGGAGACCTGGTGGTGTCGTGGTTATGCCTTTACTGCCAGTGCCCGCAATCTGAAACCACCAGCCCCCAAAGGGAGGAAGTTGAGGCAGTCTCAGAACCCCCAGCGGCGGCCCTACCTCCCCACGGGGTTGCTGTGAGTTGCAGTTGCCTTGATGGCAGTGCGTTTGAGTGTTGATGCCAGTTCGTCAACGGCAGATGTGTCTGTCACTGTAAATGTTTAGTTAGGTCAGCTTTACTGTAGATATTTCTAATTAAAATGACGTCAAATAGAGCTACACAATGAAACACATATATACAATGTCAACATCTAGCAATCCAATATTTATCAAAAAGCATAAATCTCCTTTAACTGTGCTATAAAAACTGATGTATAGGAAATTTGCAGATAAGAGGAACACTCAAGGGCAGAGCCCAGGTATTCATTTTGAAAAATTGAGTTAATTTTTTTTATTAAGAAGTAAAACTTTTTGCCTGTTATTTATTTTTAAAGTATGTGTTTTTACTTAATGAATATATAAGAGGGGTACCCCCAAAAACGGATTTTGTTTTTCTAAGCTTTATATTTAATTTTTTAAAATATAAAACAACCTATCACCTTCAAAGTACTCTCCGTTACGCTTAATGCATTTGTCAAATCTGCGATTCCATTCTTGGAAACATTTTTCAAACTCCTCTGTGGGTTGCTGACAGCACCTCCCTCGTTTGTTTTCTTTTCTCCACCTCTTCTACGTCATCAAATTGCTGTCCTTTCATGTCCCTCTCGATTCACAGAAACAAAAAGACTTCACATGGGGAAAGGACAGGTAAGTAAGGTGTGTGGGGCAAGAGAGGCATGCAGTTTTTTGTCAAAAACTGGCGCACCCAGATGGCTGTGTGAGCAGGTGCATTGTCGTGGTGGCAAAACCAGTGCCCTGTCTGCCACAAATCAGGCCTTTTTTGCCTCACACTCTGGTACATAATCTCTTCAGAACCTCCAGTAGAAGGTTTGATTTACAATTGGACCTGGTGGAACGAACTCCAAATGCACTATGAATCAACATTTGACATTTTCATCTGTTCAGGAAGTTGACGGACTTTCAGAACGAGGTTTATCATTTATTGACATTTTACCTTTTTTGAAATGAGTAAATCACTTGTACACTTGAATTTTTCTGATAGCGCTGTCCTGGTAAGCTGTGTTCAGCAGCACAACAGTTTCTGTGGCATTTTTCCTGAGCAGGAAAAAAATCTCACAGCCACATGCTGTTCTCTTAAATCAGAAATAAAAAAATGAGATTTGAGTGAAACTGCTTTCATGAAAAAATTCACTGTGACCAGAGAGAACCTTTATAGGCGACCCACGTCAGTGAGTGCACTAACTCAGAGGGAGTTGCTCAATGCTCACCTAGCAGGAAAAATACGTACTAAGTAAGCTCTGCCCGCGGAGCTCTTTTCCATTTTGGGGGTACTTGAGCGATGTAGAAGCGTGTGCAGTATAGAGACAGAGGTAGCCTCCGTTTGTATGCTCTCATTCTTTCCCCAAGTATTATATCCTGGTTTACGTGGCTAGTATTAACTTTTTAACTTTACTTTCTGAATTGTATCAAGCCAATCTTTAAAGTTACTGTGGGTGTTTACAGTGCATTGGAAGTCTTTGGGATCTCTTTGGGTAAAGCATACTTAAATTGAGTATACTCTTTAGTTTGTATTGTATAGCTTTTATATGTTAATGATACTTTGTAATGTCAGTAGTGGCAGAAGTTACAGCAGTTTTAATTAGCTCATGTTTTTGTTTTTTGCATTTACTTTCATCAAAGGTTTATTGAGTTATGTTTTGCGTATAGTGAAATGCATTCTTTAAATGTAGAGTTTTATGAGTGCTAACAAATATATACATTAGTTTAGATGGCTTGCCCTTTCTTAAGACATTTATCATGTGTAAAAGCCTTGATGGCTCACCGGTATCTTTCTCTTCCAGATGCGAATGGAGGGCCTCTCCATATTATTAACTCTTCTAATGTAACTGATGAGCCCCTTCTGAAAATGTTACTGACAAAGGTACCTACTTCCAACACTAAGATTTAAAATATCCTAATGCATGGGGTTGTGTCTATTCCCCTTCCTGTTGAGACCTTTCTGACTCAGAGTGGCCCGATGCACGAGAGTAGAGAACTACTTACTCCGTAGCGTTTCCATGTCTGCAGTCTTTATGGAAGCAAATGGCCACGCTTTCAACCAGTTGGTGAGCAGTCGTGTCCTTAGCCGTAGTACCACCAGTGCTCCTTTGATGTGTATTTCTCCCCTTTCGTAGTTTATACTGTATTTCCCCTTATTTAAAAACAAATTAGCGCTGTGTGTCTATGAGGAATGAAGACAGCATCTGACAGGCTGGGGCACTGTCAGGCCTTTTGAGTTACTCTTTAGAGTTGAATAAAGAGGAGTCAGACAAAATTCTGTTGTAATCTCAACTCAGAGTTACTGTAACCTAGATAGGTTAGCATTTTTCCTTATATTTTAGATTTCCTCCCCAGTAGGACATGGAATTTTAGTTTTTATATTTGTAGAATGTGAAAATTACTTAGGTAAGGTCAATTTCTTTAGTATGTTTTTATTTGCCTTCCAGAAATATGTTTATAGTTTTATAAATAGTCTATAAATAAATAACAGGACTATTTTCAGTATGTGAATTTTAACATTTGCAATGCATTTTTATAATTCTTTACTATTTTTAGGCAGACAGTGATGGACCAGAATTTAAAACCACTCACAACAATACCAAACAGAAACTGAAGGTAATCTTTCGTATGTCATTATGTTGTGGTTTGTGTTAATGATTAAATGTATCTTTAGCAGTTTCCAGCTGTGAGATCGTGAGTTCTAAAAATATAATAATGATAGTTATGATAATAGGTCTAATTTAAAAGTAGGTACATGAAATAAATATAGAGTTGAAATGAGCTCTTCTTTGATTTGAACCCTTCAGAATGATTAGTTTCCCAGAGGTGAATGACCGATGACTTGTTGCACCACAGGCAACACACTTTTTAAGAGAATTGTCTTCACTTTAGTGCACTGTGGTTATTTGACACAGCGTGGATGAAAGCAGGCAAAATTAAACTCGGCTTCAGGATTAGAATACGAATAAGATTCAGGACAGGCTGAGTCATGGTTTGATATAGTTTATTTGCACATATATCTGTCATGGAACTATCTGAACTATGGCTTAAAGCCTGATGAATCTCATCAAGCTCTGTGAGGGTTAGAATTAGCCTTATATCTGTATGGCTCATCCCTGGATGGGGCTGGCCGGTAAAGATAAAGAGTCTATTGTAAACTCTTGCTTGTTTGGTGGTGGTGGTGCCCCAAAAGACCTTTATCTGAACTACTCATGTGCTACTTGTATATGTTGAGCTTAGCACAAAACATTATCATGTCTGAAATCTGCTTCTCTAATTGTTCATTATCTTAGGTTTCATTTTCATCCTTAGACTTAGTACTTCATCTGGAAGCTCTGCTCTCCATTATGGATTTTCTATCATCTGCTGTTCCATCTGCTGAACCTTCCTCCTCTGAGAAGGAATCCGAGCTGAAACCACTTGTAGGGGAGTCCAGGAGCCTTGCTCTTAAAGCTGGTATTAACTTTTGGGTCTTTTTATTATATTTTCTGTGTGAGCTTTAATAACCACGTAGTAACTTTCATTTTCAAGCTAATATAGAAATTTGATAACTTGAACTTATAGCGGCAGAAGTTAAGACCGATTAGGCTAGATTCAAAAGAAAGTAAATTTTATCTCTATGGGTTTATAGGGGAATTTAGTAGAGCATTTAACAAAGAATTGTTTATTATTAATCATGCATATATATTTACTATCACCATTTAGCTTTTACATAAAATAAAACTGTATACTCATACTTTGCAGTCTTGAATTCAATGAAAGTCAAAAAGGAATAAATTTAAAGCGGAGTATAGTCATATCTAGTGACAAAGGCCCATGGCAAGCAGTTGAGTAGACTCGCTGCTACTCAGCCCTTTGGTTGCATGCTTTGGAGGGTCCTGAGGAGAGAGCCCGTGGTGGAAAAACTCATCGTGGCTTCATGGCCAAACTATATTTAGTATGCACACAGATTTGGGGCATATAGTCCTCAGACATATGACTTATGTCACAAAATATTACATATTAAATATCTGGAGTGATTGAAGAACATGCACCTATTTTTGTTGTCAAATATTTTATTTATTTTTCTTTTAAATCATGGGAAGGATGGAATATCTTACATGCAGTAATTTGATTTTCAGACCATAAACAATGTGAATTACACTTATATTTCTGCTACCCCCAAAATGATGTAGAACTATCATTATTATTAAACCTGACACAGGGTTCTGATTTTTCCCTCTGTTAACATTGGGACAGAGCAACAATTTATAGAGTAAAAGAATTTTACCTTTTTTGTCTTTAATGTATTTGTTATATTAACCTTCTTAGTAGCCTTAGAAATATGTTTTCATCCTTGGCTTTGGAAAAAAAAAGTATTTTCCTCATATAATTTATCCATATGGTACCTAAACAATATGATTAAATGGAATGTTTAAACTCTACAACAAACTAAGAATAATATTAATCTAAAGAAACAGTGTCCTCGTTATGCTGTTCAATTGGTTTTTATGGCTTAATTAATGCTTCATTAAAGTTTAAGGATGAAAATAATCTGTCATCTTTTTTGTGTCTGTGGATCAGTGCCCCCATACTTTCCCTGTGTTAGAGGAAAGGATTGGTTCCCTCAAGCAAGGCCAACATCTTGGAAGATGTATCTTAATTATCAATCAGAACCTGGAATAAAGTAGATTAAGGAAGCTAATCCCATTGTGATTTGTATATATGTATAAACACACACAGGAGTTGTGCCATTGCACGTGCTTGCATACACACACAAACACACACAAGCATATTATAAAATACCTATTGTTTTGGTGCATTTTGATAAGTTTTAAACTTTAGCCTTTTATGTTTCTTCCTTAGGAAATGTTTTTAATGAATTCTCTATAGCCTGGAGAAGTTAGCTCTATAACATGTGTTCTATAACACAACCTTTATTGACTATTCATTACTATTTTAATTTTTATGGATTCTTTTGCCCATACATAACGTAAGTAAGATTTGAGGATCAAGATTTTTTAACTAGTTGAATTATTATATAAAGTTTTTTCTCTGAACAAACTTTTTTTGCGAATTGTACTTTTAAGAGTCTATTAATAGTGGCTTTTATTCCCAATTTAGAGGGGCCACCCTAAGTTTACCTTTGATTTGTATTTGAAAATTGACTCCCCATTTACATTGATTACATATTGTGGTATTGGAAGTCCTTTTGGCTCCTCTGTACTTGAGTTATTTTGAGAGTATGTGTTACATCATCACTGCTCTTTGCTGATCACAAGGTTTCCATTGCTTTCCAGTGTCCAGCAGCGTTTCTCAAAGTGATGTGTGTGATCTAAGGATCATAGCTGAACTCAATGCATTTAATATCTTTGTGTGTGATCAGAAGTGTAACATTGCAGATATTAGAATACAGGGTAAGTAATTACACCTTGATGTAGCCATATATATTCTTTACATATGCATCTTGTACGTCCAGGACATGACAGTCCATGGTGGAAACCCTTTGACCTGTTCTACCGTCTGCTTACAGTGAAGTTGTCCAGGGCTCAAAGATGAGCCCTGAATGCTAGAGGTAAACTAGTTATGAGTCAGTGCTGACATGAGTTGTTCCTTATGCGTTTGAAAATTTTGAGAATAATTGTAAGGCTTAATTTCTTATTCTGTCTCATTTCCAGAATAATATACTTTAAACTGAGAAATGCATACCCTGCTAGTAACCTCATGGCCTTGAGCATTGAGATCCTTATATTTCTCTGTCTTTTGTGCATCAGGAAAAGGAATTTCTTAAAGAAGTTTTATAAGCTTTCTTCATCACCAGCTTGATGTAAGAATAAGGCAGCATAGTATATTGATTCAGATTGTACCATGACTTCTGGAACAAGCTTGCTGAGATTCAAACTCAGACTTTCACAGTTGCTGACTGACCTTGAGCAAATTAATTAGCCTATTTGTGCCTTAGTTCTTTCCTCTGAGAAATGGAGATGATAATTACTATGCATAAGGCTAGTTTAGCCTTATACTTAAGTTTGTTTAGAAAAGTGCTTTGTCCATAGTTAACAGTTTAAAGAAAGTTAAAAATAATCAGCTTCTTTAAAACAATATTACAGAGTATTTGCTTTGGAAGGTATGGTCATTGTTTGGGCTCTTTACTGGGGCTCTGCTGCAGCCATTCTTTCTCTCCGGAAGAGTTATTTTAGAAATCGTGCTATAGAAATTATGTGAATGACAGATTTTTTTAAAGAGAGAAACCTTAGAAGATTGTTCTCAGTACAGTTTTTGTAGAAACAAGCATGCATTTTATTACTAGGGCAAAACATAATAAAATGTTTGTGAAATGCCAGTTAATAAACATTATGTGTTTTCATAAGTGACCTCTTAGATCTTATCAGTGCATAGGATATTTGTGTTTGAGAAGCTATCATGAATTTTCTTTGAAGCTTGGTTATGTCATAAAAATGTCACAGCTTTTATGTGTAAGATGCTTGTAGCACTTGGAGGTGTTGCAGTCTTGCTTCATCATCTTGTGTAGAAGTTGATACATATAATATGTCTGGTGGAGAATAATTTTTTTCACCCTTTATCTTGGGAGAATACTATTGAACTTAAATTCTGCTTAGGTTGAGTGAAAAGTTTGTAAATACTATGTTTTCCTTAGGAATGGATGCCTCTGTATCTACAACATCCAAGCAGACTGATGTGTTTGCCAGGCTTAAGGATATCATAGTAACAAATGTTGATTCACTCTCCATTCATAAAAAGGTGATTAAAAACATGTGTGTATATTGAGCTTAATTTTTTCCCTATGATTTGAGATGCCTATATATTTTTTTCAGTATAAAATGGATTCTGTGTCTCATGTTAAGAACTTTGTTAGGGAGTGGAGCTGAAAATGGTCAGAGTTTGCTTTTACAGTGCACATAAGACTAGGTGCCCTGGTGCGCAGTGAAAGCAATTTCTGGCCAACTTAGTAATTACCATTTTCCATAGGTAGAACTTTTTTTTAAAAATTGGAACAGGAGACAGTTGCTGGCTAATTAAATGTTTTCTAATTAATCACTTGTTGAATTTAAATGTTGCTTCTTCATATATCAAGGATTTTGTAACATAAGATAAGACCATATCGATAATACACTGGTAAAGGTTGTACAGGTCCTTTGTTGTGATAACCACTTCTAATTTCAGGCTGTCTCTATTTTGGGAGATGAAGTTTTTAGATTCCAAATGACTCTCTATCCCGGCACCACAGAAGGAAAGGCCTATGCTGACATGTCTAAAGTAGATGGCAAACTGAGTCTCAAAGTGGGTTGTATTCAAATTATTTATGTTCATAAATTCTTCATGTCACTTTTGGTAAGTTTATTTTTTTTTTTGTAATTTTTTTTATTGATCATTGGGTCCTAAATATTGTTGTGTATACATCTGATCTTATAACAACACTGTTACTAATAGGGCTAATGGGATAAGTATCCAAATGCTGAACAGAGTATTATACTTAAGGAAAATCTATATGATAGATAGGTCAAATGAATTTTAAAAATTGTTTGGTGCCTATAAACTGTCCTTTAACTTTCTTTTAATGGTTTTGCATTTTAAAAACACTTTCTATATTTGTTAGTTTAGAACTTTTCAATGTTATTTGTTTAATGAAATAACCTTAAGAGTATGTAGCTAAGAGAGTTTTTAAAAGGTGCACAGCAGGCAGTTAAGAACTAACATTGTAACTTGAACAGCCTTGATTATAACTTGATCAGCAAGGTCCTGGGGGGTGGGGTGGGGGGGGTGGAGGGAGGCGTTCCCGGTGATTTCTGATGGCAGGCTAAAGGGCATCTGCCTGTCTGCCCGTGCCTCTCATTAGTTGGGCACATTCAACAAAGTGTCCAAAGTATGGTCATGTTTCACTTTTCTGGAAAGTAATATTTGGGAGGAAGAGAATTAAGTTGCCTTGCATTGTTAATGCAGGGACATCAAAATATTGCTTTTAAGAATAATCTGTTTTCACTGGGGAAATGTTACTGTTTTTAGCTGAAGTTTAGTGGAAGTGTAACCATAGTCTACACAAAGAAGTTTTGACTTTTATCAAGTATTTCAGGATCATGGGGACTTAACTGCCTGTACTCAAACATGAATATATTGAAAGACAAACAGTTAAACAAACAAACCATGAAATTTCATAAATAAGGCCTAAATCCTTAGTTTCCAAGAATAGACTTTATTCTTAAAAACGGAAATCACAAATTTTACCTGGTCTGCGAGAATTAAAGTACTCTTCTCCATCCTTTTCATTTACATTAAAAATGCCCATCATTCTCTAATCAAAGAGATTGGAAAAAATGTTAGAAACAAACAAATCTGCCGCCTATAAAGTAAAAGGTAAAGGAGTCTTCCTTTGTAGAACAAACTGCTGTTAATAGCTCAGAATGTTTCTTTCTAGACTTTACTCTTGCCATAGTTTATTAGGAATAGCATGTCTTTTATATTCTTTGCTTTAAACATTTTTTTCCTTCTAGAAATAAGTCCGCTTTTTATGAAAACTCTTTTATCAATCTCTTCCAACAGAACTTCCTCAACAATTTCCAAACTGCCAAAGAAGCGCTGAGTGCAGCCACAGCCCAGGCTGCCGAGAAAGCTGCTTCTGGCATGAAAGACTTGGCTCAAAAGAGTTTCCGCCTTTTGATGGACATCAACTTGAAAGCCCCGGTTATTATCATTGCTCAGTCTTCAACATCACCTAATGCTGTGGTAGCTGACCTGGGCTTCATCAGGGTCGAAAATAAATTTAGCTCGGTCTCTGTGGAAAGTTCTTCACTTCCCCCAGTCCTAGATAAAATGAGCGTACAGCTCACTCAGTTGAAGCTGTCCAGGTATGTACACAGAATCCAATTGTGTATTGTTTAAGTCAAGACATAATCTTTACAGAATTCTCATCAGGGGTAAACTTCTCTTGTGATTCGTGATTCCTATTCCTTATTTCTCCTAATTATTATGAAACCTTGAACATTGGTTTTTACCCAGTACTGGAAAGTAGTGTATTTCATAGTATCTGCATTTTATCTTATCAAAATTAATGGTGTGATTTTTCCATTTCACAAAAGTTCCATATAATAAAATTATAATTTACAATGCTGAGTTCAGTTGTTTTATAACTATGCACAATCTATTTCTTTTATTTTTGGTCAATGGGCTGAAACATCGTAAAATGCAATGTCAGATTTGTTTTTTTTATAAGTGATGGCATTTGGGAATTTTCAGTAAGTCATCTCAGTTAGAGGGTCCGACTGTATTGACTCATTGGAATGGCAAAAATACACACTTAACATTATTTGCCAGTCCAAATAATCGTTGGCAGGCAAGCTAGATAAGATGATTACCATATTCTTATTTAACTTTTAGGTTTGGTGAGTTTATCCCCTGAAGTTTGGAGAAAGCCAAGAGCGTACCAAAGACTAAGTAGACTTGCACTTTTCTCTCCAGTTTCAGAGCTGGAGCACTTGTTTGCATAACATTGTACTAGTAGTTGCTACATCAAACAATCTCTTCTAAGAAAGTAACTGAAATAGTTTTAATTTATGACATTTGTGTCTTTGAAGTCAGTGTTTCAGAGGCTTTGTTTTAAATTCCTCTGCCAGTACACATGATTTATTTCTTCAGATTGATTTGTGAAAAGAAGGATGGTTTAAAGGACATTGCTAGCTTTCAGTATTTAACAAAGTGCTATATAGAATTTAATGCATAAGATTTTCTTCATTTTAAAATGTAAAAAATATAAAATAAGTTCTTGTTTTCTTTTAGAACTGTTTTGCAGGCTGACTCGACACAATATGACATTGAAATTTTAAAACCAGTCAACATGCTTTTGTGCATACAACGGAATTTAGCAGCATCATGGTATGTGCAAATTCCAGGGATGGAGATAAAAGGAAAACTAAAACCTATGCAGGTAAGTACTGTATGAGATTTATGAAAATTGTTAGATAGACTTTTTTTCCCTAAAAGTGAAGCTATAATATACATCAGAAGTGGCGGTACATTAAGAGGGTATTCTGTTAACTGGAAATGAGATGGTCTCCTTTCCTGTACTTTTAAAAATATCATTTTAGTCATCTATTTGTCAAACTAGCAAAACCTGCGAGATAAAATATATTGCAGTCTGTTGCAAGTATCAGTCTTCCCTTTGTAAAATGCGATTGAAGTTTTAGGGCAGTCGTTATTGGATGGCACAAATTATGAGACACTTGACTATTGGCTAAGAGGTTGGCAGCTCGAAGCCACATAGGCATCCAGGAGACAGGTCTGAGAAAAGCCTGTCCTGGTGCAGACTAGGGGGCGTTTGCTAGGGCGGCTGCGAGACTGCACCACTAGTACACTGACAAAGTGTTGGACCTGAAGCTGAGCTGCCAGACTCTTCCCCACCCCTCCCATTTATCTCTTTTATAAAGGTAGGAGATGAACAAGATTCTGCCATCCCCGAGTGTGTTTCAGTTTTTAAAAAAGTCTGTGTAGCTGTTACTGTTCAGAAAGACATTACTCTTGGTAGATTAAGCAAGGTTTAGTGTCAATCAAATGTATTTGTACTGAGAAAGAAGACCTACCGATTCTGAAAGCATCTTTTTCTTTCTTCGTGATGATCACAAACAAATAGCACTCTTCTTGTATTGAGTTTTATTGAGTTTAGTGGGATGCAAATGATGCGCAGAAAGAGCTGGTGAGGTAGTGAGGTAGCTGGTGAGGTAGCTGGTGAAGTAGAATGGAGATGAGATGGAGTGAGGCATCGGGCTAAGAACAGAGAGAGTAACCGCTAAGGAGGGGAGAGTGTTCGAATGACAGGTGCAGGGACTAGGATGTGAGTGGAGGCAGAAGCATGTTTATGCCAAAGGCATGCCTCATCCTATAAAAGATGAAATGTGGTATTTATGGTCTCCTTTTTTACTAGATGAACAGTTAATTTGAGGAGCCATAAATTAGGACATCATATTCTGCATTTTTTCTATGTTACATTAACAAAGTGATGATGATTTCTAGATTGCTCTCAGTGAGGATGACTTAGCAGTTTTAATGAAAATTTTGCTGGAGAATCTTGGAGAAGCTTCTTCACAGCCAAGCCCTACACAATCTACTCAGGAGGTTCTAAGAGTGAGAAAAGATGTTCCAAGCGGATCTGACCTCCTCAAAGGTAAAAATCAATGAAGTCCTTCAGTTATGGAGAAGAATGTAAATAAGGAGTCCTGGTGGTGCAGTTGGTTAAGCGACTAACTGAATGTTGGCTGTTGAAACCCAGTGTGGGGGAAGGCCAGCCCCCCACAATTAATCGCTTTTTAAAAGAGGCATGGAAAGAAAAGTAATTCTTACATGTTCACAAAATTTCCGATAACTGGTGAGGGAAATGACTTCTTGAAATCTCCTTTCCCCAAAACTCCAAAGCTGCCCTTCAGTTTCTGTTTGAGCTCTGCATGACTCTGCCATCGCGCTGTATTCTGTTCTTCTGGTAAAGGTAGTGGTTGAGGGACAGAAGGACGCAAGACAGTGAGAAGTTACGTTAGGATAATAGACGATCTGTTACTGACCAGATGTCTGCGCTCCAGTTTTATAATCTTACAAGGATGCTGTGTCTTCAATTATATTCAATTATATTTGATAAATGTACATTACTCTCTGTCGTCTTCCTTATGAGTGGTTTCTTTTTTCAATGCTGTCTTGATAATATGCAAGACCTCCTCCTTTTTTATTGTATTTTTTATATATAGATTGTCTACCTCTGCCACTTTCCCCTGTGCTAAATATATGTGGAATAGACCATTTCTGTTCTTGTCAGTTGTCTCATAATAGAATCTGAAGAATAGGACTTAGAGAATCCTAGGCAGTCTGACAGTGTGGGCTCAATTGTGGGAATGGTGCTGGACCGGGCGGTGTTTTACTGGGTTCTGCAGAGCGAGGCTGGGAGTCAGAATGTGCTCAATGGCACCTAACAACAGACAGCATGATAATAAACTTAGACTAAGAAGTTGTTATCTCAGCCTCTTGGATGTCCAGAGAGCTATATGTCTACTGAAAACCATTTTAATGATCACATTCGTGTTTGAACCATCAGAACAAGATTTGACACACTCAAAGATGCCTGTGGAACACAGCGTCACTCTGCAATTTGACTTTCACTTTGAATCCCTTTCCATCATCCTTTATAATAATGATATCAGCCAGGTATGTAGTAAATCTGTTTAGTTAGAATAATTCCTTAGTGCTTGATCTTAATTATTCAGTTTTATAATACCATTTTTTTGATAGGACTATTTGTTACAAAACTAATATGTATACTTATATTGCTTAATGTTGACAATGTGTTCTATAGAATAGGATGTTATGTGATTTGGATGTTGTGCTAACACTATATTACGTATAGGCAGTCCCTGGATAATGAATGCATTCTATTCCTGCTTATTTTTAAATTAAATTTGTATGTAAGTCAGAATAGTTTAAATACATGTGATTAGTCTCTTAGTTAAATGTTTATCTTACTATAGATTGTATTGTTCTAAATATAAGAAAGCATTGAACACTTCCAGATACATTAAAACATTTTTAATATAACACAGTAATAGTAAGTGTTTTGATGTGCATTATAAACATGCAGTTAGACATTGCCTGAGTGGATGTTACGTGGCACATTGCTGTATATAAAATTAGGACTCTTGGTTTAAAATTTTATATAATTCTGTTATCTGTCTCTCTACTTAAGAAGCTTGGGCTCTACAAGTTTATTTTCAAATTCCTGATTATCCATGATATCTCAACATTGCTTTTGTTTCTATTGAATCCATGGTAAGCCCTTCCACCAGTGTGAAGTGGAAGGCTGAGTTCTTGCCAGGACTTTGGAGTGCACACACATTCAGAGTGGTACCGTCACCTGTAGTCTCTGAGCAAGGCAGCTAGGTTTATGACTACTCAAGTGATTTGGTTGCTATACACCACACACAACTCATGCTAAGAGGAAGATTAAGTTTACCGCAGGAGATTGACCTGTAATTTTTGCCATCCTGATGATTGCTTTAGTAGTGCACATTTTACAAATTCGGGTTTATTTTGGTTTCACTTTGTGGGCCATAGCTGAACCAGGCAGGACTAATTTGAAGCCCTAGATTTTCCTCAGTTTTCAAAGAACTCTTAGACCTCTCTGAGATTTTACTATGTATGCTTCTGAGCTAACCATTTAAGACCCTTTCAGGAAGGTAGAAGGATGTAAATAAGAATAAGTAATGACGATATGTCACATAGTATTTGATCACACAGTATTTGATGACACCACTTTATGATGTACTTTTAAGATATTTCTTTTTTCTCTTCAATTAGGTCCAAGCTGACTGAGATGACCTACCAGGCCTTAACCTTTTCTCATACACTCTTTAGTGCCTATCACATTGTTTTGTACTGAAGAGCTCCTGAAATATTTATTAGGTTGATTACTTAATTGAAAAAAAAACTTATTTTTTATTACTTTTACTTACATAGAAGTGTAAAACAGATCCGTTTTGCCTATTACCTATTATTGAATATCAGCATACATGTGCCACATGTTTTTATTTGTCCATATGCACAGAGACACATGCATCTTATTTCTCTGCTCCATTAACAAACAAACTTTAAAATTGTGTGAAATTAGCTTGCCTCTAATACGTAAATTAAGAAATATTTGTAAAAAGAAGTCAAGTAGAGTTTAAATAATATTGACTCTTTCTTGAAACACATTCCACAGGGTTCCACGCTTTCGTTCCATAATGACCGTTTACGGATTGGTGAACTCAGACTACATCTTATGGCCTCAGCAGGACAAATGTTTAAAGATGGTTCAATGAACATCAGCCTTAAACTTAAGACATGCACTCTTGATGATCTCAGAGAAGGCATTGAGAGAGCAACATCAAGGTTTGTTGCGTCTGAATTTGCTGTTCATTTGTTTAGCACCTAGCTTTGCTACCAGACATTGCTAGGCTGGAATTTTCAAGAGAAGTCTTGATTTTCCACTCTTACTTCTTGATTTGAATTGCATCACAAATGGAAGTTCAAGTTAATGGAAGTTTAATATTAAAATAGAGTACTGTCTTAAAAGGGGAAGTAAAAAAAATAAAGATTAAATAGTTAAATTTCTTGATAATATGTACTTCTAAATCATCCCTAGGCCATCCGTTTTACTGTATTCGGACTCCAAATCTCTCTCTCATGGCAATCTCTTTATCTGCTGGATTTGATAATCCATTGCATTGCCACACAAAACTCACACACAGACAGCACTCACAATTACCAGTGTTCGTTAGGGAAGTTAACACATTAGAACAAGTCCTGAGTAGGAGGCATTAGGACTACAGTTCTTTTGTCTATAGCGCCTTTTCCTAGCTATGCCAACAGGCCTATCTTTGTCGGATTCCTTGATCTCTCAACCTCGTTGCTCCTTGGACTTTGCCCTCCTTGGGAAACTGTTATAAAGCCCCTTTAGTGCTGATATTTGCCCAAAGAGTACCCCACTCTGTGAGCTAGCTTCTTGCCTGAAAATACACTCAGCTTTTCTCTTTCTGTGGGCTAAGAAGCCCACATTTCTGTCTTTTCCTGCTGCTGCTGCTGCTGCTGCTTCTACTTGCAGGGGTTTGGGATGTGCTCTGCTCTCATGGTTCTTCATTCTTGAAGGTCAGGAGATTTTCTGTACCTGCTTTTTAGATGTCTCACTTTATCCCCAGCAAGCAGAATGACTTCAACTGTTCAGTCACAGCTGTAGAGTCCTTGACACCTTATTTGCTTGTGCCCACTCAGTCATTTGCTGGGAGTTACCAAGACTGTAAATAGAAGAGCCATACACTATCACTTCACCACATACGCATAAGGTTATGAAGCCTGATGCAGCCCTGGATGCTGGAGCAGCCGTGTGGAGACCCCTGCTAGTGCTGAGATGCTTATTCGTTCACTGACTCAGCTTTCCTCCTGCAGTCGGCATCATTGCCTCTGTTTTGCGAGGTGGAGGACTTTGTGGACTGGTGTTGGGTTAATGGGTTAATGTTGGACTTGTGGGCTTGGGCAGCATTGGGTTGGGATGTTTTTGTGATGCACATTTTCTTTACATATAAAGCTCTCTTATACATGAGTTGCTGTGGATTTGTTTCTCTTAAGTACCTAGACTAATACAATCCTGAACCTATTTTTGAAAGATTTTATCACCTTACTATATAAAGTGGTAAATATGTAATTTTAATAATCTAATTTTTTATTCCTTTTTCAAATAATGAGGGTCATAATATTTTGAATTTGATGTCTTTTGGAGAAAAAATATGTTGCTACTTAATCTTGAACGCTATTGAATGCAAACTGGAAAATTGTGAGTCTTTTGTTTTTCTGGGAGATGAAAAAGAAATGGGGCAGGAGTGTTCTCCTGAAACTAGCTCTGCTGGATTGCAGATTTTCTGTCCGTCTGGGCTAGTGCCCCAGGCAGGGGTGAGAAAACCCACCTTCTGTTGGGTAGCCTCCTCTTACCAGCTGATGCGATGCTGTGTGAGAACTGTCATTGTAGACACTTGAGAAACCCTTGCTGAGTTGAGTCACATTGAATGCTTTCTGACTTCATATTGTATCTGTGTTTTTCCTATAGAGTGATATTATCTCTCTCTCTCTTTTTTAATCATTTTATTGGGGGCTCGTACAACTCATCACAGTCCATACAAACATCCATTGTGTCAAGCACATTTGTACATTTGTTACCATCATCATTCTCAAAACATTTGCATTCTACTTGAGCCTTTGGTATCAGCTCCTCATTATTTCCCCTCCCTCCCCACATGCACCTTTAATGATTTATAAATTATTATTATTTTATCATGTCTTACACTATCTGACGTCTCCCTTCACTCACTTTCTTGTTGTCCATCCCTCAGGGAGGGGGGTATATGTAGGTCCTTATGATCGGTTCCCCTTTCTACCCCACCTTCCCTCTACCTTCCTGGTATCACCACTCTCACCACTGGTCCTTAGGGGTTCATCTGTTCTGGATTCCCTGTGTTTCCAGTTCCTATCTGTACCAGTGTGCATCCTCTGGTCTAACCAGATCTGTAAGGTAGAATTGGGATCATGATGGTAGGGGGGGAGGAAGCATTAAAAAATTTAGAGGAAAGTTGTATGTTTCATCATTGCTACACTGCACCCAGACTGGTTCCTCTCCTCCCCGTGACCCTCTGTAAAGGGATGTCCAGTTGCTTACAAATGGGCTTTGGGTCCCCACTCCACACACTCTCTTATTCACAATGATAAGAATTTTTGTTCTTTAATGCCTGATACCTGATCCCTTCAACACCTCGTGATCACACAGGCTGGTGTGCTTCTTCCATGTGGGCTTTTTTGCTTTTGAGCTAGATGGCCACTTGTTTACCTTCAAGCCTTTAAGACCCCAGATGCTATATCTTTTGATGGCCAGGCACCATCAGCTTTCTTTATCACATTCGCTTATGTACCCACTTTGTCTTCAGTGATCGTGTCAGGAAGGTGGGCATCATGGAATGCCAGCTTAATAGAACAAACTGTTCTTGCATTGAGGGAGTACTTGAGTGGAGGCCCAATGTTCATCTGCTACCTTAATACTAAATCTATACACATATGCACATAGATCTATTTCCCCATCATCATATATAAATATATTTAAATATGTACATGCCTGTATTTAGACATCTATAAATGCTCTTTGCCTCCTACTTCTTTCCTCTATTTCCTTTTACTTTCCTCTTGTCCCACTATCATGCTCAGCCTTCATTTGGGTTTCAGTAATTCCTCTCGGTTACATTGCCCTTCATCATGCCCTACCAGGCCTCTTACATCCTTCTTGCCACTGATTTTGGATCACTTGTTGTTCCCTTGTCCTTGGGTTGGTTAACACCACTTCCTTTCCCCCCACATCCCCCTCTCCCATGCACCCGCCCCCCAACTCTCTGTCCCATTGTTTTCTCCTCCAGATTGTTTATCCAGCCTATCTTATCTAGACAGACTTGTGGAGATAATAACATGCACAAAAACAAGACAGAGCAAAACAAAAGAACAACAGCAAAAAACCAATGACAAACAAGAGAAAAGCCTGTAAATAGTTTAAGGTCTGTTTGTTGATCTTTAGGAGTATTTTCTGGTAGAGTCTGATGGGGTGCCATGCCCTGGCCCCAAAGTATTTTTGTTATTCCCTCAGGACTTCCTTGCTCTGCTCCCCTTGCTGTTCTTTTGCATGCCCTTAGTGCTTTGCCTCAGTGTGGTAGGGTCAGATCTGGTGCAATTCCCACACTGCGTCTCCAGTGTTGTCCCCTGTAGGGCTATGGGTCAGTGAGGGATGTCTGTTCTCATAGTGGGGCCAGCCATATGGTCCTCTCTGTGCATTGGCTGCTCTGAGCAAGGATATCGTCCTCAAGGCTTGGCAAGGATGTGCTCCACTCTCTCTTCCTCCCCCTTCATTTGCTCCCGTGTGCTCTGATCAAACATGTTCCTCTCCCTGAGCTGTAACTTTGGTGCTTTCCTCTCGTAAATTCTTCTGGGGGATGGAGGGCTGTCCACATAGTTGGGATTGGGGCTGGCTCCTCAGACCTCTCTACTGTTTCCCTGCTTCATGCCGGCATGTTGCACTCACATCTTGGAACACCAGGTTGAAGTCTGGTCCTTTGTTTTCTGTGGAGATATAAACAATACCCTCCCCTTGGGTGGGTTAGTGGTATCTGTTCCCCATGACTAAGGTGACCAGACGATTTTTAACAATTTTTCCCGCGTCTCATGGCGTTTTTAAAAAGTCCCAGTTTGGGGGAAGAATGTTCGACAAGCTAGGATATACGGTTTTTGGCTGCCATGAGGCTATTTTGGCAGGTTATGAATTTTATCAATGGTGTCCCGCTTTGCCAATGTTAAAATCTGGTCACCTTACCCATGATCCATTTCTTTTCCTTATTTCTTTTTTGCCCCCTCCTTTTTTAGGTGGCTACGATATATAAAGAGGCTGTTTTCTAAATTTTGTGGGACCACATTGATATGTTTTGTTAAGTAGACCAACTTTACTTCTGTTGTCATGGTTTGTTTTTCTAGTATTGTGTTATAATATATTCAGTGATTGCCTAGTAATGCAATCCTTGAATTGTGGAAAGCAGGAGACCGTGTTTTGGTTGCTAATTGGGTGATTAGATCCTGGTTCACACTGACCGCTTTTCTGTGGAGATTAGAAACTGAAAGTGAATGAAAGATGATTAAGGTGTGTGGGGAAGTTTTCATCTTGTTAATTATTGTAGCAGGAATTTAAAATAATGAATGGAATGTATTTTTTTCCCCAGAATGATTGACAAGAAGAATGACCAAGATAACAACAGTATGATTGATGTAGGCTACAAACAGGACAAAAATGGAAGTCAAATTGATGCTGTTCTCAACAAGCTGTATGTGTGTGCCAGTGTGGAGTTTCTGATGACGGTGGCAGAATTCTTCATCAGAGCCTTGCCCCAGAGTCCAGAAAATATGGCAAAAGAAACCCAGATTTCACTAAGACAGACTGGTCCAGCAAGAATCAAATCAGAGAAAGGTTAACAATTTATTTTTCTAGATAACAACTTCCGTATTTTAACAAAATAACAAACATGGAAAATAAAAAGGGTGAATTTAAGGAAATAAAATAATTTTTAAAAATGTAAACATATTGTATGGAAAAATTTTACTAAGCAGATATTTGTCAGTGAAAGGTACACTATGATTACATTGCATGAGGTGCCAGAAAACCTTTACTCTGGTTTAGACTCATCCAGAAATAGTGTGTTAATCTAGGTCAGTGGTATGTAGCCTGTCTTGTATAAGGGAAGTTTTCATTAAAGAAAGCATTTTGAAGAAGTATAGTATATTGAAAAGCCCTGGAACAAACAAAGAAGCAGTTAGGAACCTGGGAGGGGCAACCAAGAAGCAACTCGAACACCATCTGACAGTCCTTTCCTTCAGTGGAACAGTTTGGGAATACCTGGTGCAGGTACAATCTGGAACAGTTTGGGAATACCTGGTGCAGGTACAATCTGGAACAGTTTGGGACTACCTGGTGCAGGTACAATCTGGAACAGTTTGGGAATACCTGGTGCAGGTACAATCTAGAACAGTTTGGGACTACCTGGTGTAGGTACAATCTGGAACAGTTTGGGAATACCTGGTGTAGGTACAATCTGGAACAGTTTTGGAAAAGTTTGGGAATACCTGGTGCAGGTACAATCTGTAACAGTTTGGGAACAGTTTGGGAATACCTGGGGTAGGTACAATCTGGAACAGTTTGGGAATACCTGGTGTAGGTACAATATGGAACAGTTTGGGACTACCTGGTGCAGGTACAATCTGGAACAGTTTGGGAACAATTTGGGAATACCTGGGGTAGGTACAATCTGGAACAGTTTGGGAATATCTGGGGTAGGTACAATCTGATGCTACTTCACAGTTTTGTCATTCCCTTACTCCAGTGTTACTAAGCAGATTAGTGACTTTCTAGGTTAAATTATAATTGTCTCGTGTCAGCCATTTGTTTCTCCCTGTTTAAGCGAGATTGGAAAGCTATTGTGTACTGCAAAGCCCTGAATTATATGGTTTCATTTGTCTTCAGTGTTTCTTAAATACATTCATAGGTGAATTTGATGTATTTATATGCTGCAGATTGTATGGCAGTGACTATGAACTTGATACAGAAGTCAAAGCAAGCTTTGGCTTCTGCTTTTTCTCACGGTCTCTTTTTTTCTTCTTGATGCTCCCATCTCTACTTTTCCTGAACTCTTCAACACAACATACCATAATGTAGCATAAAATAATGCACACTGATGAATGTGTATGTGGACACACCTTAGTTCTGATAAAAGGGACCTTCTAAATGAGTCTATTTCTGCTAGGTTGAAATAGAAGTCATGAATAGAGTTCAGGTTCCGCGTTCCCATACCATGAGCATTTAATGGCCATTTAAGCTATCCAAACCAAACCAAGTGAAACCCCTGCCAGAGCCAGTGACAGTTCATAGTGACCTTATGTAGTTTGCAAGGCTGCACATCAGTGAC
>NW_022107946.1:0-1663 GCF_000313985.2 Echinops telfairi | reverse complement strand
TTATGAAGTAGCAACGAAAATAATTTTATAGCTGGGGGGTCACCACAACATGAGTAACTGTATGAAAGGGTGGCAGCATTAGGAAGGTTAAGAACCACTGCTGTACATGGTTCTGAGGCTGTAAATCTTCACAAGAGCAGACAGCCTCATCTTTCCCTCATGGGACGGCTGGTGGCTCTGAACCACTGACCTTGCGGTTAGCAGTCCAAGGCCTACCACACAGCACCACTATGGCTCCATGACTGCAAGATGAATCATGGTGCTGAATATTTTACAATGAAAAGAAAAAATCAATATAGCGTTCACCATTGCCAAGAATAACAACTTGGAAATCCTCAGACTTCAGTGGGTGTCCTATTAATAACTGAAGACACTTACTCTCTCCCTGATTCCTCACTGCTAAGACAGGAGTGATTAAACTGATTCCATACGGATTTGTGAGATCAAGAAAATTGTGGATTTTTTTTTTTAGTATTCTTTTAAAAGAGAAGAAAATAAAAGGCAAGAAATTAAGGAAGGCGGGAAATGAAAGGAAGGAAAGAGGGAGGAAACAAGGGAGGGAGGGAGACAGGAAACCAAGGTTCTAAAATTTGGTACCATTTAGCACAAGGTCCAAGTTTTGTATTTCTCAAGAGCATCACTGTTGTTTTAAAGAGCAACAGTTGATATTGAAACGGATACACACTGAGGTGGCATTATCTTGGGCTCTTAAGACTCCCTTGGTCCATATATGTATTTTCCAATTGGTTCTCTACACTTGTGACACTGTGGGCTATCCGATATCCTTTCAATTGGCTCCTTTTTGGCTCAAAACGACTAACTAGATTTTTGTTACTCTAACTAAAAACCTATTTACGATTCCAACTCCAAGTGACTCTGTGGTCGCTTTTCATCTGTCTGGTCGTGAAAGGAGCAGACTGCCAGGTCTTCTCCGTGCAGCAGCTGGTGGGTTCGAACCTTGGGCTTTTGGTAGGCAGCAGAGTGTCTATCCACGGCACCACCAGGGCTCCTTCTCTCAGGATGAGTGCCGGGGAAAGCCTAAGCAGCAACTAGGGGTCACATGGGGTCACTATGAATCAAATCTGATTCGACAGAACACAACCACTCAACAGTGTGGATATCAGGAGCAAATCTAGGATATCCCTGTTAAGTAAAACAAACGACAGAAAAGTACTAAGAACCAGGGAATTGGTGAAGGTATGAATACACACACTGTACATACCTGCTTAGATTTTCAAAAAGAAACAATGAAAGAATAAACCAAAGCTAATAAAACTGCTCACCTATAGGGCAAAGACACTCTGGTGCAGTAATGGGTCACATACTAAGGTGCTAATCACAAGATTGGAATCAACTTGATGGCAGTGTGTTTGGTTTTTTGGGTAATAGGGCAAGGGAGAGGAGGAGAGATGGGCTGGGCTAGTAAGACCTCTCTAATTATACCTTAATTTATAGTCTTGACTCTAGAACCATATAAATGTTTTACATAGTTACAAAACAAGAAATAAATAACAAAACAATGAACATTACTCTATCATTTTGATGGCATTAGCCAATGGGAAATTAATTTATCTTAAGACATGGTATTCTGACCATATATACTAAAGGGGGAAAACTCACTAAGACATTTTAAACAGAATTTAGTAGGTGTGTTGTTATCATT
>NW_022107945.1:0-1663 GCF_000313985.2 Echinops telfairi | reverse complement strand
GCCATTTATCCCTCTGCCCTTTAATTAACACCACATATGTTTGGTTAGCACAATAAACTAACTAACCCATTTATTTAATTTCTCTAAGGAATACTTAGGCTTCCCTTTTACCTCTTTTTTGTTTGATTGCAAGGTGTTTCCCAGAATGAGTTCAAGTCCAGGTTTTGGAGTTGTCTAAGCATCACAGTCTTGGGGACTCTGCCAGTCTCTATCAGAAGACTGTCATGACTCATTTTTTCATGATTTTGAATTTTGTTCGACCATTTTCTCCCATTCTGTGCAGGACATTCTGTATTCCCAATCAGATAGGTTGATGGGGGTCATTGGGTATTGTCATTGGGATAAGAGACCACTGCAGGTCTCTTCTGGCCCATAGGTAGGAGGCTACCGTTTGCATGGTCCGAGTTGTTGGAAGTCGTTGTTTCTCTGAGCATTTGATTTCCATCACCCTTCTTTCCTCCAAGCGGGGAGAAATCTTGGATGCCCACTTACTAGCTCTTACACCCTAGCTCTTAAGATTTTTTTCCAGTTATTAAGATTTTGAACATGTTTCTTTCTAACTACATTTATGTTAACTGATTTAGCTGTTCCCTGAAACAATGTTCTCACACGCTCCAGCCCACTGATTCGTTCCTTCAAGATGTTTGACTATGTTTTCTTGGCATTTCAATGGTCTCAATTGCATGTGAGGGTTGGACACGGCATAAGAAAGATGAAGAAGAACTGATACACTTGAACTGTGGTGCTGGTGAAGAATAGTGAAAGTTCCATGGACGGCCAAAAGGACAAGCAAGTCTGTCTGGGAAGAAATGCAGCCGCTGCGCTCCTTCAAGGCCAGAACGGTGAGACTCCGTCTTACATACTTTGGACAGGTTGTCAAGAGAGACGAGTCCCTGGAGTCTTTGGTAAAGCAGAGAGGCAGTGAAAAAGAGCAAGGCCCTCAAGGCGCTGGATTAACACAGCATCTGCCACAACGGGCTCAAGCACAGGCACAACTGTAAGGTTGATAAGGGACAGGCAATAGTTTGTTCTGTTGTGAATAAGGGTGCGACAGGTTGGAAGCAACTTGATGGCACCTAAGGACAAGAAGTTTTCATAACGGTGCCACTTCTTTGCTCTACTACATAGATGGGTATATTTCTAGGACATACAAAGACACTTGTAAAGTAATTCGCTGCCAATGCTACCTATGTTCATGGGTAGAGTTCTGTTTGCCTACCCATACCTATTCAGATTGCATATCTGCATATGTATCCACTCATAGCATATTGTTTGTTATTACTGATTGCACCAGTATCCCACACCCTCAGTAACCATTCCCCTGGATAGTCTCCAGGTTTCTACTTACATATGTTAGAAAACTCAAGCAGATGCGTATGCGTACAGGGCACTTCTTCCTGAGTCAGCATCTGAACCGCACCTTTAGGAACTTTCTGAGATTTAGTAATTCTAGGTACAGGTCTAGAGGAAATAATGGGTGCTGGGGGTGTTGCCTGGGGGCTCTCAGCAATATCTTGTAAGGCATCTCTCCACTGCCCACCCCCCAGGCAATGCTACAGATGCATCCCCCCCCCCACTCTGGCATTTCAATTTGAGTAGTTTGGTTAATCTGCCCAAGTGTGAGTTGTTTTACTGATAGTGGATTAATCCCCTCAGGTGGGAG
>NW_022107944.1:0-1654 GCF_000313985.2 Echinops telfairi | reverse complement strand
CATTTGTAACACTATCGTCATCCTAATTGTCATTTCTGGAGAGAGGGGGGATAAGTAATTAACACGGGATAGGCAAGACTGATCAGTAACTGTCCATTAAAAAGCAATGTCTAGTCTAGCTATCATGCAAAATAATCTGAGGCAATTCAGTGCCAGTGGTGGCACACCAACCAATGCACACATTTGACTCGATTCCTTTACAGAGGAGAGATTCTGCGGCAGCTTGCTTTAAAGAAAGTACTCTCCCTTACCATCTCCCTTTCTACATGATGAAACCTTCTAGTAACTCAGTTATGGACACAAGGTCTTATTGCAAGTGATCTGAGAATCAGACACATCTACAATAAAAATGATACTTGGAATTTTCCACTCAAATCCACTTCCTCTGCCCAGCTCACTTTAAACGCTAGACAATTCCATCTCCCCCCCACCCCCCCGAACTCCATCCCCCTCCCACTCCAGAGACCTAAAGACAGGCGCCCTGCCTTTGCTCTCAGCTCACTCACTCTGGAGGAAAACAAGCAGCCATGCTGTGAGTAGTCGGGCCTGTGGAGAGACCCAGGAGGTAAATAACTGAAGTCTTGGGCCAACAGTCAGCGAGGACGTGGAGCCTGCAAACAACCAAGTGCACGTGAGCGAGCGAGGAAGTAGATTTTCTAGCCTCAGTCAAGCATTTAGATGATTGTAGTCCTAGGCAGCAGCTTGACAACAACCTTGTGAGAGCCTCTGACTGAATCACCATAACGCTCAGGAACCATTTATAGATAACAAGTTAATTGGGGGGCCAATGTGTTATGGAGCATTAGATACCTAATAAAAAAAACCACTGCTATCAAGCCTCACAACGTGAACTGGGTTGTACCTCAAACTGTAGCAGATTTATGGAACTGACATCCTTCCTCGGACTTAAGGCTGAATGAAAGGCACTGGTGTGACAAGAAGCAGATGACTACTAGGCCAAGGTGATGGAATCGTAGGTCATCAGCTATGGGTTCAAATCTCTTGCTTTGAAGGTGCCCAGTGAATGGTGGCCCAGGACTACCATGTACTAACTACTTCAGGGCTCTCCTTGCTTTCTTATGACATGTAGTGGTCTGGTAGCTATGGTTCTGCCTCTGTGAGTGAATGTTAGAAAAAGTTTTTGCCCTATTATCCACCCCCAGTGTTTGTGTAAATAGTGTCCAATCACTTTAAAGAGTTTAATCTACACAAGGCAATAATTTATGTATTGTGGTCTGAAAAGCCAGCCTATATACTTCTACAACTTGCTTTTCTCAACAGTATTTTAAATTCTATGCCATTGGTTAAATTAATGACATTAGCAGTAGAATTACCTTATCCTCTTAAAGTGGATGACTGATAAAGTTCTCCATCATAAAATGATAATGTCTCTAAAGTGGCCAGAGACACATATAAATCATAGATATATGTATAGATTCTGTGCTCACACTTAATTCTAGCCCCAATTTAAGAACGATTAGTTTAATAATAATTTATAAATTATCAAGGGTTCGTGAGGGAGCGGGGAACGCAGAAGGAGGGAGAAAAATGAGGAGCTGATATTAAGGGCTCAAGTAGAAAGCATCATCATTTTGAGAATGATGATGGCAACAAATGTACAAATGTGCTTGACACAATGGATGGATGGATGGAT
>NW_022107943.1:0-1665 GCF_000313985.2 Echinops telfairi | reverse complement strand
CACTCTCTTCCCTCCCATTGGCCACATGGGCTGTGATCTCTGGCTCTCCTGGACCATGCAGGGCCAGGACCAGCTCCATCTCCACACCCTGGCACCCATTACAACCCTGCCATAGCGAGGCCATGCTGCCACCCATCCAGCTGTGCAGAGCCACGGGAACACTGGAAGCGCTGCCCTGGCGCAGGTCTCCTGGCTCTTCGGAAGCGTCACACTGCTCTCTTTAAGGAAAGGCCACTCCACCCGTGTGTGTTTTTGCTCGTGGAAAGAAAGCTGAAGGGGATTTTCACTTTAAGAGAAAAAAAATGTAACAAGTGAGGCTAATGTCCCGCATTTGTGTTGCGGGGGAACTGAACCTTGGCCCCCTGCAGAGCGAGAGGGGTGTCGACAACCTCCCCCCACTCCAACCACACCCGCATCTCCCCACGGAGCCGCCTCGACTTGGGACTGTCTGTGAACACATGCTCAGTGTGCTTCTAAGTTTGAGGTGTTCCCAGACATAATCTGGTCGGTTCTCTTTTAGGTCTCCGGACGCTCAAAATTTCCCATGTGAATGAATGGTCATTGTTTCTTTGCTCCTGCCGACCCGACTGACGAATGGCCTTGGGCTAGCGGGGCAGCGGGTGGAGGCCTGTACTCAATGTAGACAGGGTTTCAGTGGAGCGTCCAGACTGAGCGAGACTAGGAAGAAGGACCTGGAGTTCTACTTCTACTGAGAATCATATGAGCAGCAGGGGAACATTGGCATAGAGCCGGAGACGAGCCCCTCAGGTTGGGGGATGACTGGGGAAGACTCAAAGCCGAGTCACCCTTCACAAGCTGGATGGTGTGTCAGTCTGGGTTGACTAGAGGAACAAATTCATAGACATTCATGTGCATAAGAAAGAGCTTTTTATACAAGAACAATTGATTATGGAGAAAACAACCCAGCCCAGTCCAGATCAAGTCCATAGGTCTGATATTAGCCCATATGTCTGATACCAATCTGTAAATTCCTCTTCAGATTCATGAAACACATGCAATGAAGCCGAATGCAGGAGGATCACAGGCCAGTGGGTGGAAAGCCTTGTGGATCCAGTGGCAGTGGAAGCATCTCAACACTGGCAGGGGTCTCCACATGGCTCCTTCAGCCCCTGAGCTCTAGGGTAGCTCCATGTGTCTTCTCAACAGGAACGTCTCACAGGGAGTGAGTGTGTGTCCCACCTCCAGCAAGCTATTTCTCTCCTTCGCACCTCCAAATGAGGTCATCAAGCTGCGGCCTTATTGACAGGCTAAACCCCTTCACTCTGAATAGTCTCAAGTTGACAGTAGATTATGTACTGCAACAGATGGAGTAAAGCTTCTGAGTCCTTCATGAGCTGATGGGGCAGAAAATGCGTGTCGAATGAGTGAAGGAATGACGGATGGACGTAACAAAAGTCGTGTCTGTTGGAAAGGTTTGGGACACTGGTGAGTCTTGCCCAGCTCACCTTGGAGAACCAAACCGTCAACAGAGCTGGCAGGCCCCTTAGAGACAAGTACAGAGCCAGTATCAGAGGGCATCTGCCCCCAACCCCCCACCCCCAATCCTGCTAGAGACTTAGAGTCCCAGGTCCTGGCTTGGATCCCTGAATGAGAACCTTTACAACGACTCGTGGGAGCCTAAAGGGAAAGCCAGAGGGAGATAGG
>NW_022107942.1:0-1665 GCF_000313985.2 Echinops telfairi | reverse complement strand
AACTTTTTCAGATGTTTCTTTTTGCAGGAAACCGCCATACCTACCTTGGCTCTCTTTTTGAAGAAGCAGGAAAAAGGTCTTCTTCTACATCAGAGTCATCCATCTCAATATCCTAGGGAGGAAAACAAACAGCAAGCAGGTTTTGTGGTAATGGAACCAGCCCAGCAAAAAAATAAAAAATAAGGAGTGGATCTGGGTTTTAAACTTCTTGTCACTTACGTGACTTGTACAGAGGCAAATTAGATTTCCAATCAACAGTTCATACACGATTTGTTTGGGGCATTGACCAACGCCCCCACGACGTCGAAGCACTCTGCCCACACCCTCCCTGTGCCTCTCATTTCCCCTGTCTGTCTGTCCTCTTCCTTCCTGCAGTCTGAGCTTTCGCCCTGGCCTGCAGTCTTTCTGATCTCGCACAGACCTGGGTGGCCCCCGGTGTCGCGGTTCCCACTGTAGATAGGCCTGTCTCAAAGTTAGCCCTCGGGGAGAGTGCAGTTCCAAGCTGACAGAGTGATGCGGGGCCGTGGCCTCGGGCGTTCCAGCAGTTTGCACGGTCTGCTTTATGATTCTGAATTCGGTTTCACATCTGTCTCTCACCGTACCCCGGCCCTTCTCTTGTGATCCCTTTCAGAGAATTTGGCAGTGGGAGCTGCCGAAGGGCTCTGAGTCACGGAGGCTGAGGTTGGTGTACGCTCTTGGTCCTCTGACTAATGATCTTCCTTAGCCTCTCACTTCCCTCACTCTTCTTTGCTCCAAAGGGAGACATGTTAATAGATGCAACTCAGATGGTTACTATCAAGTTTTGGGGATTCCAGTCACTACTCACCAAAGGTGGCTGTAGACCAGGCTTTGTGGATTATGCTATGCCAATGGACCTTGACAATCATGAAACTATGGCCCTGAACTTGCAAGTGTGCAATGTCTTCCCTCAAGGTGTCTGGTTATGCCAAAGAAGTCTTCATCACTTTGCCCTGTGTGTGTATGTATTCATGGATATATGAATATTTACAACCTATGTAAAAATTCCTGTCCAACTTCTATATATTCATGGGCAGAATTCCATTTGCTTTCCCGCACTTGTTCAGCTTTATGTGTCTGTGAACCTGCTTGTAGGGGATTGCTACTGGTACTGCAATACCATTGCAATGTGCAATAGTATTTACCTGTGTTACTTTTAGCTCTCTGCTTCTTCAGTGTCCTCCTTTGCCTTGGCCTTTTGGTGCTTACCTCCTTTTATTGTATGTTGTCTTTCCCTTCAATAAAGTTAATACACGGAGACCTTCTGGTGAGTAACACCCCCTTCCCTCCCCATCTGGCCCTGGTAAACGTTAAAGAATATTTCTTTCTATGGCTAAAACTTTTTATAATCGTGGTCGCATATAATATTTGTCCTTTTGTGATTCACTAATATCAGCATAGTGTCCTGCTAGTTTTTCTGTGTTATAAAAAGTGAAACAGTATCCATACGTCATGTCATGTACAAAAACTAACTCAAGATGGAGCGAAGACTGAAATGCAAAACCTAAAACCACAAGATCATCAGAGAAAACATCCTAAGACCCAGCACCGCCTCTACTTAGTGTAGAGCTCAGAGAAAGAAGAGCCGCGACGCGATGAGCTGCACGCACGCTAGCATTCACCGCAGCACACTTCACAACAGCAAAA
>NW_022107941.1:0-1665 GCF_000313985.2 Echinops telfairi | reverse complement strand
TCGATGGTGCCCCACTTGGTCTTCCTGCCCAGAATCCTCTTCCCATTGACCTGGTACTCGTGGTCACTGCCCACCACGGCAAACGGAATCATCTCCTGGGGGAGGGGAGGGACAAGGCAAGGGTCACTCACGGAGAGGTCAGCCCAACCCCCACCAGGGCCCAGGACCCAGGATCCAGGACCCAGGTCTGAACAGGGCAGGTGGAACCCTGCACTTGGGTCCCTCTCTCCCCAGGGAGAGAACACACTCCTGGATCGGCCCCGTGACCCCCCACCCCCACCCCAGGGCACTACTGTGTACGCACTCGGAACTTCTCGTTCACCAGCCGGTCCTCGGAGTCCTCGTCAAACTCCTTCTGGGGGTACACGTCGATGCCGTTGGACAGGAGATCTGCTGTGATCTGAGAGCAGTGGGGGTACATGAGGAGCCGCCCTCGCCACCCATTGAGGGGTCTTTCCACCACCACGACTGCTATGCCAGGTGACCCCCAAACCCCCACTTCCTGTGGCCCCAAGTTTGCCTGTCCTGCGTCTCCAATTCATCCCAGTCCCCTCGTACCGCAGTTCCCATCCTGCCTGTGCTGAACCCCCTTGGGGGACAGCTGCACCCTAACTTGGATGATGCCCCAGGAGGACCATCCCCATGAGGAGATGTCATTTTTGCCCCATGAGTGGGGCCAACAGCTACCACTCTCGGCTGCTGATGGAAAGGTAACAGTTCAGGTCCACCCAGAGGCCGCAGATAGAAGGCCTGGCCACCCGTTGTGAGACAATCCCTGTGTCATACATGGGCCACCATAGGCTCTCTCCTCCTCCAGCACATGCACACTGGACATGCCCACCCTCCCCAAGCATGCTGGGAGGACTCTGACACCTGGCCTTGGACAGAAGGCTGGGCAGGGTGTGGGAGGCTTTCAGAGCGAGACCAGGGCACCTTGGGTTCCCAGGGTTTGAGCACTTAGACGCACCCTGAGGCCCGGCCAGTGGGGCACCCTCCTCAGCTTGGAGGGGCTGCTGGGTGGAGGGGGAAGGAGAGGCAGGGTTGTCCTGGTGGACACTCCTACTTGATCACACCAGGGAGGGAGGGGCAGGCTCTCCCCCACCTGCTCCTGGGCCTTCACACAGGACCTGGCCTGTGTCTGTCTTGCAGCCCTCGAGAGACCTCCCCCTCTGCGCCCACCCTGCTACCGAGCCCAGGCTGCCTGGGGGTGAAGCGAGGGGGGTATACAGGGAGGTGAGGGGAGGGCCCTACCCGCTGTTTGAAGTAGACCCTCTCATCCAGGGTCAGCGTGTCGGCCTTGGCAATGACCGGGACGATGTTGACCACTTTGCTCAGGCGCTTCATGAACTCAATGTCCAGTGGCCGGAGGCTGAGACAGAACCGTTGGGGTCAGATGCGGATGGGGGTGGGGGGGTACCGACCCAGGATGGCCCTGTGGGGTCCCTGGAGGGCTGCCGGAGGGGCTGAGGATTGCGCCAGTATAGCCAGGAGCAGGGACCCGGGCGCAGGCTCAGCCAGGCCACGGTACAGAGCTGGGGCAAGGACGTGTGGGAACCAACCGGGGAGGGAGGATAGGTGGACAGGTGTGGGCCCAGGGAGGGGCGGGTAGCGTGGCACGTACGCGTGGCCAGTGGCCGGGATGAAGTAGAGGCAGCAGTGCACACG
>NW_022107940.1:0-1666 GCF_000313985.2 Echinops telfairi | reverse complement strand
GAACCAAGTCGATGACATCTAACGACATATATACACCATTATTTGGAATGATTACATTTAGGGATTGTATGTATATCTAATAATTTCATCACAGCCTCTCTCTAACAATGGATAAACTTTTGCTTTGTTTTCCAACCATTTTATCTTATCAGGAGTTCCCTGGCAGTCTATAAAATATCACTTCCTTGCGTCTATTAACTGCTATCTCCAAGATTTGTTTTAGTTCTCTGTTTCTTATTGCTTGTAATTCCTCAAAACCTAATAGCACACTATATGCTTTGCAGGCCACGGACGCTTATCGTACTACTGTATCTTGTGTCCTCACGAGTGTGCCAGCGATGGAAAAAGCAGCCACCCCCTCCACTCTCCTCCTGAAATGAAATTCAAAAAGGCTGACTTTTGTTCTAATTTTTCATCTAATGCTTCAGACTAAAGAAATGCTTTTTCATAAAGTCCCACAAAATATAGCAATAATGGTCCTCACAAGTCATGAATACAGCCATTGTTCATAGAAACATGACTGTCTTTATGGGTGAGACGGTTACATATTCTTATTATTGTAACTCCCACATACAGTGAGATTAAATAGGAGTCTCCATCTGCCTTGGTTTAAAGCTCTCCTTGGAGAGACCAAGGAGGCCAATTGCCCAGGAGACAGTGGGCACTGACCCCTAGCCTAGCTCCCTTGCCCCTGCACTTAGTTGTCTCCTCCTGGGCTCCAACTGAAGTTTTCTGATAAATATGCCATTGTTTGCCTCTTCAGGGAGGAGCCTTTCAAGAAAAAGGAAGCTTATTTACAAATGGGGAGGAAAATGTTCCAACAAAAGAGTGAAATAGAGTAATTAGCTTCCTTCTATATAAGCAGCAGAGCTGCTGCCAATTCTTCCTGCTGTTGTGATTGAAGGCAATGATGACTTTTCTGATGCAAGGCAGATGCCTGCAGTCAATGGCCACGCGGGGGTGAGGTCGCCCTGTCCTTTACCCTGCAAGGATGAGATGGGAGTGACTACAAATTTATCTTAGGCAACTTGTTTCTTGGAATGGGATGACTTCTCGAATGAGAGGATTACATAAAATAATCAGCTCAAAGTTAACTATGCTTTATTTTTTCAAGCGCAAAGAGACCCATTTCAAAGTAAGGTATTCCTATGGTCTAGAATAAAACTCAGAAAGCTCTAGAAACCTCGCATAATCTTATTCTAATGAGCCAGAGGCTCTCCAGGTATATCAACGCTATGAAGAAAAGCTTCTCAAGTCTGATCTGTGTTGTAGTATTCTGGACAAGGAGCAGTTATCAAATGTCTATTTCTTAGTTGTCCATTTGAATAAGTGTATGGGGAGACAGAGAGAGAGAGCGATCTGGGCATGACTCTAGTTAGTTATAAGCATGACATTGAACTTGGATGATTGATATTTCCAAGAGATCGATGCTTTGGCTTTATAAGGAATAAAGGTCTCCTCAGCTTTGCCTTGAGGAGAGATCTGTGGGCTTGTTGCAGGTTCAGGGTGTGCTTATATGAAAATGGATGTCTTCAGTAAAGGAAAAGTGAACTTCCAAAGAACACTGAAAAATAGCCAAAGGCTTTATTTCAAGAGTATAAGTAGGGGGCGAGGGAGAAGGACAGGGTTAAGAAGAGTGAAAAGGTAGCCCCCACACCAAAAAAAA
>NW_022107939.1:0-1667 GCF_000313985.2 Echinops telfairi | reverse complement strand
GGTGAGGATGAGAAAATGTCACGCTACAAACTTTGCACACCTTATCAGAAGAGACCAGTCCCTGAAGAAGTATATCATGCTTGGTAGAACAGAGGGTCATTGAAAGAGGAAGACCCTCAATGAGGTGGATTGACCATGTGGTTGCAACAAGGGACTCCTGCACCGAAGTCAAGAGACTGGCACGGGGCCGGGCAGTGGTTCAGTCTGTTGCATTTGGGTTGCTACGAGTTGGAGTTGCAGCTAAATACATGCGAAGCCTGATCTCTTTCTGGAATAGAAAGTTGCTTACATAATACTTCAATGTAACGCTGCGATGTTATTCATAGCCTCGTTCTTCCTCCCTTTCTCTTTTTTTGCAAGGAACTTGGTGGAGCAGCAGGGTAAGCGCTGAGCAGCTAACGGCAGCTTGGTGGTTCGAAATCACCAAGCACTCGAAGGGGAAAAAGACGAGGCTGTTTGCTTGCATAAAAATACAGAGTCTCAGAACCCCTGCTCTGTCCTACAGGACCACTACGAGTCAGAATTGACCCAATGTCAGTGGGTTCTGTTTTCTCCTCTTTATAGTTTTGAGAGACAAGAAGTTACCACTCCTAGAGATGGCCCAGCTTTGATTCTCTGCTTCTTTTATGCAGGCCTGGAGGACTTCAACAACAACAACAACAATACAAGTCTCTTTGCCTTTTCTGAAAAAAACTTGAACAGACCTGGGGTGGCGATTTCAGAGGCGGGACCTCCTGGGGGGTGAACATCTAACAGCCTGCTTTCTTCTGGTTGCACTTGGCCTTGGTGGAATTCTTGTGACAAAGGTGCCGTGACTGCTGCTGCTCTCTGGGGACCTGGTTGAGCAGCAGCCCCGAGGCATTTAACGCCTCACGTGTTTAACAGTGTCTGGCCAATGGGGGTGTTGGATGTTCGGAGATTTTTACTGAGGTGGTTCTTGGGGAAATTGAGGGCATGTATATCAAGCAATTTTTGAATTATGTCTCTATTAGTATCCGTGAATGTCTCCCTGGGGAAGTCAGGAAAACTCTATTAGTTGAGCAGTTGAAAACAGGATTGGAGTAAGCAGTGGGGGAGTGTCCCGTAGGGAACAATAATTATAAACAGCATTTCTATGTAAACAGGTCTTAATGTGTTTTATATATTGAATTCCTGGGAGTGAGAATCTTGGGTGGTGCTTCAGCGCCCCCTCCAGGATTGGGCCCCTGCACAGGGGTGCCTGGGACAGCTGGGAACTGAGGGAGGCCCGGCGAGGCCTGGCTGGCTCCCTGGGCACCAGACTATGAGGGCAGTGGCATTGCTGGGCCTGCCTACTTGCCCTCACTGGCTGCTTGTGGGCAACAGGATGAGCATGGCATTGCAGTGGGATCTGGAGGAAGAGCTGCAGCCTTGAGTGCATGACTTCCTCTCCTGGGGCCCTTGTGGAGTATTGACTCGTGTTAGGTGCTGAGCCAAATACTCTCCCACAGTTTATTTAAATGAGTCCTCCCAGCATCCTGCGAGGCAGGTTCTATTACCCCATTTTACAGTTGCCGGCACTACATCTCTCGGGAGTGAAGTACTTTGCCCAAGGTCATTAGTCAGCAAATGCCAGAACTAGGATTGACACTCAGGATGACTCCAGGAAGCAATCTGTAAGGGCTTGCCCAGATAAATGATCTGGGCAA
>NW_022107938.1:0-1667 GCF_000313985.2 Echinops telfairi | reverse complement strand
ATAGAGCCAAATAAATTTGTTAAACCATAATATAAAATGAATCAAATAAAAAATAAATAGTAAAACATATTCCAAAATTATGAAGTTATTAAAAATATATCCTAAATATATCCTAAATTAATTGAGCTCAACAGAGAACTGTTTAAAAAATATGGACTTTTTTAACATTTCCATCTGTCATTGATACTAGGTCAATTTGTTACAATGAACATATATGAAATATTATGAGGGAAACAAGACAATTGATTGTGTCCTCAACAAACATAAATAACATATGAGAACACCAGTATTTTGTTGTTGCGTTGTTGTTGTTATTTGCCTTGAGGTTTTTTTTAATGCCTTTTCTAAAATCACCTAAACAACCTGTTGGTGTCATAATATTAAAGTATAATGTAATTGAGATATAACTATGTTTTCTTTAATGAATATGCATTATACACAAAAAGTAGGACAAAAAATGAATAAAAACAATTTGTTTTCTTCTACACTGATAGCTGAAAGGTTATTTAAAGAGTAAAATATTTTTGACATAGAACTTCATGTATTTGCTCATGGTATAAGGATAGCTACTGATAGTTTGTCACAGTAAATACTTTAGACATTATATTTCAGCTACTCTCTTCCACCTTATTTTTCCATGTCATGAATTTAATTTTTAATTGCCATGTGCTTTCACTAAATTGACTCAAAGTTAAGACATTTTTATAGTTTGCTATAGAGTACAATGCGAAGTATGGTATAATTTAAAGGAAAAAATACCAAATTCACAGAGTAAGAAAATAGTCAATTTTCTAAGATTAATTTCAGTCTGCATAATCAACAAAGTAATGTTTGCATAGGTAAGAATTTTATGGAATCAATTAACCATTGGATAATACCTGACATACAAATATATTCTAAACCAAAGTATTACCGGAAAATTAAACTATTTAATATTATGATATTGTTTCTGCTTTGTTTTTTATGCTTTTCTAAGTAATTCTCAGGGTCATTTTACCAAAAAGAATTCGACATATGAGAAAGAGCTAGTGTTACTAGAAAAACAACTTCAAGCTCTACTGAAAGAACGAATGAGCCACAAAGAAGGCTCCCGGAATATATGGATATTAATTGAAGTGATTCCATGTGCTGATGAAATACTAGAAGCACTTATTCATCTGTGCCAGAAAATTAGGAGGACATCCACTTTCTCAAGTGAATGGGACAGGTCCATATTTGTACCCATTTCAAAGAAAAGTAACCCAAAATAATGCTTGAATTGTAGAGCAATGTCATTGATATAACATGCAGTAGAATGTTGCAGAAGATGACCCAACAAGTGTTTCAACAGTATATTGTCGGGCTTCAATGTAGATTCAAAAAAAAAAAAAAGGTAGATTCAGAAGAGGACAAGGAACAAGGGATACCATTGCTGCTGTCAGATGGATTTTGATGAAAAGCAGAAATACCAGAGATATTTACATGTGTTTGTATATTTTTTATAAACAACATGTTTATAAACATGATTACTTGTATTCTATTGACTATGCAAAGGCATTCAATTGTGTGGATCATGAAAAGCAGTTTTGAGAAGGGGAATTCCAGAGCCCCTCATGGTGCACATGGAGAACCTAACTAACTCAGCAGCAACTAACAACACAATGAACAAGTAAGGCACATTTTGTCTA
>NW_022107937.1:0-1667 GCF_000313985.2 Echinops telfairi | reverse complement strand
AAAAAAAACATGTTTTCATTTACTTGTTTGGTTTGTTGATTGTTTGGTGTTCTTTTAAAATCGATATTTTCTTGCTCTAACAATACTTCCATGTAGGGGCATTAATTAATTCAAAAATTGCATCCTGATGCATCGATAGACAGTTGGAATACAAATGTTGGAAACAAAGAGGAGAAAAGATTAGTTGGAAAATACGGTCTTGGTAATGAAAATGAAGCTGGAGCTTACATCGTAGAAATTTGCAAAACCGAGTGTTCTTCATTGCAAATACGTTTTTAAACACATGAATACGAAGTTTTCAGGAACATGCACTATTATAGAATCATTTTGTGAAAAACATGAATCTTTTCTTACAGGATGTAGAATTTTTATCAATCAAAACCTACAGCATCTGTCTAGAGGGAAACACTATTAAACCAGGTAATCTTGATGGAACAATCACACAGAGATATCGACTTGAAGGCAGTAAGTCTTTATGAGTATCATGCTGACTATTTAGATAAGGTTCTATGAGAACTTTCTCAACTTAAATGATAAAAAAATGCTAAGATTCAGAATGTAGTAAGCAGTTTGTAAAAGACAATGTTTCCAATGTAATTGGCTTCAATATACTAAAAACACAATTTTAAGATTTAATCACAGAAAGCATATAAAACCTCATGAGATGATGACAGCCAAGTTAAAAATAAAATAACAGCAAATAACAACTGCTGATTAGAGACTGTGGATAAGGAAATGTCTGTATAGACACACAATAGAATACTATATAGCACTGAAAAACAAAGATGGAACTACGAAG
The DNA here is from genome assembly GCF_000313985.2 of Echinops telfairi. Taxonomy (NCBI): domain Eukaryota; kingdom Metazoa; phylum Chordata; class Mammalia; order Afrosoricida; family Tenrecidae; genus Echinops; species Echinops telfairi. Next base: position 868 of record NW_022107937.1, on the reverse strand, counting down.
CGTCTCCTGGCATAGATGTACCAGGTGAACAAGATGGTGAGTGAAATTGGCCAATCACAAAATGACAACTAATACATGAGACCACTGTTAAAGCGGTGGAGTGGGTTTAAAAACTTTCATGCCAAAGGAAACAGACTTGGGAAGCAGACTCCCCAAAGACGGGGGTGGTCAAAGGAGGGAAGATAAGGTTTTGGCTAGACCATTGCTGACTATTAATTTGAGTAACAAGAGGCAAAAAAAGAAATCAGGCATCAGTTTAGGGGTAAACTATTGGGAGGTTTGATGAGTGGTTTAAACCTGAACACAGTTGTTGAATTGATAATCTGAAACATAAATGCCCACCTAATTTACAGTTAACACAAAACAAAAAAATCTCATTAGGGTATATGAGCTTGATGGTATCTCTTTCTCACAAGTGGCATCTTCTTTACCGGTGATGTTGCCCACTTCTCAATGGAAAAGGCGTGTTTTCTCATTGCTCAGGGCTTGTCTGTGAGACACGCTCCAGCCAATGGGATTCGGGTCAAGTGCCAGAACAGACGTTTTGAATATGACTGTTAGGAGTCATTTGGTTGTTGTTTCGACTCTCTCTCTCTCTTGAGCTACTGTCATCTCCCCTGAGAAGAACGTCTCCTGAGTGCTTCCTGATGGAAGAATGAGGACCCAGACACCAAAGCCTGGGTAACGCTCAGAGATGTACAGACCCAGCTGACCGCAAACAAGCAATGCAGGGCCAGAGTGGCTGAAAACAAAACAAACAAACAAACAAAAACACCCGAGGGCACCGAAATGTGAAGTGACTTGTTAGGCAGCATTAACACATCCCTTCCTAGTGGTTCTAACTCAGTAACAATAGGACAGAGGGCCC
>NW_022107936.1:0-1616 GCF_000313985.2 Echinops telfairi | reverse complement strand
GCACACCAGCCTGTGTGATCATGAGGTGTTGATGGGATCAGGTATCAGGCATCAAAGAACAAAAAAATCATATCATTGTGAATGAGGGGGAGTGCAGGGTAGAGACCTAAAGTCCATCAGGTAGAGACCTAAAGCCCATCTGTAGGGAACTGGACACCCCCTTACAGAAGGGTCGTAGGGGAGGAGATGAGCAGTGTAGCACCGATGAAACATACAACTTTCCTCTAGTTCTTTAATGCTTCCTTCCCCCCACTCCCATGATCCCAATTCTACCTTACAAATACGGCTAGCCAGAGGATGTACACTAGTACAGATAAGAGCTGGAAACATGGGATCCAAGACAAAGAAACCTTTCAGGACCAATACTGAGAGTAGCCATACCGGGAGGGTAAGGGAAGGTGAGGGATAAAGGGGGAAATGATCACAATGATCTACATATAACCCCCTCTCTGGGGGACGGACAACAGAAAAGTGGGTGAAGGGAAACATGGGGGACAATGTAAGACATGAAAAAAATAATTATTTATTGTGGGAAACAGATTTCTCCAAAGTTGTCTCCCCCAAATATATGCCAAACCCAAGACACTGCTTGTTACACATGGCAAATGACTGTACACTAGAATGTCAACGAAAGTAGATCACAGGTTATTCTTCTTAAGGGATATGTATCAACCATCTAGAGCAACCAGACTGGATACTCTGACTCACCCTAAGTAGGGCCCACTCCCTTCTGAGACTGTTCCCTTGAGGGAGAGCCCAAAGGCAAGGTCGGGACCACTCAAGGATGACTAAGGTTAGGCTAGGCTACTATATTGAGTCTAGGGTCTGCCCTTCTTGCCACATATGTACCCCTATTCCCTCCCTTTACTATTGCGTGTACACCCCTAGGTCATTCCCCTCCTATTGCTTGTATTGTCTATGTTACAACCCCTTCCTTCCTATGACATAGGTCGATATCTGTAATCAGGGCTTGAATGCCCCCAAAGATATATACGCTTTGGTTAGAAATAAAACCGCACAAAAGCTCTCTCAGGTCCCCTTGTCTCCCACCTCCACGTGTACTACACTACCAAGAGGAGCTGAGGTGAGCATGCTACCATGAAATGTGTCTGACTTCTTTATTTTACTCTCTCTCTTATTCTCTATGACTTTACTATAATCTTTACATATCTTAACTGTACACTTGCGCCTACCGAACCCTTGATTAGTTGTGGGGAGCTGGTTTCCCCCACAATTTATAAATTATCAAGGGTTTATGAGGGAGGGGAAAAAATGAGGATCTGATAACAAGGGCTCAAGTAAAAAGAAAATTTTTTTTTCTTTATGTGAGAGAACTTTCTATCAAGAAGTAATTATGCATTAAAATAGAGCATCCCAACCCACTCCAGATCAAGTCTATACGTTTGATATTAGCGCAAGAAAATGTTTTGAGAATGATGATGGCAACAAATATACAAATGTGCTTGACACAATGGATGGATGTATGGATTGTTGTAAGAGTTGTACAAGCCTCCAGTAAAATGAGTAAAAAAAAAAAGGAATTATTCCCTGGAAACAAATGTTTCAGAGAAAACTTAAGAATAATGATGGTTGACAAAATACCCATTTATAAACTA
>NW_022107935.1:0-1651 GCF_000313985.2 Echinops telfairi | reverse complement strand
TTATGAAGTAGCAACGAAAATAATTTTATAGCTGGGGGGTCACCACAACATGAGTAACTGTATGAAAGGGTGGCAGCATTAGGAAGGTTAAGAACCACTGCTGTACATGGTTCTGAGGCTGTAAATCTTCACAAGAGCAGACAGCCTCATCTTTCCCTCATGGGACGGCTGGTGGCTCTGAACCACTGACCTTGCGGTTAGCAGTCCAAGGCCTACCACACAGCACCACTATGGCTCCATGACTGCAAGATGAATCATGGTGCTGAATATTTTACAATGAAAAGAAAAAATCAATATAGCGTTCACCATTGCCAAGAATAACAACTTGGAAATCCTCAGACTTCAGTGGGTGTCCTATTAATAACTGAAGACACTTACTCTCTCCCTGATTCCTCACTGCTAAGACAGGAGTGATTAAACTGATTCCATACGGATTTGTGAGATCAAGAAAATTGTGGATTTTTTTTTTTAGTATTCTTTTAAAAGAGAAGAAAATAAAAGGCAAGAAATTAAGGAAGGCGGGAAATGAAAGGAAGGAAAGAGGGAGGAAACAAGGGAGGGAGGGAGACAGGAAACCAAGGTTCTAAAATTTGGTACCATTTAGCACAAGGTCCAAGTTTTGTATTTCTCAAGAGCATCACTGTTGTTTTAAAGAGCAACAGTTGATATTGAAACGGATACACACTGAGGTGGCATTATCTTGGGCTCTTAAGACTCCCTTGGTCCATATATGTATTTTCCAATTGGTTCTCTACACTTGTGACACTGTGGGCTATCCGATATCCTTTCAATTGGCTCCTTTTTGGCTCAAAACGACTAACTAGATTTTTGTTACTCTAACTAAAAACCTATTTACGATTCCAACTCCAAGTGACTCTGTGGTCGCTTTTCATCTGTCTGGTCGTGAAAGGAGCAGACTGCCAGGTCTTCTCCGTGCAGCAGCTGGTGGGTTCGAACCTTGGGCTTTTGGTAGGCAGCAGAGTGTCTATCCACGGCACCACCAGGGCTCCTTCTCTCAGGATGAGTGCCGGGGAAAGCCTAAGCAGCAACTAGGGGTCACATGGGGTCACTATGAATCAAATCTGATTCGACAGAACACAACCACTCAACAGTGTGGATATCAGGAGCAAATCTAGGATATCCCTGTTAAGTAAAACAAACGACAGAAAAGTACTAAGAACCAGGGAATTGGTGAAGGTATGAATACACACACTGTACATACCTGCTTAGATTTTCAAAAAGAAACAATGAAAGAATAAACCAAAGCTAATAAAACTGCTCACCTATAGGGCAAAGACACTCTGGTGCAGTAATGGGTCACATACTAAGGTGCTAATCACAAGATTGGAATCAACTTGATGGCAGTGTGTTTGGTTTTTTGGGTAATAGGGCAAGGGAGAGGAGGAGAGATGGGCTGGGCTAGTAAGACCTCTCTAATTATACCTTAATTTATAGTCTTGACTCTAGAACCATATAAATGTTTTACATAGTTACAAAACAAGAAATAAATAACAAAACAATGAACATTACTCTATCATTTTGATGGCATTAGCCAATGGGAAATTAATTTAAGTTATCTTAAGACATGGTATTCTGACCATATATACTAAAGGGGGAAAACTCACTAAGACATTTTAAACAGAATTTAGTA
>NW_022107934.1:0-1668 GCF_000313985.2 Echinops telfairi | reverse complement strand
AAAACCTATGGTCACAGCAAAGGCAGTTATCAGAGATCACTTTATTGCAATAAATGCACACATGACAAAAGAGGAGAGAACTATGGTCAGTACCTAATAGTACCTCCAGCAATTAGAACAGAGTAGTCAACAGCATAAGTCTTTCAACAGCAAAAGAAAAGAAATCATAAAAATTACAGCAGAAATAAATGAAATGGAAAACAGAGAAACAATGGAAAAAATCAACAAAGCAAAAAATTGGTTCTTTGAAAGGATCAACAAAATAGACAAACTGATAGCAAACTTAACAAAGGAAAGGAAGGAGCTGACATCATCATCTAGAATTGGGGATTAAAGGGGAAATCACAACACACCCTAATAACATAAAAAGATTAATAACAAATACTACGAAAGACTGTATTCCAACAAATTCAATAATTTGGAGGAGTTGGACAAATACCTGGAAAATTATTCTCTCCCTAAATTAAAGCATGTGGACATTTAGAACCTGAACAGACCTGTAGCAAAAGAAGAAATAGATAAGGTCACCAAGAAACTTCCAACTTAATAACAATAACAACAACAAAAACCCAGTCCAGATGGCTTCACAGGAAAATTCTACTAAGTATTCAGAGAAGAGCTGACACCAACCCTACACAAACTTTTCCAGAACATTGAAAAGGACAGCAGACTCCCAAGCTCATTCTATGAAGTCAGCATAACTCTGATACCAAAACCTGGCAAAGACGCACAGGATAAAGAATTACAGACTGATACCTCTCATGACCATAGATGCAAAAATTCTCAATAATTCTTGGCCAGTAGAATCCAACAATATATTAAAAAATAACGCATCATGACCAAGTGGGATTCATACCAGGGATGCAGGGATGGTTCAACATTTGAAGAACAATTAGTGTAGTGCACCATATCAACAAGAAAAAGGGCAAGAGCCATATGATCATATCAAATGATGCAGAAAAAAGCATTTGATAATATCTAACACCATTCCTAATAAAGACTCTCAAGAAGATAGGATTAGAAAGGAAAATCGTCAATACAATAAAAGCCATTCACCAAAAATATAATAACCAATATTATACTCAATGGAGAAAAGCTAAAACCATTTCCACTGAGTAAGGGAACCCAACAAGGATGTCCCTTACTCCCAATTCTATTCAGCATTGTGCTGAAGTCCCAGCCAATTCCATAAGACAACAGCAAGATATCAAGGGTGTACTATTGGGTAAAGAGGAAGTGAAACTTTTGCTATTTGCAGATGATATGATTTTATATATTGAGAATCCTAAGGTGTCCACAATGGGATTTCTGGAAACAATAGAGGAGTTTAGTAGAGTACCATGATCCAAGATTAAAAAGCCAAAATCAATACCAGTGATAGGAATGCAGAAAAAGATATCAAGGATTCAGTACCCTTAGCGATAGCCACGCAAAAGCTGAAATAGTTAGGAATAAACCTAACCAAAAAGACAAAAGACTATGAAAAAAACCACAGAATGCTATTACAAGAAACCAAAAGGGATTTACACAGATGGAAGTATATTCCGTGTTTGTGGTTCAGAAGATTTCATAGTGTGAAAATGTCAATAACTACCTAAAGCAATATACAAATTCAATGCAACCCTGATCCACATTCCAGAATCATTCTTCAAAGAAATGCAAAACCTG
>NW_022107933.1:0-1668 GCF_000313985.2 Echinops telfairi | reverse complement strand
TCTCTCAAGGCCCCTGAGCCGATTTAACTGCATGAGACCACGTGCAATAGAGAAACCCGCATGTTGATGAGGTCTGCAGAAACCAGAGAATGTCCTCCCTGTTCCTCAAGAGTTTCTGCAAGCAGCAGTCTGACTTTCTGACTCACAAGAAGCACTCGTGGCACTGTTGAGTAATCGGCCTGCTCACTGAGAGGTGGAGGTTCAAACCCACTAGCCATTCCTGGGGAGAAGGATGAGACTCTGCCCCAGTAAACATTTATAAAGCCCCAGAAACCCTATAGAGAGGTGCTGTGAATTGGAATTGATCTGACGGCAGTGTGATTTGCTTGTTTTATTTGTTTTTGTCTTTTTGGTGACAAGTTCTCAGCGGCTGAATCTGGGCAAATAGACGCAAGAATAAAGCAGTTAGGGGGCATTTAGATAGAAGCAGATGCTTAAACGAGAGAGGAAATCTCTACTATCGCACTTTAGCCTTTTCTCATTTGAGTTACCATTTGGAGTAGTTTCAGTTGTCTGCTGAATGTAAATTCCTCAAGGCAGGACTCGTGTGTGACCTCAATTGGCTGTGACCTAGTGCGTGGCACAGGGGGTGAGTCCAAACATCATGGGACGAAAGGTATCAATATTTCAGCTTGCCCAAGAGGAACTTTTAAAATGCTGAGTTTCATCTGTAATAAAATGCAGGAAATGGACTAGAAAGCTTGGGGTGGAGGTCCCTTTTGTCTTACATTGGTAGTCCTGTACAGTCCCATCATCCTCTTAATTACAAATCCAAACAAGTCTCTTTCACATGGGTGCTGGAAATGAAGCCGAAATAAGTAGAAATCCGAGATATAACGCGGGATCTGGGCACCGGATGATAATCTCAGAAACTAGTTCTTCGTGTTACCGTTGGCGTTCGCAGTTGGAACTGCCGTGACACGCAGTACTGTGGTCTGTCTAGTATTCTTCACTGTCTCACAGGCACCACTCTTTCAAAGGCAATTTAGCATTAGTTGAAAATGGAATCGTGGCAAATCTGTTCATGCACCCCAGTGTCTCCCAAACTGGGCGATACCCCTCCCTCGGGGGTGCTGGAATGATTCAGGGGCTGTGCAAAAGCAGGTAGCCATACTCTCTCCTAGATTATAGGCTATAAATACAAACATTTTTAATTGCCAGGGGTGTGGGGGCTGGTGAGTAATTTTTTTTTTCCCCTTAAAGGAAGTGGTAGGCCAAATACGTTTGCGAACCTGTCATCTATGCACTTGAAGGTTTCGTTGAAATTCTGCTTGTCCACGAAGTCATCTTGCATTACTCACTTTCTCTTCCCAGGGAAGGGTGATCTTTACATGTGTATCTTTCTTCCTTTGTAATGAGGCCCGTGAACGCACGCACGCATGCACACATACATTATTTGCTGCTATTCATTGCTATGGAGTAGAATCTGACTCGTGGCAGCCCCTGGTTAGCAGAGTGGAACTGCTCCATTAGGCTTTCAATGTTGTGACCTTTCTGAAGCCGAGCACCAGGCCTGTCTTCTGAGCTGCCTTTGGGTAAATTCCACCTGCCAGCCTTTGGGCTAATAGTCAAGGGCCTAACCATTTGCACCACCCAGGGATGACTCCTCTAAGTTTAGTTCTAACTAGATCTATAGAACTCATCCTGTCCCACTTGAGAGGAACCTAC
>NW_022107932.1:0-1669 GCF_000313985.2 Echinops telfairi | reverse complement strand
CCAAAATATTTCCCCCTCAATAGTCAAACACTTTCCCTAAAGCCATTCTGTGGAAATAGTAATTTCATTTTGCTCTTACTCCTCTGTCACTGTCCATGGATGCTTCAACTCATTTTGATTTATTTTTCACGTTATCATCCCACTGAAACTTCTCTCACCAGGATCATAATGGGCCTTTCAATATCCAAACCAAATGAACAAATATTAGTGCTTGAGTGTTCAACTATAATAGAATGTGTCCTTAGTCTAGCATAAAATGTCCTTGATGAGCCGACCCTTACTTATCTTTCACACCAGTTTCCTTCACACATCCTGATCCTCAAGTATATTAAACTAATTGCAATGTAAGAATGTACAATGATTTTCTTTTTTCGCTAACATCAATGTACATACTGTTGCTCATTGCTGGGATTTTCTTATCTACCTAAAAATCTTATATTTCTTTGAAATACTCAAATGTGAAAACCGAATGAAATCTTTCCAAATCTCCCCAGTACAAGATGAATACTGCTTCTTCTGAATTACCATAGTACCTCATACATATCACACTCACACCATCAATGTAACAATTCAGTTGCATGTTTTTCTATTCTACTGCACTGCGAAATCCTACAGAGGTGAAGGACAGCATTTGAATTGCCATTGCATGCTTACTTCCTCAGAAATTAGAGTAATATGTTTATTATTTCATAAATATTTGACGAATAAAGGAAAAATTGATGATCATTGGTAAATATTCAGGACCTATTATTCTCAGGAGCTATATTAAGTAGTTGGAAAATAAAACAAGACATATAATTTTCTCTGGCCTCAAGTGGCTTCTAATCTAGCTAAGAAGATAGAGTGTGTAAAATATAGAGATATAAGTAGATAGGATCATAGGGTAACCTACATAAATGCTAAATGAATGAAAGGAAAATTGTTATGGGGCTATAAAGTTGGAAGTGACTACATTGGACTTGAATGGTCACAGAAAGTTTGGAGTTTGTCCTAAAGACCTGAAGAGATTTTGTTTTAGGTAAATGGGCGGGCTAATTTGGACAGAAGGAATGGAATGTGCAAAGGTGTTAAGGCGGGATTGCAAATGCTATTTTTGGGGTATAGGAATAGAAACATCTGAAAATAGTGTAAGGGTAAAGACATAAAAATACTGATTCCTCACTGTACCATATTGAAAAGTTTTCTCACTATTAAAATGACAATAATGGTAACTACCTCATACCTCATAGGGCTGTTGTACCTTTTGTTCTGTCTCCTTAAATAATTAGGAAGTCTCTTGAGTACCATAACCATGTCATAGATTTTGTTTTAAGTACATATTACATTATTGTGTAATAATTCTTACTATTATATAATATACAATATGAAGGTAAATTTAAATCTATTGCTATAAAAGCATGAGATGTTTATTAATAAAAATATTAAATTGTGGGGCTATTGTTTCTTGATATACTGTCTATCTACATCTTTACACTTCTGAAGGCACTGTTTCCATTTTATGTAACTCTTCCCCTAAAGAAATCTTCTCTTTTCTACTTATACTACTTCAGAATGGCAGTTTTGGCATCCCCATGGGAATCAAATAATGTTCTTTTAAAATGTTCTTTGTATTTGAGGGCAATAAGAAATAGGAAAAATCAGGGTTATGGGATGGATAGGTTGATGTTTA
>NW_022107931.1:0-1669 GCF_000313985.2 Echinops telfairi | reverse complement strand
TTATGCTTCTCATCAATGCATTGAAGCGGTTACACTCCACCACTTGTTCAGCTCCTGCGGCAGTGTGTTCATCTCCTGCCTGATCTCTTCCTCAGCCTGGGGGTCCTGGAGAAGCTCATACAGATGGCCCCGTCCGTCTCCATGCGGGTCTCTCGTGCACGGACGCTGAAAGTTCTCTGGCCCACTCACTGAATCCTCCCCCTGGGAGCGACTTTCTTCCTGACCCATCTCAGCCACAGTGCCGTCAGACAGCGGCAACGTGATGTCCTGCATCTTGAGCAGGTGGTGACGAAGATCAGGCGTGGATTGTGAACGAGACATCGGTGGCAGCATCATTCTAGTTATCCACGCTCAGTCATGGGCTGTCTCAGGAACCCTTTCCCTTCATCCCTTTAGCCAGCCAGTCTTCAAATCTTGCCAACTCATTGTGTTACATAATTTCACGTCAACTTTGACATATGTGACTGTTGGGGTGGAGTCCAGCCTGCCAATCAGATTGCAGCCTGATGACCTCACCTGGAGATGTGACAGAGATTTATAGCTCTTTCTCTCTCTCTGCCTTTATCTTCCTGTTTCCTAGCCACCCTGAGAGCTGCGGGCGGGGAGCCCTGCCCTGCAATGTTTTCCCATCCCTGACTTTGGATCCACATGACTTAGCACCCACCGGCCTGTGATCCTCTGCCTCCTGCGTCATTGCATGTGGCTGCGTGAGTCTGAAGAGGGACTTGTGGACTAGTATCAGAGGTGGGGACATGAGTTGCACTGGGCTCTCTCTTGCATATAGAGGAGTGTCGCTGGATTTGTGTCTCTAGTCACCTGGCCTCACACACGCATCCTTCGGAATGTCTCTGGCACTGCCTCCTTCTTTCGTACTTAGGACTTTGGTCTGCACCCTCGTCATACCTGCTCGGATTGTCGGCCGCACCTTCACAGAGCTCTTCGCCTCTCCCTTTTGTCCGCCCCGGAGATGGAACTTTTCTTGACGTTGCTTTCATCTGATTAAAAATTGCCTGGCACGTCCCGTTCTCGTCACATCTAGCTCGCTCGTGTGACCTTCCTGGAGGTCATTTCCTTTGTAACCCCTTGCTTAGCCGAGTGTGGTGCGGATAGCCCTTTCTTTCCGCCACCCTAATGTCCCATGCAGGTCTCCGTCCTACAGCTGGTCGCCCTGTGCAGGAGCAGGAAGAGGGTGGGAAGCCTTGTGAGGAAATGGGGTGGGGGGAAGACACGTCTGACCCCCCCTGGCTTCAGCAGGGAGGAGGAGAGTCCAACTCCACACACGTCTAGGCCGATTGCCATAAGGCAGAGGTCAGACCTGCCTTCCCCTTCCGTCTTGCTTGGTCCCATTCTGACGCCGCCGTTCCGCCCCCTACTCTACTTCGCTGCTGGGTTCAATGAGCCATCGCAGTGGCCCCCCGGGATGCACCGACCATCCTCACAGTCATGGGGCTTATTAGGGAAGCTAACAGCAGACCACAGTCAGGGCCATCAAACATTTAGTCCACAGCAACGCCACTTCTCAGCTAGCAGCCAAGCTACTCTCTGGGCCTCCGTCTCAGTCCCACGGTCCCTTGGCCTCTGCCTGCGTGGGCAGGAAATCCACGGGCTGCTCCGCCTCCCTGACTCGTGGTGGCCTTAGGTGTCAGTGTTGTGGCTCCTCTGGTCTCGG
>NW_022107930.1:0-1655 GCF_000313985.2 Echinops telfairi | reverse complement strand
CTTGTGTGAGTGGGTATGTATATGTGTGTGTGATTCTGTGTGTGTGTATGCTTGTGTGAGTGGGTATGTATATGTATGTGTATGTGAATGTGTGTGTGTGTGTATGCTTGTGTGAGTGGGTATGTGTATGTGTGTGTGATTGTGTGTGTGTGTGATTGTGTGAGTGGGTATGTATATGTATGTGTGTGTGTATGCTTGTGTGAGTGGGTATGTATATGTGTGTGTGATTATGTGTGTGTGTGTATGCTTGTGTGAGTGGGTATGTATATGTATGTGCGTGTATGTATGTATATGTGTGTGTGTGTGTGTGTGTGTGTGTGTGAGGATAAGCTCACATGCTGAAGCTTGTGTCTCCACAGACCCCCATGAAGGGGGCAGGGTCATGGGGCTGCCTCTCAGGACTCTGCCCCCCACCCCACCCCTGTCCCCACAGAGAGCCATCCGTGTGCGCAGCCACTCCATGGAGACCGTGGTGGGCAGTCAGAAGCAGCAGCACAGCGGGGGCATCTCCCACAACAGTGTGGAGGTCACCAAGACCACCTTCTCGGTGAGTGCCGGCAGGGAGGCACGCGGGAGCCGAGGGTCCCCCAAGCCAACGGACAGAGGGTGTCTCCACCTGACACGAGCAGGGCAATTGGCTGACAGAGGGACACGCAGGCTGGCCGGGCGGTGACTCAGCCCCTGTCCTCTGCAAGTGGTCTTTTGAGGCCTCTGTCCAGGGCAGCCCTTGGGCTGGCCCTCACGAGAAGCCCCCACTGGGTCTGTTCTCTGAGCCTCGTCACCAGCTCTGGGGACCGCTTCTGTGCCCTGCTCGGGGATGCATTTCTCTGCCCCAGGCTCGGGCCCGTGACCGTGCGAGGCCAGTGCGTGGCGCGTGCGGATTGGTGCAAAGAGCAGCTACCCACCACGCCCTGGGTGCGTCCAGGGCCTTACACACTACGCTAAGCCATTCATAGACATCATCTCCTGGGGTCCCTGTAGCAGCTATTCAAGGTTGGTGAGGATGTCCCCGCCCTCTTATGTTTGAAGCAAAGGGAGCCCAGAGGCGTTAGGTAACTTGCTAAAGGTCACCCGCAATGCAGGGAAAACCGGGATTTACACGCAGGTCACCAATTCGAAGTCCTTGTTCTTCACCGCTGGGTGTGCACTTCTGAGTGGAGTCCCTTGCTGGTCTGGAAGTTTGGGCCTGGTTGGCTTGCACCAAGGAGCCTGGGTGGTGAGTGCTCCAGCACTCTGCTGCCAACGGCGAGACCACCCGCCGCTCCGAGGGAGAAAGATGAGGTGCCTGCTCCCCTGACGGCACTGCTCAGAAACCCTGTGGAGTTGTTCTGCTCCGTCCCACCGGGTCGCTACGACGAGTCCCAGTCGACTCTGCAGTGTGGAGGGGTTTGCTTCTCCCGCTGGCATCAGGAGCTGGCCAGGCAAGGGGACCGCACAGCCCGCCCTCATAAAGCAGAGAAATGTGGATTGGTTTGGGGCTTCTATGACTCATATAACTTCCCAACCATTCTCATATTCCCCCTCCCAGAAGGCCTGAAAGGACAGCAGGGCAGGGCAAGGGCTTCCTTGGTGTGAGTGAGGAGCCTGAGGCTCAGAGAGGGCCGCCCCTCACTCGCCAGGTTGCACAACACATGAATGGCCCAGGCATCTGAACT
>NW_022107929.1:0-1670 GCF_000313985.2 Echinops telfairi | reverse complement strand
TAGGAATTTGTTCATAGTTTGTTTTTAAACTATAGTCCAGCCCTCCGACATGTCTGAGGGACAGTGAACTGAGCCCCTGTTTAAAAAGTTTGAGGACCCCTGATTTATAGTCTTGGGAACCCCCAGTGCCATTCTGTTCTGTCCTGTAGGGTCCTTATGACTTGTAATTGACTCTGGCAGTGAGTTTGAGTTTTTTGATGGATCCTGTCCTACCAGGGGCCTGGTGGAGATGCTTTCTGAGCTCACCACTACACTTTAGAAATCTACTAGTCACGGGACACTGAAGTGACCATCCTGCTGTGTTTTGGACAGGGAAGCGCTCCGAGGTGGCCTTGACACATCCACACCTTCCTTTGCACACCACACACTGTTTTCTTGAGAGATGGCAGGCTGAGCCCCGAGTCCCTCGTAGCATGCGTGCAGCAAGAGCGGGGATGACGGTGAACTCAGCCCTTGCTCAGCCACACACCATGCGGCAGGGCCGTTCTAGACGATCAGATCTTCCCTGAAATATGAATGGAGCGAGAAGGCCTTGCAGCACTTCTCTCTCTCTCTCTCTCTCTCTCTGTGTGCGTGTGTGTATTAAATTACTAGAAATAGGAGAATGGGATGCACTTAAAACCCTTAAACACATTTTGGGCTCTTCCAGCATGGCAGAGTGCCTCGAACCTTGACTGGTTTTGCTTATGTAAATATTAAAGTGTTTCATTACTAAGTATGTAAATATTTGCATGTTCCAGAGGAGCTGATGCATTCATTTAGTGATTATATGAGTTTTATATGAACGGTTAGTAATCTCTAACTGAAGGATTTGGAAGGAAGCTGCCAGTGCTTGTAATCCAGAGTCCAGACTCCTTTTACAGCTTCTTAAAGCAGCACTGGGGTAGGAGATGACCTTTAAAGTGTGCAGAGTGACTTGTCATCACGTCTGTTCCAGCGTCCCAGGCAGTGAGACTGATACAGTGTCTTCCTTAAGAGGACGTGGGACCACCTAGAAAGTGGGAGGATAAAGTGCCATTGTCGTAGCTGGTCGGGCAGAGGGCCCTTCTCAAGCTAGATTCTTTCAGTACAACTCAACTTGTTCAGTCAATAGCCACTGCCCTCCCGACCCCGTTTTAGGGTTTTTGGTATCATTCCTGAAAATAGCTGATGTGTTTTCTGCTTGAGCGAAGCAGCACCCTTCAGGGACAAGTGGTCCTCCACAAAGGGGAGCGGGACAGGTCTGCAGTTAGCCAGTTCCCCCAAGAGACACTGCTGCCGCCGGGCAGATGGCGGTCTGACCCGCTGCCTGGGCACTCGCAGGCATAGCACATGGCCACTATGAGCAAGATGCCAGTGGGAGAAGGAAATCACCATTCCACTGAATGGTGCTTCATGGCACTTCCATTGGTTGCTTAGCTGGTTAACTTAGGCGTGGATATAAACCTAAGCTTCACTGTGCCAGATCCCTTCACTGTAGCATTAAACACATTCCCTACACCATCACGAAGCCTCCGATGGAGTTGCCTGGGCTTGGCAGGCGAAGCACATTGAACAGAGGCAGCCCCGAAAAGTTGAGTTAGCTCGTAGTACTGGAGGGGCCCATCTCAGGTGGTTTCCCCCCTCACTTTCTAATTTCAGTTAAGGAGAAATCCCAGGTAAGTGAAGGTAAGTGCTGAGCTATAGTCTCC
>NW_022107928.1:0-1617 GCF_000313985.2 Echinops telfairi | reverse complement strand
TAATGGACGTCCCACAATAAAAGCTGGTTTTCTGGTGGGACTTCTGCTATTGACTGGTCTCCCGTAGTGTCCTCCTTCCTTTCAGATATGTGTTTTCTGGCATCCCAGTACCCCAACTTCAGGCTCTGCATGTCTCTGACCCAAATCTCAAGAGTCATTTCACTCATTGTGGGGATGGTGTGAACATCTTCTCTTTCTTAAGTAGGCCATTGCATTGTCTCCATTGTCTCAGGTCTCTTCCACTGATAAGGAAATGTTTCCCTCTGCCCCACACCTTCCTTTGTGCTAGAAGGTTACATTTTGAACCCTATATCCACTTCTTTTGCATTTATGATTTTTGCCAGTTTCCTTCCATTTATTCTGTTCTTCTCCCCTTACCATTTTCTGACTAGCTAATACCAGGAACCCACTATATAACCTCAAATATGGTCATGTAAAAGTTTACATAACTAATAGAAACAATGAGATATACTACTGAAGATAAAAGTTCTATGTTCTCCTTTGATAGAATGAACAGGTACTTTAAAATTTTCTTTTTTTATTTCTTAAAAATAATTTTAATTGAATGATTAAATTTATGATATATGAATTACATGCTATAAAATAATTTTTTTGAAAAAAATAATTTTATTGGGGTCTCATACAGCTCTTATCACAATAGAGAGTGTGGAATGAAGGATTAATTTTTTAACACCCACCCCCCCAAAAAAAATCCCCCCAAACAAGACTCACTGCCAATTGGTGGTGACCCATGGGACATGCTGAAACCGCCCCTGTATGTTTTTGAGAAGCTAAGTCTTCGCAGGAGTAGGAAACCCTGGCATTCTCTGGAGGAGCAGGGGGTTATTGCAAACTGTCACACTTGGATCACAGACAGCATGCCACCTTGATGCCACCAGGATAATGTTGCTAAATGTCAGCTCTCTGTCTGCTGGTGGAAAGCAGAGAATATCAGAAAGGTGTTTACCTGGGAATTATTACCTATGCAAAAGCAGTTGGCTATTGTGCAATGGGGTGGTGTGGTTTGTTATTCAAATTATTTGCATAAAAATATAGCATATATATTTAGCATATATAGCATATATATAGCATATATATTTCAATCCAACTTCTCTGGGAAAGCTGTGGTTTAAAGTAGTTTCCTAACCTTCCCAGAATCTCAAAATTGTCACATTGAATTTTAAACACAAGTAGTGCAGTATCAGGAACCCAATGATCTAACCTCTTGTACACCACAACTTCTAGCTTTTTAAAAAAAATCATTTAATTGGAGGCTTGTGCAACTCTTATCACAATCCATATGTACATCCATTGTCTCAAGCACATGTGTGCATATGTTGCCATCATCGGTTTCAAAGCATTTTCTTTCTGCTTGAGCCCTTGGTATCAGCTCCTCATTCCGCCCCCCACCCACCCACCGCTCTTTTTCTCCCTCCCTCCCTGATGAACCCTTGATAATTTATAAATTATTATTATTTTCATGTTTTGCACTGTCCAATGTCTCCCTTTACCCCCTGTCGTCCAGCCCTCTGGGAGGGGGTTATAGGTAGGTCATTGTAATCGGTTTCCCCTTCTCCCCGCACCTTCCCCTTCCCTTCCTGGTATTGCTCCTCTCAA
>NW_022107927.1:0-1670 GCF_000313985.2 Echinops telfairi | reverse complement strand
ACACACACACACGGCTAAGTGTTCTTCCGTGCTAATTCATTTGTTTTCCCCAATGCTAATTCTTACTGTTCGTGCACCTGAGATGTCTCAATTCATTTAATCCTCAACACAAACCCTGTGCCTAACGACTCCTGCTATTCTTATTTTACCAGTAAGGACACCAAGGCTTGGCCAATTGAAAATGTCCCAAAGCCCAACAGTAAGTGACTCAACAGAGCTGAAATCTTTTCTTTTTGCTTTGTTTTTCAGACATAGAGCTATATTGTCTTTTTTCTGATGACAAAAATACAAACAAAAAGTTAGAAGCATTCCTCTTTTTGTAAATTTGGGGTGTATCTTTGGTCTGGCTGCAGTCAGTGCTCCAAAAATGCCATCTCTCCCTGCCCATTTTGGTAGCATTTTAGATAAATGGCATTTTATACAGACGAAGCCCTGAGAGTGCCTCCCACCCCCTTCCCAGCAGGTTTGGGAGGCCCCTCCCGCCCACAGCAGCCCAGAGCATGTCAAGCTATCAGCTCCTGCAGAGTACTGGTTTGTGAACCTGCCTAACTTTCCTGCCAGATTACAAGCCCCTCCAGGACAAGGATTGGTCAGATCGGATTCTCTTTCAGATCCCCATCCACATCAGTCCTGAGACCGTGTGAGGCAACTAGCGACGGGGATGGAACACCCCATTATGAGCTGGGGATTCCCAGCACACCCCACTTTACACTCTAGCACAGCTCACCAGCCCGAAACCTTCATGGCTCTCTACCAGAACCTCAGGTGCCTCCCAACCCAAACTCCTAATCACACTCTAGGGGCTCCCACCCTTCATCTCATGGGAAGGGGCATCCACACCTGGTTTCTTTCTCCCTGTGCCCGTACAGCAGGCACTGGTAATTCAGTCCCACCCCTGAAACACCTCCAACCCTGCTTAACAGAGAATGGCCCTGGGAAGGCTGTGCCTAAGGGGAGGCAGGGGTGTGAAGGGATGTGGCCCAATAGAGGCAGGGGTGTGGAGGGGTTCAAGCTAGCGTTGGGATGGGGGTAACTTCCTCCCTATTCCCTGGGACAGACCTCCCGTTGGGCCTACATCCACCTGCAAGGAAAGAGGACTGCTGTCAGGGGTGTGTGTGTGTGTGTGTGTGTGTGTGTGTGTGTGTGAGACTTAGAGAAAAGGACATGTGTCTGGAGGGGGCGAGGGTCCAGTAGCAGCTCCCAGCCTCGTGGTTAAGACTCTCTGAATTATCCATGTGGAATGCGTTGAACTGGAGAATGTTTTGCTGTGTATATTTTTGCCACAATTAAAAAATAACAGTATTACACTAATAATGAATACAAGGAAGAAGAAAATGTTCTAAAATGGATTGTGGGAATGACTGTACAACTCTTCTTGATATGACTGAACGATTGAATTGTATGGTAGGTGGAAGAAGTGCCAATGAAACCATAAGTAAATAAATAAACGCATGTCCTTGACTGAAAAAGAATCAATGTCCTAGCTGTAATCCACTCAGGCCCCCTGACCACTCCTCTCTGAGCACTCAAGGAGCCTGGGACTCGTGCTGCTTCTGTGCCTACAGAACACACCCAGTCTCAGCATCAAGCCCTGGCTCTGGCAAGATGATTGCACTCCCACCAAAACACACCAGTCGTGCAGGACAATTCACTCTCGCCGCACAACCAAC
>NW_022107926.1:0-1622 GCF_000313985.2 Echinops telfairi | reverse complement strand
CCATGCCATTATTCCCAACACAGCACTGCCTTAATCCTGGGTCCTGGACTCTTCTTTAGCCTTGGCCTGGCCTCTCTGTCCCAAAAGCACTTCTGGACTCAGCACTGCCCCCGAAGCGTCTTTTCTAAAATGCCTGTCACTTCTCTGACCATGACTTTGACATCTCTCGGTTGTATTCAAGACACAGTTCAAAATGTTCCTGGCATGCAAGGCTCCACTGGAATCTGGTCTTTCCCCATCCCTGCCTCAGCCGGATGGATCAGGAGCGAGGATGCTCTCTGCATTCGTGGGGGCCTACAAGGGGGCTGCTGGCTGTGTTCTGTGCCTGCTGGACTTCAGCTGGACCCAGGAATCCACAGTGGGAGGTGACGGTTTCCACCATCAGCTGAAGAAATGGCCCAAGTCGAGGTCTCTGACCTCAAGTGCCCTGCTCCGCCTTTGCCTGCAGGGGAAGGGAAGGGAAGGGCTCTGCTGAGGCCCAGGTATGGGCCACACCGAGGAAGCCAGAGGTTCATGTTAACTTTTCTTAACATGCTAATCAGGAAAACAGAAAGATGATGATGATGATGATGATGATGATGATGCTAATAGGAGCGCCTTAACTAGGCTGCTGTACAGGTTAAATGAACAATTGAATGAAAACATGCTTAGACCAAAAGAACTGTGCCTGTGTCTGTTATGATTATCTTCTGGGGTAAATATGAAGGGTCCCTGGTGGCACTGTGGGTTATACTGACCAAAAGGTCTGTGGTTCAAACCCACCAGCTGCTCCGAGGGAGAAACATGAGGTGATCTGATTCCATAAAGACTTACAGTCGTGGAAACCCTGCACATTGTCGTGATGAGTTGGATTGACTCAACCAGTTCGTTGATCGACGGCAGTGGGCTTGGATTTGGGGGTGACCATGAGAGAAATTTTCAAGGGGACACAGATGGGCTGTCCTGGATGGGTCTTCCTCACACCAAACCCCAATTCCTTATCCCAACACCACAGCCATGCTAGGAAGTAGGTTGAAAGTCTTGGGCAGAGGATCGGGATGCTGCAGATAGGGGAGTAGAGCCTGGGTGCCTGATGGAAGGCGGGGCCGGAGTGAAGGGTCGATGTGACCACCTGTACAGAGGCTGGAGCTGGGGGCAGTGCTGCTCCCCTCAACGAACCTCAGTCCTTCGGGCGCCAGCTTGAAGGGTTTTGCCTCTGAGCATTACTATAATTTAATTCATGCTTGTCTTCATTTTTTATTATTTTGCCACTTATCTTGGACCCAAGCTATGCTCACATGGTTCAGAAATCAATACGATTAATGGGGAGCAGCTCCTTCTTTCACCCCTGTCTCCCACCAGCTGCTTCTCTTCCCCACTCCGGCTGCGTCTTAACAAATATCCAAGACGCATCGGCCACCTGTCCTCAGGGAAAGGCCATTGGAGCACAGGGTGTACGGTGCTTGAATTCGACTTTTCTCACATACTTTCCCTCTCGAAAAATTTCTTCTCCTTTTTCATTATGGCAAATAATGAGCAAAAATGTTACCGATTCGATGTTTTTCACACGTACTGCTCAGGGATGTTAATTATGTTTATCACGCTGTTCAATCACCCCTATGACCCTTTCCTAACTTTTTGCA
>NW_022107925.1:0-1672 GCF_000313985.2 Echinops telfairi | reverse complement strand
AGTGACAACTAAAAGGTTTTAAAACCCTAAGCTGAGAGCCGCAAAAAGATTGATTTAAAAATAGATAAATATTTTTAAAAGATTTAATATATGCACTCTTTCAAGTTGCTGTACCTCTCTCTGTCTGTGAAAGCCCTCTAGTTAAATTTTGCCAGCCCAGACTTGTTTTCTGTTTCAGAGTTGGATAATTGAGTCTAATGTACTTATTTTTTACTTTGGAGCCCACAAAACTAATCATCTCATAATTAATCTCTCATTCGTAATGAAGCAATGCTTTTTCCAGCTTGCGCTGGTCTTCCCAGAGGCCTTATGGGGCAAAAAGATTCCAGGTGACTTGGCGTTATGTTGCACAGCAATAGCATCTTAGGAAGTATGCAAGGGAGAAAAACCTCAGACCTGCTTTACGAAACCAACACTTCCTTAATCAAAGCAAAAATGCCAAAAATGCTGTCATCCTATTACTCTTATTCAGTGAACTGACAGGTAAGTGACAACTCATGGCATTTTTACTGCATCTCTCTTCTCCTGAGAGAACTGTCTGCCATGGTACTGTGCATTTCTAAAAGTGTTTGGAATGACCTCAGTTTCTTTTCTCTCCCTATTATTAACACTGACTTAAGGAATTCCTTAAAACATAATTATAAATATATGTTTATACATACACTGAAAAGATGATTAAGGATAAATCACACAGTTGATGATGCTCAGATAAAAGCAAAGAATATTGCAAATGCTAATCAAGAAGCAATATGGAAATATCTTAAATAACAGTTTTGTTTTTTTAGATAATTCATATTTTTTCATTGACATTTAAAACTCCTCTAACAATCTAGTTTTGTGTACCTCTTTGATTGTTCTTATTTAAGTATTCACTGTATGAAATAATAACTACCTTTCAGTATATTGTTTTCAATACCTAAAATGGTCATTAGGGCAGAAAAAGTTATTAAAATATTAGCCAAAAAAATTAGCACATACTGATGCACACATACATACACGAGTAAGTCGAATCGTATTGCTACTAGGGTTCCAATTCATACATGTGAGTTCATTCCAAAGTATGTTTAAACATGTGTCTGTGGCCAGTGGATGGACTTGTTTTGGTCACATTGGGTGCCTTTAAAAAGGTTAATTAAAAAAAAAAGTTGTGTTAAGATCTGCTAGCTCAAAGAGTAGATCTTTTCATTAGGCTTCTAAGCAAGATAAAAGCTAATTGGTGGTGGTGGTGGGGAATCTATCTAGATAAACAATCTAGATAGGCTGGATAAAGAATCCAGAGGAGAAAACAACAGGACCAGTGGATGAGGAGAGGGGGGATATAGGAGAGGGGGAGGCAGGGGAAAGGAAGTGGGTGTTAACAAACTCAGGGACAAGGGAACAACAAGTGATCTAAAATAAATGGTGAGGAGGGCCTAGGATGCCTGGTAGGACTTAGCAGACAGACCTTGGGCCTCTACTCAAGTACTCCCTCAATGCAAGAACACTTTGTTCTATTAACCCGGCATTCTGTGATGCTCACCTTCCTGACAAAGTGGGTGCATAAGCAAACGTAATGAAGAAACCTGATGGTACCTGGCTATCAAAGATAGCGTCTGAGGTATTAAATGCTTGAAGATAAACAAATGACCATCTAGCTGAGAAGCAACAAAGCCCACACGGAAGAAGCACACCA
>NW_022107924.1:0-1672 GCF_000313985.2 Echinops telfairi | reverse complement strand
TCACCGGTCACCGTCCTTTGCCCCTCGGCATCCTGACATGGCATCGATTGTCCTTTGATCCCCAACAAACTTACTTTTCCTGGTTTGTTGTTTTAGGACCAGAGAGCTCATTTCAAGCACAAAAGTGGTGACCATTGTGTGCCTTGTTCTTTGAGATAAAAGATGGCACACGCTGGTCACGCAATAGAAGGCTGATCACCATTTTCTCCACAGCCTTTTCATTCACTCAGGGATTTCTCCGCAAAAAGAAAAACATTTTTTTTCTCCCTCTCAGGTTGTCCGACAATGCCTCAGGTCAATACATATTTGATGAACCCAGAGTTGTCTGAAAGCTTCAAGCTTCTTCACCAGGTTCCCTCCACTGAACCTTTGGTAAGCAATTCTGGAATCCCCATAACGTTCTTGGTGGACCCCCCAGCAGGCCAACTTTTCAGGGGTCTTATCAAAGCTGGAAGTGTTCACATGGTAGTGTAGTGCAGGAAACTCAAAAGTCCAATTTACTGCCATCCAGTCCATTTAGACGCATAGTGACCCTCGAGGCAGGGTTTCTAAGACTATACATCTTCACCGGAGTAGAACGCCTCATCTTCCCCCAGTGGGGTGGCTGGTAGTTTTGAACTGTTGACCTGGCAGTTAGCAGCCCAGTGCATAAATCACTATACTGCGATGGATCCTCAGTATAGCACAGTAGTTAAGGAATACGTTGATGCTCAATTGCCCAGACTCAAACCTTTACCCTACCACAGTATTGGGTCTTGGGAAAGTCACTTAACTGTTCTGTATGGCAATGAA
Source organism: Echinops telfairi (assembly GCF_000313985.2). Classification (NCBI taxonomy): domain Eukaryota; kingdom Metazoa; phylum Chordata; class Mammalia; order Afrosoricida; family Tenrecidae; genus Echinops; species Echinops telfairi. The sequence goes on along the minus strand of NW_022107924.1, from coordinate 880 downwards.
ATAGCCAAGCCAATTTTCACACATAGATACAGTCTGAATTGATGATTAGGCCTATCATTCAACCAATTGACCTGATCAATGGCTAGTTAGTGACTTTCCTGAGAGATTCTCAATGAATCAAATAGTTTAAATCATGGAGTGTGATTAGATAATTGTAGAAGAAGGGAAAAAAAGATAATTGTAGACGATTAGCTATTGGTACAAATACCAACTAGGTAGTGGTTTCACTGAGCACCTCCTTTCCCCTCTGCAGTACCGACCATTTAAGTGGGTCATGACTATAAACAAGTGATTATTTAAGAGGAAATATCTCAATCGAATGCTCCTTAGAGGCAAGGATGATGAGGCTTTGTCTCACGTACTTTGGACATGTCCGAATAAGCCAGTTCTTGGTAAAACGGCGAGCCAGTGGAAAAGAGGAAGCCCTCCATGATGGGCTGACAGTGTGGCTGCAGCAGTGGCTCAGCTATGCCCAGGACTGTGAGGACAGGGAAGGATCCGGTGGTGTTTCATTCTGTTGTCTCCAAGGCTGCTGTGAGTCAGAAACAACTTGACCTATGATACCTCCCAATAGCAGAAATAACAATGACAACATCTCAATAGCTCTTTAACAATTCCACTTCACACCAATTTGACTTAGAATGAAAACGAACCTAAGTCTATAGTAGCTGTATGAAAGGGCGTAGCACCTGCCATTAAAAAGGAATTCCCAAATATTTACTTTAGGAACAGTCTCTGAACTTTGAAACACACAGCACGGCATATGCGCTGTGCAGTCCCCGTCTGTTTGAGGTTGCGCTGTCTCCAGGGAAGCTGTAATAAATACCTCATGACATCCGTAAATCAATATTAGCAGTGTGAAAAGCCAACAAACTCGGCT
>NW_022107923.1:0-1672 GCF_000313985.2 Echinops telfairi | reverse complement strand
GGGCAACCGACTGGCCCGCAGCCCCAGGAACCATTCTCATTCTGGGCAGGAAGCAGGGCCAACTCAAAGCGTACTTCCGAGAGTGGGGCCCTGGCCTCCACTGGCGCTCCCAGGCCGTGTGGACAGCACACTGGGCCGCCACCCTAGACATTCGTGCCCACCAAGGTGGGGGAAGGAACATATCAACACCCCCCCCTTTCTGGAGTAAGTGATGAGCTACGCCACGGAGAAGGCCCCAGGGGCCGTGGATCCTAACTCGCCCGCGCTAAACGGCCCTGCGTGGGCCTCAGCCTCTGAGCATGCAGACTGTCGCCAGGACTTCCTAAGTGCGCTCCACTGTGCAGTCGGCTGCCGGCCATATGCTCGCTGCCCCCGCCTCCACGCAGCCACTGCCTTCAGGAAGGGTCCCTTGTGGCCCAGTGGGTGACCCGTTGGCAGCTCACTGTGAAGTCAGCGGTTGGAACCCACCAGCCACCCCAGGGGAGAAAGACGAGACTGACAAACTCGGAGACCCACGGGGAGGCTCTGCCATGTCCTGCAGGGTTGCTGCGAGTTGGCGTCCACTCGGGGTGGCAGTGATGTTACTGTTTGTCCGTGTCCTTCCTGCTCCTGTGCGTCTGAGAGGGGCTTCACCTTGGAGAGGGGTGGCCGTACCCACCCCTCACCCACCCCCTCTCACGCGTACTTCCCGTGACCTCTGACACGGCCCCGGCCCATGTCCAAGTGTGGGAGAGTTGTATGGGTAGTGTCTCTGAGCTGGGCTCCTCTGCACTTGCAAGCCAGCCATGCGACCCCAGGGCGGCGCAGGCAGGCCATCCCCTGGATGAGCGGAGGAGGTAGGCCCAGAAGTGGGGGTTGGTTGCGGTTAGTACCATGGGGGCAACCTGCAATGATGAGGCAGGCCCCCCAGCCAACTTTACTGCAGCAGGACGCCAGCCCTGTCTCCCGAGGACCCCTTCCAGCTCTGAGGCGTTGCTGTGGCGCGCTTCTGTGCCCCGAGGGTTTTCCTCAGAGCTGCGAAAATTAAGGTGTGGAGGGGTCGGGGTGGGGGGCTCCGGAGCTGTGGGTTTAGCAGCATCTGAGCCGTTTTCCCTGGAGAAGGAAGGAGGAGCCCGAGGTTGCTGCAGGCCCTGGATCCACCTGCGGGAGGAGCATGCACTGCGGGGGTGGGAGGGGCTGGGGCCAGGAGCGTGGGGGTTGGAAGTGAGACATGTGTGGGCAGCAGGGTCCCTGGACGTGGTAGGCCCTGAGCCTTATTAGGGGTGTGGGGTAGGGCGGGTAGATGTAAGATTCGCCCAGAACCAACACCCCAAGCGTGATAAAACCTGGATGCTGCGAAAAGTCAACCACTGGGCCGGGCACCCAGTGCGGTGGAGCCAGCTGGCCCTGGTGCTGCCTGCACCCGCCTGTCCCAGCCTTGGCCGCTCCTGTCCATATAGGCGGAGGAGGTGGCTGCCTGTCTCCAGCAGCCCCTACGTAGGGCATGGTCACCCCCGATGAGGCAGTGAGGAGAGGCTCCTGGACTTACCGAGGAGGCTGTTTGTGTCATGTTGGTGGTGGGGTGGGGTTAACAGTACTCCCACTACTTGCACGCTAACTTTCCTGAGTTGTCACTTCCCACAGATGGGCTGTTCCAAACACTGCCCTCGATGCATGCAGCTGCACAGGAATA
>NW_022107922.1:0-1672 GCF_000313985.2 Echinops telfairi | reverse complement strand
CCCCACTATCATGACCCCAGTTCTACCTTACAAATCTGGCTAGACCAGAGGATGTACACTGGGTACAGATAAGAGCTCTTGGCACATGGAACCCGGGTCAGAAAAACCCCTCAGGAACAATAATGGGAGTTAGCGATACCATGAGAGTAGAGGGAAGGTGGGGGGAAATTGGGGGAACCGATAGCAATGATCAATGTATAACTCCCTCACACCCAGGGTGGCAAACAACAGAAACTATGGTGAAGGGGGACAGCAGATGGTGTAAGGTATGAAAATAATAATAATTTATAATTTATCAAGAGATCATGAGGGTGGGAGGGTGGATGAGGGAGGAAAAAAATGAGGCACTGATACCAAGGGCTCAAGTAAAAAGAAAATGTTTTGAAAAGGATGATGACAACATATGGACAAATGTGCTTGACACAATGGATGTATGGATTGTAATAAAAGCTGTAAGAGCGCCCAATAAAATGATTTTTTTTAAATGATGATTGGAAATGCAACCCCCACATAGCTCACAATAAAAAGTTAAAAAATAAAAGAAGTGAATAGACCTAGATGGAGAATATATTGTTATTTTAATATTTTTGTTTGTTTAATAAAAGCTTCTATGATGTTATGGAAGAAAAATAGAGTTAAAGAAAAAAAGGGAAAAAATAAGAAGAAAAACTAGGGCAGGGAAACAGAAAAGCAAAAAACTAAAAGAATGTTAACAGACAAAACTAAGCAAAAGAAGGAAGGGAAAGGAAGAAATAGGAACAGAAACAAGAAAGGATAAACAAGGAAGTCTGAGAGAGGAGAAGACGATAGAGGTTTGGGGGACTCAGTATGAGTTAGCTAAGGAGCTCACAGTGATGGGGTTAAGGGAGGGTCTCAGATGAATTTCCATCATCCTAGCTATTATTTGGTGTCAGGGCCCTGATCTAGACCTTGCAGGTGTAGATGATGGCTGAGGTCAGGAAGCTTGTTCCTTGAAAAGAATTCTTTGGGGCCCAGAGGGCAGCTGAGAAGATGAGTGGTTATGGAAGAAATTTTGGCCCACGCAAGGTAGCCAGGAACAAATCACTTGTCGTGCACTTTGCTGGTTTCTCTTCTGATGAGGCAGAGCTCATGCACTTCCAGACATGGGCTTGGTGCTGCAGGAGCCTATATACAAGGATGAGGTTCTGACCTCAGTCACAGCAGGAGTTGTGGGGGGTGGAGGGTAAGGGTGATGGGATGGGGTGTCACCAGGTGCTGGGTAGGTGAGAGTGGGAGCTGGCCATTCCTCTGGTCCCTAGAAGAATGTGGTAAACAGGGTAGGATCTCACTTTCTCATAGATAAACACTGATGTGGAGCTTGTGCTGGTCCTGAGCAAGTGAAGCTGCTTACGGTCATGTCACATTAGGCTGTCTGACAATCCACCCATTTGTTTCCCCTCTGGCCACTTTTGATCAGTTTGGTCGAAGTTCCAGGATTATCACCCATATCTGTTTCATTTGGCCTTTTATGTTTTTGTTGTATAAGGTCTGTGTAGCTTCCCTGCTAAGTTCCTTATCTTTCCAGAAAACCTAAATTATTCCTCTTGCTGTCCACAGAATTCTTAGATTTTTTTCTGATTGTTCTTCTGTTGTTGTTAGGTCCTGCTGAGTTGGTCCTGACTCATAAAATTCATGTACAATAGAACAAAAC
>NW_022107921.1:0-1643 GCF_000313985.2 Echinops telfairi | reverse complement strand
TTCGACTGTGGGGGCTGGTACCCCACAGAAGCTGTCACAAAGTCATGGCGGGCGAATGCATCACAGTTACAGGTGGGGCTCCGGAAGCGGGAACAGGGTTGATTGGGACGTGAGTTGCCAGGTGCTGTGAAGCTGGTTCTGACTCGCAGCAGCCCCACGCATGTAACAACAGAACAAGACACAGCCCGTGGGGGGCCTCTCAGTTCTCACCTTTGAGAACTGCTGCAGACTCTGTCAGCCCATCTCCTCAAGCGTCTTCCTCCTCTTTGCTGCCCCTCTAAAGCAGGGTAAAGTACCAAGCATGATGTCCGTCTCTAGGGACTGGTCTCTCCTGGCAAGATGGCTGGTACGGGAGGAGTCTTGCTGCCCACCCCCCTTTAAAGGGCATTAGGGTTGTCCTTCTTCTAAGACAGATCTGTTTGTTCTTCTGGCCCTCGTGGTACTTTCCATATGCTTCGTCAGCACCATAACATAAACGCACGGATTCTTCTCCCAGCTTCTTTAAGCAATGTCCACCTTTCACATGCGTATGAGCACTTGAAAAATCCCCTGGCTTGGGTCAGGCTCACCTCAGTCCTCAAAGTGACACCCTTGCTCTTGGACACATTAAAGAGGTTTCACAGAGCAGACTTACTCCATGGGGTGCATCCTTTGAGTTTTTGACTGCTGCTTCCACGAGCATTGATTGTGGAGCCAAGCAAAATAAGACCCTTGACAACTTCAAATTCCCCCCCATTTGATTTGGTTTTCTTTACACTGAAGGAGCCCTGCTGAGTACACATTGGGATTCGATCCGCATGGTCGGCAGTTTGAAACCACCAGCGGCTCCGTGGAAGAAAGACAGTGCATTCTATTCCTGTAAACATTAGTCTCTGAAACCCACAGCGGCTCGCGATGAGTCAGCTTGACTTGATGGCAGTGCGTTGCACTGGTTGCAATTCCATCTTGAAGGGTGTAGTCGGAAGAAGGAATAGGCTGCCCACTGGGGAGCAACGAGCTACTGAACAGCTTTTGAGTAACAGCGTAAGTAGAAACTGGAAAAGCTCACTGCCATTGAATCGATTCCGACTCAAGTGGATTATTCACGCATATAGTCTCTCCAGGTGTTCACACAGAACCCAGCAAAGAAGAAGGCTTCCTTCAGCGACTAATCATGAACACGGGAAGAACAGTGGCATCCAAGGACCAATCCTTGACCTACAGGCCTTAGCGGACTTGAACATGTAGTAGAGCTTCAATTCCGAGCACCCTGCTGGCAGTGAAAGTCCCCAACTCATGTGCTCTAGCGTCCTCACGCGGTGTGTTAGGCAGGGTTCTCTAGAGCAGTGGTTCTCAAGCTTCCTATTGCCGCGACCCTTTCATACAGTTCCTCATGTGGTGGTGACCCCCAACAATAACATTATTTTCACTGCTACTTCATCACTGTCATTTTGTTACTGTTATGAATTGTAATGTAAATATCTGATATGCAGGATATATTTTCATTGTTACAAATTGAACATAATTAAAACAGTGGTTAATCACAAAGCAATATATAATTATATATTATGAAATATTTATTTCTAATGACAAATCAATGAAATTTTGTCTTGCAGCACGGTGTCGCATGGGTAACAGTCTTCACACCAGGTGCTCTATATGGA
>NW_022107920.1:10807-12481 GCF_000313985.2 Echinops telfairi | reverse complement strand
CAGTCGAATGCCTTTGCATAGTTAATGAAACACAAGTAAACGGCTTTTTGTAGTCTCTGCTTTGCGCGAAGAACTATCATACATCAGCAATGATATCCCTTGTTCCATGTCCTCTTCTGATTTCAGCCTGAACTTCTGGCAGTTCCCTGTCAATGAGCTGCTGGAACCATAATTGGGTGATGTTAAGTAAAATTTCACTTGTGTGCGACATCAATGATATCATTCTATGGTTGGAGCATTGCGTTGGGTCACCTTTCTTTGGAATGTGCACAAATATGGATCTTTTCCAGTCAGTTGGCCAGTTAGCTGTCTTCCAAATTTCCTAGCATAGTTGAGTGAGTGCTTCTAGTGCCTTTTCAGCTTGCTGAAACATTTCAGTGGGGGTTCCCTCAATTTCTGGAGCCTTGTTTTTAGCTAATCCCTTTCAGTTCAACTTGAACTTCTTCCTCCAGCACCATTGGTTCTTACTCATGTACTACATCCTGAAAGGGTGGATGGTCAACTAGTTCTTTATGGTACAGTGACTCCGTGTATTCTTTACATTTTCTCTTGACACTTACTGAAGTATTCCATATTTTGCCAAGAGAACCTTCAGTTGTAGATCATTAAAGCTGATGGTCGGGTCATAGAAAGATAAAACCTATCCTAGGAGGAAATCTGACTTAAAATTTTTGACATTTGGTTGCTAACCACAGTGTCAGCACTTTGAACCCACCAGCTGCTCTGTGAGAGAAGAGTAAGACTTTCTGCTACAGTAAAGACTGACACACTTTGAAACCCACAGGGGCACTTCTATTCCGTCCATAGGATCCCTGTGTATCAGATCTGACTTAATGGCAGGGAGTTTGGAGTTATTCCAAAATACACCATAAGCTGGAAGACTGACTCTGTACTATTAAATGAAATTAATACTTCTCTATTTCATAGCAAGAAAAAACAAGACTTTCTACTCCTATAGTTACCGTCTCAGAAGCTCACAGGGATGGTTCTACCCTGTCCAATAGAGTCACTGTGAGTCGGAATCTACTTGGCAGTGAGTTTGCAGCGTGGGGGAGGGGGACTTATATTTCACAACGAGGAGCCCTGGTGATGGAGTGCGTTACGTGTTGGGCTGAAAACTGTAAGGTTAGCAGTTCACAGCAACTCCGCACTCCAAAGGAGAAAGATGAGGCTTCCCACACCCGTAAAGATTTGCAGTCTCAGAAACACCTACTCTGCCCTGTAGGACTGCTGTGGTTTAGAACTGGCTCCAGGGGAGTGATTTGGGTTGGTGAGTTATATTTCAGATGCATCACATAAAATATTTTTAACAGTAAAACTTCATTTTCCAAAACTGATTTCTTTGAAATCGGGAACTTCAAATGGAAAATAGTGATATGTCTAATAAATCTAACATAAATATAGATTAAGTTTAGATTGTAAAAGAGCTATGCCCCTAAAGGCTGTTTAAAAAGAAAATCACTGTTGTTGTTTTTTTCACTTTTAATAAATCACTTTATTGGGGGCTCTTACAGATCTTATAACAATCCATACATCAATTGTATCAAGCACATTTTTTATGACCCTAGCAAACATCTTTATTTTATTTTTTAACCATTTTATTGGGGGCTTATACAGCTCTTATCACAATACATGCATGTATCCATTGTGTCAAGCACATTTGTACATTTGTTG
>NW_022107920.1:9690-10707 GCF_000313985.2 Echinops telfairi | reverse complement strand
ATTCAGCTTTAAAACTACTGGGTATAGAAGAAATTCTGAAATTTAATTACAAAATGCCTCGAGGCAAATGAGAATAAAAGCACAATATACCGAAACCTTTGGACCACAGCAAAAAGAGTGCTCAGAGGACAATTTATAGCAATAAATGCACACAGAGAAAATAAGATTAAGTTTAGGAAATTGCGGAACTTCATTGTAGTAAGTAATATACCCTTTGATCTTGGTTCTTGAGAGCAGGACCACACCCAAGGCCAATGAATCAGGGCTGACCAACCCAGAGGGAACACCTGTAGGGTGATGGTGGGGGTAGGCAAAGCTGGCAGCTTCAAACCCCAAACTAAACCACTGCCACCAAGTGACAGAGATCCTGTAAAGGGTTTCCAAGACTGTAAATCTTTGTGATAGGTAGCAGATAGTCTCATCTTTCTCTGTCAGAGCAGCTGGTGGGTTTGAACCACTCACCTTGTGGTTGGCAGCCCCATGCTTACCTGACAGCACCATGAGACCCCCCTCAGGATGTAATCTTTCTACAGCACATAGCGAGACCAAAAAGGGGCATTGGAAGATGACGGTTCAGTGTAGCTTCCTAAGTGGATAACTATGTATCCTGTGGATATGGAAGCTTTGCGCCTATACTTCACTGAACTTATGTGCCTGTATACTTTTCTCCTGCTAGATTTAAAGCCTTCTCACTGGAGTCTGGGTCATTTCAAGAGGTCAGTCTAAAGAAACAGAGGAAGTTCAGTACCTGCTCTCCTAGCCACAACTAAGGGGGGAAAAGAGAGGAATTCTTCGTGAAGCACCTAGGATCTGGAGTGACAGAAGGGAAACAGATTTTCCAGAGACACGGGCAGATGATGTGTGGAGTGTGATCTTCCATCTACCACACATTTGGCATCAGGGGTGGTTTTATTTTACTTCAGTCTCCCTGGACTTATTTGACATTGATCACACACATTGGTAATGGTTGAGGCTGAGTGATAGGCTCCTTAGGCACATTATACTAATCTCCCTCCC
>NW_022107920.1:5895-7401 GCF_000313985.2 Echinops telfairi | reverse complement strand
CCAGCTTCTGACAAAGACCATTGGTTCCTGAGTACTCCAAAGCCCTGGGTGGGCATATCTTTTCAAAGCTTTCTTTACAGGCATGGCCTAAACCCATCCAAAGATCAAAATTTAATGGCTGAAAGCAAGTGGACTTACAAACTTTCTATTTTCCTACTTCCCATATTTTCCCCAGAGAACTAACAAGTAAACTGTGTGGCTTTATCTGACCTCTGGCTAGACAAAGAAGGAAAACTTCCATGAGGAGAGGTCAAACAGACATCTACTCTCCATCTTATGATTTGTTTCTCCAGGTACCATAATGCAAAACATCTTTTGATCTCTTAACTGATTCCATAAGGACTGATTTATGAATCCAAGTAAGACAAAATCCTTGACAACTTCAAGCTGTTTTCCATTATCATGATCTTACCAATTGGTTCATTTATGAGGATTTTGGTCTTCTTTATATTGAGTTGTAATCCATACCGAAGGCTACAATCCTTGATCTTCATCAGCAAGTCCTTCTTCTCTTTCAGCAAGCAAGGTTGTGTCATCTGCATACCACATGTTGTTAATAAGCCTTCCTCCAATCCTGATGCCCATTCTTCTTCATTTAATTCATCTTGTCTGATGATTTACTCAGTAAATCAGTATTAAGATTAAACAAGCATGGTGAGAGGATGCACCCCTGACTTACACCTTTCCTGATTTTAAACTCGGCAGCAATCCCTTGCTTTCTTTGCACAACTGCCTCTTGATTCATGTACAAGTTCCCCATGAGCACAACGAATTGTTTCGGAATTCCCATTCTTCTCACGGTTATCCAGGGCATATTACGGTCCACGCAGTCGAATGCCTTTGCATAGTTAATGAAACACAAGTAAACGGCTTTTTGTAGTCTCTGCTTTGCGCGAAGAACTATCATACATCAGCAATGATATCCCTTGTTCCATGTCCTCTTCTGATTTCAGCCTGAACTTCTGGCAGTTCCCTGTCAATGAGCTGCTGGAACCATAATTGGGTGATGTTAAGTAAAATTTCACTTGTGTGCGACATCAATGATATCATTCTATGGTTGGAGCATTGCGTTGGGTCACCTTTCTTTGGAATGTGCACAAATATGGATCTTTTCCAGTCAGTTGGCCAGTTAGCTGTCTTCCAAATTTCCTAGCATAGTTGAGTGAGTGCTTCTAGTGCCTTTTCAGCTTGCTGAAACATTTCAGTGGGGGTTCCCTCAATTTCTGGAGCCTTGTTTTTAGCTAATCCCTTTCAGTTCAACTTGAACTTCTTCCTCCAGCACCATTGGTTCTTACTCATGTACTACATCCTGAAAGGGTGGACGGTCAACTAGTTCTTTATGGTACAGTGACTCCATGTATTCTTTACATCTTCTCTTGACACTTACTGAAGTATTCCATATTTTGCCAAGAGAACCTTCAGTTGTAGATCATTAAAGCTGATGGTCGGGTCATAGAAAGATAAAACCTATCCTAGGAGGAAATCTGACTTAAAATTTTTGACATT
>NW_022107920.1:3419-4661 GCF_000313985.2 Echinops telfairi | reverse complement strand
GAAAACGGCCCCTGGGAGCTCTATACAACACATCTCTCCTCCAACACACCTGAATCAGCAGGAGTCAAAGTTAATTAGATGCAATCTTGGTTTTCTCTGGTTTGCTTTTTGTTTAGTCATCTTAGCACATTTCGAGGCACTCTGAGTTTATACTTTGTTTTGTTTAATTTCTTAAAGAAATTTGTAAGATTTTTAAAAATCCTTTTATGGGAGGCTCTTACAGATATTATAAAAATCCATAAATCAATTCTATCACGCAAACTTGTACATATGTTGCCATAGTCATTTTCAAAACATTAACGTTCTACTTGAGTCCTTATCAGCTCCTCTTCATCCCCCTTCCCTACTCTCCCACCCTTGAAAAATTAAATACGATAATTTTTTCATATTGTACATGGTCGGATATATCCATTCACCCATGTTTTGTTATTTATTTCCCTTTGTGGGAGGGTTATACATCATCATTGCTGTAGGTTCCCCCTTTCTCCCCACCCCCTTCCCCTACCATCATGGTATTGCTATTCTCATTATTGTTTCTGAGAGGTTTATCTGTCCTGGCTTCTGCATATTGAAAGTTTTTATCTGTACCAATGTACATACTCCAGTCTAGCAGGAATTATGGAGTAAAACTGGGATCATGATAGTGGGGAGAGAAAGCCTCAAAGAACAGAGGAATGTTGTGTGTTTCAGTGGTGGTAAGTGGTGGAAAGCTACACTCTGGCTGAATCATCCCTTCCATGTGACCCTTCTGTGAGGGCATGTCTAATTGTCTACAGATGGGCTTTGGGTCTCCACACTGACCCCTCTCCTTCACATCGATATAAATGTTTGTTTTTGATCTTCTGATATCTGATCCTGTCAACATCTTGTGATCACCCAGGCTGGTGTGCTTCTTCCATGTGGGCTTTGTTGCTTCCTTACTAGATGGCCACTTATTTAACTGCAAGCCTTTAAAACCCCAGATGCTATATCTTTTAATAGCTGGGGACTATCAGCTTTCTTCACCATATTTGCTTATGCATCCATTTCATCTTCAGCAATCATGTCAGTAAGGTGAGTATCAAGTTATTAGAACAAAGTGTTCTTGTGATGAGGGAAGACTTAAGTAGAGGCCCAAAGTCCATCTGCTACCTTAATAATTTACCATATACATATATGTACATAGATCACTACCCCTATCCTTATATATTAATATATTTACATATCTACATGCCTATATTTATGCCTCTCTATATGGTTTTG
>NW_022107920.1:0-1800 GCF_000313985.2 Echinops telfairi | reverse complement strand
GTAGCTGGTGGGTTTGATCTACTGACCTTGTGCTTAGCAGTCCTACGCATAACATACTATGCCACCAGGGTTCCTTACTCCATGTCACAGCCACCTTATATATAACAGAACATTATTTAGTCCTGTACCATCTTAGTGACCATTGGTATGCTTGTATCCATAGCTGTGTGAATTGTGTCTACTATCTCATTGAGAGTTCCTTTCATTTCTGCTATCCTTCTACCAAATATGATGTCCTTCTCTAGCAATTGGATTTTCTTGATGACATATCCAAAATAAACAACTCAACTTCCCTTGTCATTCTCCCTTTTAAGAGTTATTTTACTTGTGTTTCTCCTAAGACTGTTATATTCATTCTTCTGGAAATTTACAGTATATTCAATATTGTTCACCAACACAATGATTTGAATGCATGACTTTTTCTTCTTTTTGTTGTTATTGTCCATCTTTCTTTTGCATGTATATGAAACTATTAAAAAGACCATAGCTTAGGTCAGGTTCACTTTAGTGACAGCTTTGCCATTTAAAACCTTGTATTCACAATTACTAAAGCTGGTGATGAAGAAATCAAAGAATTCTACCAACTTCTTCAGTCTGAAATTCACCAAACATGCAATCAAGATGAGTTGTTGAGTAATATTGGTGATTGGAATGAAAAACTGGAAACAAATAGGAAAGATTAGTGATTGGAAAATGTGGCCTTGGTGATAGAAATGAAGCTGAGATTGCATGATAAAATTTTCCAAGACCAACAACTTCATTGCAAATCCCTTTTTTCATCAACATAAACAGCAATGTTATACATGGATTTGTGAGATGGGATACAATAGAATCAAATTGATTATGTCTATGGGGAGAGATATTGAGAAGCTTAATATCATCAGCTAACACAGGTCAGGGGACAACTGTGGAAGAGACCATCAAATTCTCATATGCAAGTTCTTTGTGAAACAAGAAAATTTAGACAAGTCCAAAGAACCTTGAGTATACTTGAATTTAGAAGCCACTATATAAAAAACCGATTTGATGCATTCAACACTAATGATAGTGACCTGTGAAACTGTGGTATGACATCAGGATTACTATAGCTAAAGAGAGCAAGTGGTCATTAAAAGACAGGAAAGAAGAAAGAAAAGGCTAAAGGCTATGGCAGAAAAGACGCTGAACTTGCTCTTGAATGTGGAGAATCTGAAGCAAATGGAAGAAATGATGAAGTAAAAGAGCTGAATAAAACTTATCAAATGGATCTTGAAAAGAAAAAGTAAAGTTTTATACTAAAATGTACAAAGATCTAGAGTTAAACGTCTAAAGAGGAAGAAGACTCAGCTTGAAAAAAACTGAAGAAAAAAAGTCAAGCCTTGAGTCGAGATACTGAAGGATTGTATGGGCAAAACAAAGACCTATACAGAAAGCATCAAAAGAAGATGGCAGAAGTACACAGAGTCACTGTACCAAGAGAGCTGGTTGACATTCAACCATTTTCAGCCGTGGTATATGATAAAGAACCAATGGTATTGAAGGGAAAAGTTCAACCTGCATTGATGACAAAACAAAACAAGCCTCCAGGAATTGACAGAATACCAATTGAAATGTTTCAATAAGCTTATGAAAAACTGGAAGCATTCCCTCACCTATGGCAAGAAATTTGGAAGACAACTACCTAGCCAACTGAAAGGAAGAAACCCATATTTGTACCCATTCCAAAGAAAACCAACTGACCAGGATGCAAAAAATTATTGAACTATATCTTTAAAATCATATGCAATTAAATTTTTGCTGAAGCTAATTTAGAAATCACAG
>NW_022107919.1:0-1586 GCF_000313985.2 Echinops telfairi | reverse complement strand
CTATGGTGTTGCTGTGCATCAGAATGAACCCAACAGCAGTGGTTTGTTACTAGTTTGTTTCAAAGATGGAATTAGCTGTGCATACAATGCTCAGCAGGTGTCCTGGTAGTGGAGTGATTGGGTGCTAAGCTGCTAACTGCAAGATCAGCAGTTTGGAAACTACCAGCTGCTCTTTAGGAGAAAGCTAGGAAGTTTAATGGGCAGTGAGTTTATGTTAACAGAGGAGCAATCATTCAGCAAAGAACAGGACTGGCAGATGACCCGAAGGACGTAACCATTGTCACTGAATTGTACATAGAGTCACTTGAATTCATGCGTTTTCTTGCTGTGTGTAAGAGCCCTAGTGGCACAGTGGGTGACTTGTTGGGCTGCTCATCACAAGGTCAGCAGTTTGAAACCAGCAGCTGCTCCTCAGGAGAAAGATGAGGCTTTCTATTCCCATAAAGCATTACAGTCTGAGGGGCAGCTCCACCGTGTTCTGTAGATTCACTATGAGTCAGTATTGACTCGGTGGCAGGGAGTTTGGTTTATTTTATATTCTTAACAACAACAACCACAACAAAATAGAGTGCCTTCTCCTTTGTGGATTCCCCCTGATCCTACCATACCTTTGAAAACAGCCCATTTGCGCAACACTTCTCAAATTATTAAATTTGATTGTTCAATCTGTTTCCTATTAGACCCTGACTGATACTTAGCTCAGCGACTGGCTCACAGTAGATACTCCATAACAGGAAGTAATTACCATATGGACTCGTGTATAAGCCGAGGTTTTCAGCATACTTTTAATGCAGTTTTTGTGGCAAGATTAGGTGCCTCAGCTGATATTTGGGTTGGCTTATACTCAAGTATATACGGTATTTATCTTTAAATAGAAAACTCCATGCCCCTGTTAGAGGAATACCAGGGCATAGGTATCCAACCCACTAAATGAGTCTGCCAATGTTTATCATATGCTACTTATTAATTTGAATTCTCCCTAGTGGTGCAGTGGATAAGTGTTTGGCTGGAAACCAGAAGGTTTAGGGTTCGAACCTAAACAGTGGCGGTGAAGGAGAAAGACATGGTGAGCTACTCCTATCAAGGGGACAGCCTAGGAAGCCCAAGAAGACAGACGTACTCTGTCACATGCGGTCACCATGCTTTCAAAGTCAACTACACAGCACACAACCCCCAAAACCCAACTCCCTGTTGTCAAGTTGATCCTGGCTTCCAGAGCCGAACCTCTCTGTCGGGTCTCCGGCCCCTGGGTAATGCGGAGGGCCGGTGAAAAAGAGGAAAGCCTTGGTGAGAGGGCTTGACGGAGTAGCTGCGACAATGGGCTCAAACAGAAAAACAATTGGATGGACGGCACAAGACTGGGCAGTATTTTGTTGTTTAAAGGGTCCCTGTGAGCTGGAACGGATTCAACAACTGGTGTCAACAACCACAATCTTAACAGGTGTGAACCACCGACCTTATGGTCAGAAGACAGAGGCTTAACCCGCCGTGCCACCAGGGCTTTCACAACAGTGTCAGTGTGGTACTTACATAATCTGGTGTCAATTTGAGAGGATCACAAGTGAAGGGGGGGAGTCTAGACTGTC
>NW_022107918.1:0-1674 GCF_000313985.2 Echinops telfairi | reverse complement strand
GAAAGAATTTACCAAAAGAGTAATAAGAGAGCCCACCGACTGGGAAAACATCTTTAGCAATGACACATCAGACAAAGACCTTATTACTAAAATCTACAATACTTTGCAAGCTTACAATAAGAGAAAAACTAATTGCCCACTGACGAGGTGGGCAAAGGACCTAAACAGAAGTTTCACAGAGTCTGAAATCCGAATGGCCAATAAACATGAGAAAATGTTCCGGATCATTAGCCCAAAGAGAAATGCAAATCAAAACAACAATGAGATACCATCTAACACCCTCTAAGATACCCCAATTCAAAAATCAGAAAGCAACAAGTGTTGGAAGGGCTGTGGTGAGATAGGAACTCTCATCCACTGCTGGTGGACCTGTAGGTATGTACAGCCACTATGAAAATCGATTAAAACAGATGGAAATTGAGCTACCATACGACCCACCAATTCCTGTACTGGGCATATACCCAGAAAAGGCAAGAAACACACCACGGACAGACATCTGTGCTCCAATATTCATTGTGGCATAGTTCACAATCGCAAGGAGTTGGAAACAACCCAAATTTTAATCCAACAGATGAATGGATTAAAAACTGTTGTACATACATACAATCAAGTACTATGCATCGCTAAAAACAGTGATGAATGCATGAACCATATCGCTGCATGGGAAGAACTGGAGGAAATTATGCTTAGTTAAGTAAGCCAAGCGCAAAAGGACAAGTATAACATGAGTCTGCTGAGGTAAGTTTATATATACACACACACACACACACACACACACATATACACATGAGTCTGCTGAGGTAAGTATATATATATGTATAAAAAACAGAAAAGTAAATTCAAAGGGGGCACTGCTACTGTATACAAACACTCCAGGGGTGAGGTCCAGGTAGTATGGCAGGGGCCAGACCAGATCCAGGGGTACATATGGTAGCCAAATAAAAGGGGGGAGGGGAGGGAGGTAGGGTAAAAAATAAAAAGATGTGTGGCAGGGTAATAGGGCACTGATCCACCCAAGGGTGGATATTATTTGTGTCTCCACAGGGAAAGAGGGATCAGATTTAAAGCCAGTGCCAGATGAATACAGCGTGCTGGCAAGGAGTGGGGAGCCAGTGGAGCAGCCTGAGGACTCAGCCCCCATACCAGCTACGTGGACAACTGCCCCTCCCCCCAGAAGAATTTACTTTAGAAGACAGCACTGAAGATGCAGCTAGGGGAGAGGGCCATGTCTGATCAGATCACACGGGAGCAAATGAAGGGGGAGGAAGAGAGAGTGGAGCACATCCTGGCCCACTTGGCCTGGAAGACAATATCCCCGCTCTGAACAGCCAATGCACAGATTGGACCATATGGCTGATCCCACTACGAGATATGCCATCCCTTACTGGCCCAGGGCCCTAAGGGGGACAGCACTGGAGACTCAGTGTCAGGACTGGCCCGGACTGACCCCACGACACCGAGACAAACCACTAAAGGCCTGTGGCAGATCAACCGTGGGAGCAGAGCAGGGATCCCCCAAGGGAGTACAGTGAACCCTCGTTTATCGCGGTTAATCGGTTCTAGACCCTACCGTGATAAATGAAATTCCGCAAAGTAGGATTCCTTATTTGTAAATCAAATATTTTCGTAGTTAGAGCATAGAAGACATGAAAAAACACCCTTTAGTCACCATTA
>NW_022107917.1:0-1614 GCF_000313985.2 Echinops telfairi | reverse complement strand
AAGATTTTTTCAAATGTATTTACTATGGCACCCAATTTTTGGAGGCTATAGTCTCCGTATCAGTAAAGTTCAGTCATGATATAATGGCACAATCATTCTTCTGATCAATACGTATAGCAGAGGTATGAATATATTAGTTGTATCTTACAGATCTGATCTTTTCTCATCAACTCACAGCATGAGCAGAGCTGTGGTCTTAGTGTCAACACAACGACAAATAAAAATGAAATGTGGAGCCTGAAATTAAGAGACAGAGGATAATTACAACATAATGATCTCAGTAGCCCGAAATATAATTATTAAGATTTTCTTAATTCTTAAACTAAAAACAAATAAAGTAATCTTATAGAAGGTCATAGGAACCCTAAAATTGATTTTAAAACTCTCGTTAGAAAAAGGAGTGTGCAGAGATGATAACGCTACCGATCTAGGACGAACATTGTTAAATGTGCGCATCTTCAGAAAACATGCATTGTTTGCACCTCCAAGAACCACACTGAAGCAGTGACCACAATGGAGAAAGAGACAGGCAACTTGGGCTGAGACTGAAGTGAGGAAAAGGAGACCAGAGACAGACTTCTTGCAGATTCTAGCTGATTCCTGTGTTTTTAAGATCCCTGAGACTTGGTTCAGAGAGCAGGTCTGGTCTGAGTTCAAATACCAGCACTGTCATTACCAGCTCTGACCTTGGGAGACTTACTTGACTTTTCTAGTTTCCCTCTGCAGAATGAGAATGACTGCAGTCTTCTATGTAAAATGAGTGGCACGGTGGCTAGCATATCGCCAGTACTGGGTAAATTATCCTGCGGTCTTGAGTCTTCCCATCTTTCCTGTCAAAAGGGAACAGGATTTCCCTACTCATTCAGGTTAGCCCTCGGACCTCTGGCTTGAACCCCATCATCTGTCCCTACCTGGGAGATGTGCTCAGCTGGTTGATCCTCTCTTTTTCTGCTAGCCACATTCAGACAGTGTCCTAATAACCTCTTCCATTCTGCAATTTTCTCTCAACTTCAAAATTCTGTATACATCTCTATATTTGCCCTCTGCTTCAGAGAGACTAACAGAGAAAGTTGTCTAATAGTTTTCAAAAGCCAACTCATAAAAGAATTTCCAATTCTTATTCTTCCAGTCACACCTCTACCCTTACGTTGAGGTCCTGAAATTGGTCTCACCATGGTCCACGATGCTTCCTTGCTGTTTATCCAAATGGACCTTTGTCTTTGAAAAGCACATGCTTAACAGCAGCATCAGAATGTGTCCTTTTGGGAAGAGGCTTCATAAGATCATACTTCCCTCTTTCCCTCCTACCTCCTCGGCGAGTCTCCTTGGGGAAAGTTTTATCCTCCTGCTGGTACCCTAAAAACTAGTGCTTTTCAGGAATGAATCTTTGGCTTTCTCCTTGTTTGCTTCCTCATGTAATGCCTTCGCTGTCTTATTGGAGGTTGATGAATCGTCCATCTCCATCTCCATCTCAGCTTTCTCTAATGGGCCCCATACCCAACCCTCCCCTGAATAGGGGAAGGTAAATTCAAAAGTACTACAGCAACATGGAAGCCTTTATTAAGCAAAAATATCAAAATGTGAAGCTACTGTTTCTCAACACATCCGCCATCT
>NW_022107916.1:0-1635 GCF_000313985.2 Echinops telfairi | reverse complement strand
AATAGATGTTTACATGTCTATATACACACATATATACGTGTGTACATTTGTATGTTTTTCTACAAATAAACACAGAAAGTGGCTTCAAAACTATTTCTTGGTTATTTGGGGTTCGTACTTTGATGGCATGTTGTCGTAATGATATTTACTCCACTTATTTATCATCATTAAATATTTTGGTTTCTGGGAATCACAGTGTTTAGTCAAATTATTACTCACACCGGAGGGGGTTCTTCTAGCTAATAAAAATTTGCTTAAAAATACTGTGGGTTTCAATTCACATATCATAGATGTTTTCCATTTTTAAATTTATAATTCAGTGTTTTATCATATTTTCATGAAATTGCGAACCCATCCCTTCTGTTTCTAAAATCTCCTCATCATCACCAAAAGAAACTCTAAGCCAGATAGCAATCACTCCCCTTACTCTTTCCTTGGTCCCTGTAACACACAAACCCATTCCTTACATCTTGGACTTACCTATCCTGGATGAAAACATAAAATGGGTGGACTTTTTGTGTCTGAAGGCTTCCCCACTTAGTATATTTTCACAGTTCATTACTTTTTTAATATGTCAGTATTTCACACCTTTTTTTGGTTTTAAAATATTTCATTACCCGGATACACCACATTTGGTTAAACATTTCATTAGTGGATGGATGTTTGTGTTTTGTCCACCTTTGCCCATTATGAATAATGCTAATAAACGTGAATGTGCCAATTTGTGCATTTAAATACTTTTCATTTCTTCTTGGTATCTTTCTCCGAATAGAATTGCTGGGTCATATGATGATTCTGTGAATACGTCCTATAAGAACCTGTAACACAATTCCCCCAAACAAATGTGCCACTACACACACTGCTTTGCTTTCTTGCTGCAGACCCCGGAGGAGTTGGAGGATGTTTCTGACCTAGAAGAGGATTATGAAGTCCGAAGTCATGCCAGTGTTCAGACAGAAGGAAAGACTGACCGGGTAAGTCACCTCTGTGGGGAAGAAACAGGTGCCATACCTCTCCTGGTCAATCCAGACAGCCTTCCGGGGGCTGACTTCCTGGATTTGGAGCTGGTGTTCAGGGGCACAAAGAACAGAGCCTCCCAGTGCTTGGGAGCATTAATGAGGGGAATTATCTCGTCTGCCTTGAGAGATCTTGTGAGACCATTTCAGGTCAAGTGGTGACTCATGGTGCAATGCTTTTCAGCTTTAGGGCCATAGTGGGGACATAAAAGTGTAATATGTGCATGTTTGTTTAGAGTGGAAAATAGAAACTGAGGAATCATAAATATAATCAGAAATTCAAGGGTGAGAAACTTATCATCTGAGCAGAATAGTCTCCTACTTTTTCTTTTTTTTCTTCAGTGCCATTTTGTGATCATACCCCCAGCACATACATACATGCACGCTCAAGTTGATTGATGTTAGCAACTTCTGAATTACTCTAAGGAAGTGTGTTTTATTTTACTCATCCTTAATGCATGGAATCTGTGAGAATTGGCCTTTTTAGTCACCAGCATCTTCTGATTATAAGCACTGGTTCTGAAATCCTGCTTAGTCCAAGTCTTCTCGGTCTTTCTTCTCAGTGACCCTTTACTTGCTATGTGATTTGGGGAAGAAATGTCTCTTCTCTCTACTCAGT
>NW_022107915.1:0-1628 GCF_000313985.2 Echinops telfairi | reverse complement strand
GGAATCCAGGTCAGATAAACCCCTCAGGAACAGAAATGGGAGTAGCCATACCAGGAGGGTAGGGGGAAGGTGGGGAGAAGAGGGAAGGAAGTGGGATGCGATCACAAGGATGGACACATAACCACCACCCCCACCCACACCCCAAGGGGATGAACAACAGAAACCCTGGGGGAAGGGAGACAGCGGTCGGTGTCAGATATGAAAAATAATAATAATTTATAATTGACCAAGGGGGTCACGAGGGTGGGAGGGGAGAAAAGAGGGGCTGATACCAAGAGCTCAAATAGTAAGTAAATGTTTAGAAAATGATGGTACTATATGGACAAATATACTTGATACAATTGATGTATGGATTGTTATAAGAGCTGTAAGAGCCGTTAATGAAAAAGATTTTAAAAAATAAGTACCCTTTGATGAAAACAAACAAACATAGCCTTTGAATACATAAGGATGCAGGAGGAAAGAGGCCACAGGAGGAGCAGGTTCACTAAGGAAGGGCCTGAGAGGTCCTGGACCGGGTAGGCGTGCAGGGAAGAGAGAGTGGTCCCACTAGGCTACACTCTAGGGCAGGAACAGATCATGAAGGGTCGTGCACTTTGGGCTCTGTGGACCACGAATTACTATGAATCAAAGGAGACTCAGTGGCACCTGCGAGCAGACTAGAGTAACAGGATTCCAGATGACAATGGTTTGAACAGGACAGTTTATTTCTCTCTCCAGCATCAGTTTCTGTACACGCAGTTGAAGACCGACAAGGCAGTTGGATGGTGTCAGAGATTCAGACTGCTTCTAAGTGTTGCTCCATCAGCCTCAACCCACAGCTTTGCCTCAGGGACTAAGATGGTTGTCCTAGCACTCTGTCCAGCGATTACATGAAAACTCGACTTAGTGGGAAGACAGGGAAAGGTTCATCCATTCATTTTCTTAATGTGCATGACCTGGAAGTTGTTCCTATCCCATTGACCAGAGCTGACAAGCAGCTGTAAGAGGAGCTGGGACATAGCCTCTTTATCTGGGAAGCTGGGTACCCAACAAAAATGTGGGGAATCTAAACTTTTTTTTTTTTTTTAGCATGACTCATTAATCTTCCATATTTTATTGTTTCAAACAACGCTTAAACTCAAGAATAACTCACTACTTCCTCTGGCTTGAGTTTCCTGCATTCAGGGTTAGATTTATTTTCTTTTTACAAAATCATTTTACTGGGGGCTCTTATAACATTCCATACATCAATTGCATCAAGTGGGGATCTAATCTTAAAGGGAAATGGGGAGAAGAGATGTTGTGAAAATACTGAAGGAAAGCAGATAATCCCTGCCCTTGTATATTACTAAGGAAACCGTATAGTCCACACAGACATCATTTTACTGCTTCTGTTGGGACACGGGTCATTCTCAATATATTAAATGATTAATTTAAACCCTCAAAAGGGAAATCAATGGAGGGGGGGGTGCGGGGTGTGTGTGTGTGTGTGTGTGTGTGTGTGTGTGTGTGTGCGCTTCTTTCCTAAGTAAGTAGCTCCATAACTCAAGTAATGTATTCAACCAATAGTTTCAAGCATCATTGTGCCAAGCATTTCCAAAGCAGGTAACTGTCCCTGCTGGGGACACCATTCTCACCTTTATTCT
>NW_022107914.1:0-1675 GCF_000313985.2 Echinops telfairi | reverse complement strand
AAACCTGTAACTACCCTCTACCCCTTGAAGACAGGACCTGCTCTGCTCAACCTACCACATGAAGGAAGGCGGGGAGGGGGGGGGCATCATCCTCCTTGCAGTTTAAGTGGGTCTCAAAGGGAAAACAACAATAACAACAGCAACAAAACCACAGTTCTCTCATTGATTTCGACTCCGAGTGAGTGACCGCAAGGGCAGAGAGGAACTGCCCCAGAGGGGCGGGTTCTAAGGCTGCAATCTTGACAGACGCAGGCTGCTTCAGCGCTCTCCCAGGGAGCAGCTGCTGGCCTCAAACTGTGTCCTTTCGGTTAGTAGCCAATTGCTTAACTCACTGCACCACCTGGGCTCCTCTCTCAATGAGAAGGTCAGAACACTCTGAGTCACACATGTCCAGGTATTACTCTAACAGGTTCTTCCACAAGGAACCAAGGTGTGGGGAGAGTGTTCACCCCCCGCCACCCCAAATACACCTCCCTCCCTTATAACCACTAAGACTGCACTGCGATGATGTGTTGGTATGTCTGCCTTCTCCACCTAACGCTGAGTTCTTCGTTGCATATTCAGTGCCTAAGCAGGGCCACCAATCTAGCATGCTCTCAATAAATGTTTGCTGAAGGAATGGTGAGCAAAAAAATATGAATCCTACCTCTGAATGGACACAGTACAAACCAACTGTTGGAGTGCTCAAGAGAAAAATCCCGAATACCTTAGGAATGTTCACCCCATCATGACATCTTTCTGCTCTTTGGCTCACACTGATTCTCTGTCCCACATTCCGTGTTATTATAGGTCTTAGATGAAGAACGTTGGCCAAGAGGAAAGACTGCCTGACACATCACTGAACTATGCCCGCTTCAATTGGCTTCCTGCTTGCCCTCCTCTCGTGAACAGGAAGGGTTATAATAAAGAGAAAATCTGTGAGAGCTTTCTCTCATGGGCCCTTGATAGTTCATAAATTGGTATTTTGTCATATCTTGGCCTGTCCGACGTCTCCCTTCTTGATGTGCACTTAACCTTTATATAAAATGCTCTCTTATACATGAGTTTCTGTGGATTTGTTGCTCTAAAGCACCCAGACTAACACATCAATCTTCACTTCCTAAGGTAGATGTTCCTAGCCAGGAGACCACTCCCCTTAGGTCTGGGCTGGATCCCCTAAAACAAGGGTCTGCAAACAGCACTCTTGAGCCACATGTGGCTCTTTTGGTACTTACATGTGGCTGAAGTAAAACTGAAAGTGAAAATAAAACTGTTTCATTTATAACATTTTAAAGGATATTATTCAGATCACAGTGATTTCATTTGTTGGTAAAAATATTTTTTGGTCTTGAATAGTTTTTACACTGTTGAGAGACAGCATGGGTTCTTCCATCCGTATACTTCTTTTCCTTCTTTAGAAAGCCTAACTTCATAAATAACCTGTGCGAGTTCCCTCGGGGCATAGGTGATACCTGCTTACTCAATCACAACACCTTTGTCATCCTGAAACCACGTATGTACATTCCTCAACATTTTATGCCTCGCATCTCCTGCCTTTTCCCCCAAAGGCAAACTCCCGTATCATTTGGTATTGCTCCCGGCAGGAGAGTGACTCACAAATTAGATGAAGGTGCTCCTTCAAGGTAGATGGAAGAGCTGGCCAGGCCCTCAACGTCGGCACAAGACTGCTGGTTTT
>NW_022107913.1:0-1675 GCF_000313985.2 Echinops telfairi | reverse complement strand
GACTCCAAGATTGATGTGATTTTCCCAGACTCACGCAAACACGGTGGTATGAAACCCTAGGATCCGTATCTGGCGTGCAAGATCGTTTTAAAATGGTCAGCTCTATTAGCTCAAACGAAGCTCAAAGAGTAAGGGGAGTGAGAAAGCATATCGAGGCCACATCGTGGTAAGAAAGTTCAAGACAGGTCATGAGAAGAAGGCTTTCTCAGTAATATGAGTGGTGCTCATATTACTGAGGTCTCGTGAACGCTTCCTGGTGACAGATCTTTCGGTGATCCTGTGGGTTTTCTTGGGATCCTTAACGAATGCAGGGAGGGGTGCCGTATCTGTGGCCCTCCAAACAACCAGAGTTTTGGATAAGAAGACTTGGATTTTCATGCTCAGAGAGCATTGCTTATGAACTGAAGAATTAGAAATTCTAAGAGAAGAGTTGCCGCAGATCATTAAAGAGAAAGTGGTCACTCAAGACTCACGGGTCACCCCTTGGGACACTCATGGAAATAGTAACAGATTCAGGACTAGAAAAACTATAAAACACAATGAGCAGCATCGATTAACCACCGAGATCAAGAAGAAGAATCATTCCTGTTGTGCAATGAATTATTTATATTATATTTCGAGCCAGATCCTTTATTATTCCCAGCAAATGACTTTCATTTTCTTGATGCATCTATATATATGAAGGTGACTGAAGATACTGGTTACACTTTAGCAATTCAGTAATTGTGACCATAATTAATTGTGATTGTCATCCTGCTCAGTATGAAAGCAGCTTTCTCAGATGCAAGAAGAGGGGGAACCCACTACCTACAATAGAGCCAGGAGTGAAGGACACCCTGTTGATCCTGGTGTCCCTATGCATGGAAGCTCCTAGACCCAGGAAGTGCTTTCACCCCAGAGGAGCTGTGCAGGAGCAATTACAGAAGAACGAGGAGCCAGAGCATGAGACAGAGTGGTGGACCTCCCAGCCCACAAAGCAAGGAAAGCCAAATGATTTTACACAGAAGGCTTACTTTGTGGAGTGGGGTGCTTCTGGCAAACTGATTGAGAAATCTGGGTTTGCTGACCCAAGGAGCTTTTGGGATGAGGCATGCCCTCTGGGCATTAATTGGCAGTTCCTAAAAAGTTTCGTAACATTAAGTAGAGGAGAGGGTAGGTCAAGAGATTTACAGCCAGAGAGAAGCTTGCTTATGGACAGTGTAGAAGAAATGGAAGAAATTGCCTGACTGAACGTTTGCTCTGAGTATTTCTACCTAAATTGTAACCTGTTAACTTCACTAATAAATCCCATTTCATGAGCATCATCTGTTAGTCTGCTTGGCCATTAAAATGAATCATAGAACCCAGCAGAAAAGTAAAGTGTGCGAAAAGTATGGTCCCATGGGAGGAATGGTGGTTGTCACGATAGCATTAAGAAGTCCAAAAGGTGGAGGGATGTCTGACTTCTTCACCGAGGCAATCAGCTGTGGGAGTGAGAGGAGACGCTATGCCTTTTTAGTAATCCCTAATGAAGTGAGTCCTCCAGAGAGGTAGAACACTCTACTAACTCCGTGCCGTTTAGTGGATGCTGACTCACAGGGACCCTGTAGAACAGGGGAGCACTGGCCCTGGGAGTTTCCCAAACTGTACTTGTTTATGGGAATAGAAAATCCCATCTTTCTCCTGAGGAGTGGCA
>NW_022107912.1:0-1676 GCF_000313985.2 Echinops telfairi | reverse complement strand
GCAATTATTGAAAATAACCATTAAAAGGGCCATATAGAAGCCTGGAAAAACTTCCAGATCACAATGTATAGTAGAAAAAGCAAGGGCTTGATACAAAACGGTTATCAGGCAGTTACAGCGTGACTCCAGCTCTGCCCCTTCTGAGCTACCTTAGGGACACTACTCAGCCGCTCCAAACTTCAATGTCACATAGCTCATGGGATAAACTACTCAAGGTAACAGAATGAATATGAAGGGAGAAGATCAGGCATATAGAAATGTTCAGTATTAATCACTATTAGCGTAAGCTCACTGCCATCAAGTCAATACTGACTCATAGCGACCCTACAGGGCAGGGCCGAACTGCGCCTGTGGGTTTCAGAGACTGGAAATCTCTGAGGTGGTAAAAACCTCATCTTTCTCCCATGACCAGCTGATGGTTTCAAACTGCTGACCAGGCTTGGTAACAGCCCAACATGCACCTTACTTTGCTACCAGGTCTCCTTATTTACACCTTATATTCAGAAAGGAGTACACACCACAAGGATTAGGTATTGGCAAAATAAACAAACAAAAACTATCCTTGCTGCAATGGTAGGGGGGGCGGGATTGTAAGTTATGTGTGGTTTTTAATTTCTTAAAAAATGATGTCGCATCCTCTTCCAGTGAGAAAAGGGCATTTTAAACGGGGATCCACCCTTCCAAAATGAAAATTCCCTACTTAGGACCTGGGTCTTAATGTGCTCCTTCCTCCAGAGGGGTCCAGGATTCACTGTGCCCAGCTTCCCGAGGCTGCTGTGGCATCTGTCGGCGATGAGGACGAACCGCAGCCCAAACCCCTTAGAAATGACACAGGGGACATGTTCTCAATCTAGACAGCCCTGTCACAATCAGATCAGACTGTCATCTCGGAGCCAGAGGGCATCTGGAATAAATCTGACTTGCCCATTCAGGCAGGCATCAGTCACCCAGACGAATACTTCTGGAACCCTACCGTGTGCTCGCAACTGCATAATGTTGTGCCCACCAATGAAATGAGATCTTGGCCACCGATCTAGCCAGCTGAGCATTCAAAGTCATGGGAGCCTTTCCCAGGTAAAACTGACTAGCTGTTTGACCCGTTCTCTTGCTGTTGTCAATATGACCAGTAATAGATAGAAAAACTCTAAGTATTCATTCTAAGTATCCAGTTAAATCTGCAGTTAAAAAAAAAGAGCATTTTAAAGGGCCAATGCATTAAGCCAGGCATCCTCAAACTACTGCCCACGGGCCACATGAGGCCCGCCGGGTGAATGCTTCCAGATCCAGGTCCCTAATGAAAAGATGATTGAAGATGTGAAGCGATTTGGGCATTACCAAGTAGACAGTTCACACCCGGGACACATGGACAAAAGCCAACATAAATAGGGACTCATCCAAAGAACTAGAACTCTAGCTGAAATGCAAACAGAATTACAATTAAAGTGATACTGAGGGGAAAAAAGGAGCTGATATCAAGTAGAAAGGTTTTGGAAATGTTGATAGCAACATATGCACAAGTATGTTTAATACAATTGAATGCTGGATTGTTATAAGATGTTAAGATTCCCAATATAATGATTAATACTAAATAAAATAAAAAGTGATACTACTCAGGCAAATGCTTAGAGGCCAAAGTTTATTCATGGCTACCAGCCAGGAGTGGTGGGAAGGGAAGA
>NW_022107911.1:0-1677 GCF_000313985.2 Echinops telfairi | reverse complement strand
CAGAACAGCCTTATCACCTTCAAAATACTCTCCATTATTCCTTTATACTTCATACATTTGTCAAATCTGTGATTCCATTCTTGGAAACATTTTTCAAACTCATCTGTTTGGATGGTTGATAGCACCTCCCTTGTTTTTTTCTTCACCTCTTCTACTACATTCTCAAATCACTGACCTTTCATGAAACAAAAGAACAGGACATCCAACTACATTTGAATATCAGATAAACAAGGAGTGATATTTTTAGAATACGCACGTCCCAAATTTTGCACAGGACATGCAATAGCTGTATTTTATCTGGTAACTGTCTCCAAGGCCGGGTGTTGGACCATTTACCAAGGGAATGCAGAAAGGACCTTCCTGGCCTGCCTTTTCCCCGGTCTTGTTCCCCATCCAAGCATTCTTCCTGGGCTCCTCCCTGGCACCTAGGGGCCTACTCTTCATTTTGGAAGAGAGAGTCAATTTCCAGTCTGTGCTGTCTCTGGGTCTCCCCCCTGTCTTGTCTGCTTCCCCTCCGGTCTGTTCCTCAGAGCTTGTCAATCCCTGTGATCTTTCATTTCCTCGCCATCTGTTTCCCCACCTTGCCATCCCTCCGTCCCATCTGCCTGTAAGTAGCTGGAGGCTTTCCTGGGGTTCCCCCATCTTTCCTGTGAAGGCTTCTCGGGCCCTGAAAGGGGCCTCCAGGAAGAGACTCCTTCCCGGCAAGGGGTGGGCTGGGGGCACTTTGGGAGAAGGTGATTTGCTCAGATCTTTGGTTCTGATCTGACGGAGGATTCTGGGTAGAAGGTTACAGGAGAAGATGGTGTCAACTTTCAAGAAGAAAGGGGAAGGGGTGAATTTTCCCACTGCCGGAGGCTCCCGGTGCTCTGGAGCTGCTCTGTGAGAGGAAAAGAGAGGTTTGGCTGAGTCCCCTGACTGGAGCGACTGAAGGCACCATCCTGGTGTGCTGAAGGCAAAGGCTTTTGCTGTTAAGAATATGAAGGAGCCCTGGTGGTATAGTGGTTATGCCTTGGGCTGAGATCTGCATGGTCGGCAGTTCAAAACCACCATTAGCTCTGTGGGAGAAAGACTGGGTTTCTACTCCCTTAAACAGCTACAGTCTTAGAAACTCACAGTCAGCCTCTACTGGATGGCAGGGAAGACTATGCATAACTCCACCCTTCCTACAGGTGCAACACTGAGGGAGAGGGATTCCTGTCCCTGTCTGGGCAGAGGATCACAGAGGACACCTGAGACTCCTGCCCACACAGGGGAGGGTGAAGGCTGAAGGGTGGGATGCAGGGAGGGCAGGGAGACGGGGTCTGGACTCAGAACTCACATTTTCATCTTCACCCCAAGCCCTGGGTCCTCTGTGGCCTCGTCCATTTCAGGAAGGGGCTTCACCATCCATGGGCCTGGGACCACAGGCCAGAAACCTGGGGCCCCTTTTGGGAACCCCCTTTCCCTCCCTTCTCACACCACTCCACCACCAAGCCCCGTAGATTCTCATGCTAGGTATCTGTCCGCTCACCACCTCCACCTACGGCCCCCATGGGCGGGCCTCAGCTTTCACCTTCACCTTGCCTCCCACAAGGCCTCCCCGAGGCCAGGCCAACCCAGCGCCAGAGAGCTCCCAGGATCCTTGACCACCCCCACTCCCTAAAGCCTTCAGGGGTCCTTCTCAGAGGCAAGGCCCTC
>NW_022107910.1:0-1669 GCF_000313985.2 Echinops telfairi | reverse complement strand
TGAATGTCTTCTCGCAGCTACAAGTGAACGATTGACTTGGCAGTTCACTGTTCCCGAGATCCTCCGATTTTAGCAAGCAATTATGTGACGACCCGACATCATCCCATCTGCTTTTCCCACAGGTTCTCATGCAGCTGTTGACACTCCTTCAGCTGCTGGTCCACTGGCCCCGCTCCTTGGGGAACCCCTTGTCCTCTCTGGTGGCCCATTGCACTTCCCTGCTGCACCCCCACCCCTTCCCCCAACTCCCCCACATGGGGACCTGCTCCCCTCAACATTTGTTTATGATGGGTCTTTTGAGAAAGTTAGCCAGAGCTTTCACAGAAAGATACCCAGAAAAGGTTCACTAGCCAGTCCTCCCCGCTGACAATGCTCCTGCTCATTCATCTCCTCACCAGGGCAGTCTTGTGAGCGTCTGAGTTAATTAGTTTATTGTGCCAACCTGGCTGATAAACACAAGTGGGGAGTAGAGCTAAATGGCTTGGTGAGCCTCGCCTTTCGAGTTCTCAGGTCTCTTGTTCTGTGATGGTCACACCAGGGTGCAATGGCCTTAGCAGTTCCCTGCTTCAGCTGGCAAGGCTGACTTCCTGTAAGACATCCCCAAGGAGAAGCCATATGGACCTACCCCGATGCAGCCCTGGGTGCTGGAGCAGCCATGTGGAGACCCCTGCCAGCACTGAGATGCTTACACATTCTCAGTGACTCGGCTTTCCTCCTGCAGTCGGCATCTTTGTGTCTGTTTTGTGAGATGGAGGAAGACTTTGTGGATTGGTGTCGGACATATGGGTTAATGGTGGACTTGTGGGCTTAGGCAGCACTGGGTTGGGATGTTTTCTTTGATGTGCACTTACCCTTTATATACAACTCTCTCTTCTACATGAGTTTTTGTGGATTTGTTTCTGTAAAGTACCCTGACCAACACAGTGTCTCTGTGTGAAATCATTAAGCATCCACCCATTTTACAGGCCTGAGTCAGCTCCTTTGGACTTCTTTTGTTTCCTCATCTTAAAAGATCTTTAAGAGATTTTCTTTAGTGAGTCATGTAAAAACCAGACTGCGATGACATGAAGCTCCCAGGACCTCCACTTCTCTAGGGACAGACTCCATTGCTAGCATTATTGCTTACAGAAGTATCTTGAACTGGATGGAGTGAATGTTGAGAAATAGTTTCTAATTCTAATCTTTAGTTTTTAATTCCACTTCCCATGAGCTTTCCCCTCCTACAATGGCCCATGCTAGGACAATTCATGTATTTATTTACTTATTTTTAAACCAGTTTCATTGGCACATAAACCACACATCATGCAATTCAATAGTTTGATCGTATGAAGGAGAGTTGCACAATCGTTATCACAATTAATTTTGTATTCTTTATTGTATTCATTGTGATTAGCTTCCCATTTGCCCCAACCAGGCCCCCAAGGAACCATTAATCCAGCTACTGTCTCTATAGATTTACCTATCCTGGATTTTATATACCAAAAAACAACAAAAGACTAATAACAATAACACAAGGTAACACAGAGAAAACCCCCACTTGAAAAGAAAGATAGAAAGATAGAACAAATTTAAAATGGGTCAAAAAGGAGATAAAATTATAAGGTGTTAAATTTTAACCTAACTGCATCTGCAAAAATTCACTTTCCAATTCATGCTGTATGGTAGCAAA
>NW_022107909.1:0-1680 GCF_000313985.2 Echinops telfairi | reverse complement strand
TATATTTTGGATGGCCCCTGTCCACTTTACCAAATTAAAAAAAAAAGTCATTTGAATATTTGGAGTAAGGAGGGAGTTGTTGTAAGGTGCCATCTGCCAGTTTCAACTCACTGCGACTCTGCACAACCGGACAAAACCTGCCCAAGCCTGCATCCTCTCACAATCACGGTGACCTGTGAGCCCATTGCTGGAGTCACTAAGTCAATCCGTCTCATTAAAGTCTTCCTCTTTCTCACTCACCTCGACTAAGAGGAAAAGTAGGGCAGAGTGAATTGCTGGCATGCTTTCAATTTGAAAATCGAATGACTTCCTTTTATTTTTCAAATTTATATGAAAATCATGTCAAAAGCTTTTACCTGAGTCAATGTTGTACAAAGCAGCTATCAGTTTAGGAATTATTTCAACCATCAACTTAGGGATTTGTTCTTTATACTTGAAGTGCTTTGTTTATTGCATTTTAAAATGGCAGTAATTAGAAATTTGTTCCATATAACATCATTTAACAAGATTAAATCTTTATCTTCAGATCCCCAATCCCTTTCTTTCTCAAAAAGAAACAAAACATGGAAGATAAGAGAGACTACATTACCCTTTTGGAATATGGCCGACAACTGCTAATCCATATGTGTTTTCCATATTGGTACAGTAACAAGCAAATGATGCAGCAATAACCTGTGTGGTTCCATTTAAGGAAAGAAAAAGAAAATTACATTATTGGCTTCACAAACACCTTAAAACCATGTTTAAAAGTAAACACTGCTATGGGCCTCATGACTGTCAAAAGAAATATAGTGATTGCACATGTTTAATTAAGGAAAAAAGTGGGAATCTAAAAATTCTTTTGAGTTCTGAAAGTACTATCCTTGAGCGAGAGCCAGTGAGGCCACATAGCCGACAAGTGCCACTCCGAAAGCTTCCGTGATGACGGCAGAGAGGATGTTCATGGGGGGAGCTCTAGGTGGAGGAATTCTGTAGAAAGAAGGGCCATATTGAAGTCATCAACTTTCCTGTAATTTCTGTAACAACTTGCAAAGCAGTCAACTATGGTAATGATTCTGAAGTTTACAGAGAATATGGGCAATGCCCATGAGCAAAGCCAAACAGCCTTGCCCTTAGAAGCCCTTTGCTTTCAACATTATTTAGCAGAAAAGCGTGATCACAAGGAATACCACAGGGGCAGCTCCGAGCGTCTTAAATGGCATTTCCACCCAGGAAATTCAGGTTCCACCGCGGAAACCCTGACTCAGGAAAAAGTCCCTGATTCGCGAGCAGAACAAAAGCCCATCTGGAGCATTTCTTTCACTTGAACCTTTCTAAATATTTATTTGACTGGCCTTACAGACTGTGGCCTCCGCCCCCTAAACACTACAATGCTGTAGGCAAACACTAGGTTATCGTAAGCTACAATTTGTGAATTAATTCCTAAATTTACCATTGAGGTCGCAATCTTAAATATGCTTTTAACTCCACTCTGTCACAGTACATTTAATTATGCAATGGGAGTTTAAGAATAATATTTATAAAGGTTCCATCTCTCCTCTCTAGCAAAATATGTAACCACAGCTAGCTGTCCCAAAGACCTGTTTAAAATAACCCTCTCAAACAATTCCCAGACAATGCCTTCTTGTCTTCTGCAAACCACTTGAGCCAGCCTATCACCATTCATTTGTCCTGATACTG
>NW_022107908.1:0-1680 GCF_000313985.2 Echinops telfairi | reverse complement strand
AGTTAAACAGGTCTGCATTAATCCGTGTTGGGTAAGCGTTGGACTGCTAACCATAAGATTGGTAGATCCAACTCATGAGTCCCTCTGTGGGAGAAAGAAGAGGCTCCTGCTCCCACAAAGATGTAGAAAGGCCTGGATACCTTATATAGGGTCGCTCTGCGTTGGAACTCATGTGATGACCGTGGGCTTGGTGTTTCGCTCTGGTCTGCATTCATCTTGTATCTGTGTTTCTATAGTGTAGTGAGTAATCATAACACAAGAAAGTCACCTTTGTTACTCCTAAAGCCTTCTGGTGTGTTCTACCAGTTCATGTCCATTGGCTTTATATGGTCTGATTCAGCTTCTTCGTATAAATTATGTTTTCCCTCCCTCATCTTTAGGTATTCACTGGATCAAGTCTGCCTCTTTCTCTGAGCAGCCCTTCCTTCTGAGGTCACACTTGGGGAGACAGATTCTTTCCCTCTCCCCATCACCAACATTCATCCTCCCTGCCTTGCAGGGTAACGTCTTGACCACTCTCCACCTTCCTTCTTACCCACCTGGATGCTCCAGCTAGCTTCAGCATGGGCTGATGTGTTGTCTGTGTCTCCTACTCAAGATGACCAAATACCAGAGCTAAATCTCTGGGTAAGGTGAGTTTGGGGCAGAAAATGCCAAATAACTCTAATACACTTCTCACTGGTGGGGTAAAAATAGGCTTCAGTCCACTGCGCAGATCATTATAAGATGAAATAAAGCAGGCTGTAAGGTGAATCATTGGGCCGGGTTAAAGGTAAAACTTGGGGGCATATTCAGGTAGGTGGTTAGCGACGTTACGCAGTCACTGCACGGTTGAACTCTGTCGAAGGTTAGCAGGCACGAGAAAGAAGGGCAAGAGTGACGATGTGAAGGCTGCTAAGGAAGGAACTGAAGTTTTAAGTTCGTCATACCAAGACGAGGCCCATGCAAGAAGGTTTCACAAAGTTCACAGGAAAATGGAAATGACGAGATAATGGAGGTTATCTTTTGCAGAATGTTTGCAGCTCCCTTGTGTACTCTTGTACACTTTAGGGGATTAAGCCTTATTGAATATGAGGCCATTATTTTTTTCTACTGGAAGTACAGATTTTTCTAGCCCCAAAGATCCAATAGTCCACCTATGTAGTCTTCCTTTATAACAGACCCACTTACTAGCATAGAGGTTTTGCTCTGTGGGATAAACTGCCATTTCCAGTCTGAAATGTCTCTAAGTACGTCCCTCAGGACTTTTCTCTTTAGGAAGCCAAATTTCTCCAGTCATTTGTTTGCAGGTATGAGATGGGGAATCACCTTGTAGACGGACATGTGGCCTTTGTTTTCGATCTGTCTATCCAGAACAACAGAAGTCCTAGTGGCACAGTGGGTTCCGAGTTGGGCTGCTAACCCAGCAGTTCGAAACCACTGAGGCCCACAGTTCGAAACCACCAGCCACTTCTCAGGAAAAAGAGGCATTCTGTTTCTGTAAAAATTTAACAGTGTGGAAACCCATGGGGGCCATCCTATTCTGTGCTACTGTGAGTCAGAATCGACTAGATGGAAGTGGTTTTGGTTTGGGTGATCCAGACCAACAGCTGAGTCTAGTACTCGGCTTGAGTAGAAAAAGAGAGACAGCCTGGGGCCCAGTACTGGTAGGGTCGCCATGAACAGGAAACACCTTGATGG
>NW_022107907.1:0-1562 GCF_000313985.2 Echinops telfairi | reverse complement strand
AAGAACGACTGAACAGAGTCAAATTCTCTTTGGCTATTCACTTTCTGCTGGAGGTGGAACTTATGTCTGGTTCCACAATCTCCTCTTGTGCCACCAGCCAATCTGAGGAGCCATCAGCAGACTGCTGATAGTGGATACATTTGGCCGATATATTTGGCCAAATTTGGACCTCTGCATCCACCAGATTGTTCCTCTGGCTGCCTCTGCTTTGCTATCCTTCTTCCTGTTCATCAGCTTCCATGAGTCAGGAGCAGCCTGACTTAAACCAGACTGGACTTACCTATTTCTACCCTGCGCATGCCATTTCTTGATATAAAGCTCTTTCTATATACAACACATAAAAACACAGTAGGTTTGCTTCTCTGACGAACCCAACCTAACACAGTGCACCCATAGGGCAGAATACAACTGCCCCTGTGGATTTCCAAAGCTTTAAAGCCTTATGGGAGTAAAAAGCCTCCTTTTTCTCCCATGTAGCGGCTCCTCATTCACTGCCATCGAGTCAAGTCTGCCCAGAAAGGACAGGCTCTAACAGTCCCTGTTGGTTTCTGAGACTGTAGCACTATACAAGAGTAAAAAGCCTCTTCTTTCTCCCTTGGAGGGACTTGTGGTTTCCAACTGCTGACCTTGCACTTAGAAGCCTACACATAACCCACTAATCCACCGAGGCTCCATATGGAGTGGCTGGTGGTTTCATTAACTAGCTGCAAATTAATATTTCTATGATTAATAAAATATGCAGATCCTAGCAAGATAACAACAGAGGTAATGCTTCTGAACTGTTTTTTCCAAACCTTTTCTACATGCCTTTGCACTGAGACCATGACTTAGATACGTATGGATGGAAATCTGACAGGAATACTGAACTTCTGGTCTATCAAAACCTCTAGAAAACAATAACAATAATTAAGACATTCTTCGTGGAGAGCAGAACCCACCTGATTTTCCAAACATGGATAATCTTTGGACAGAGCAATTTTTCCCCACATCCTTCCTGAAAATTAAAAAAGGGTTACCTTCTTCCTTTCATGTAGATACAGGCCTATAGGTACTTGTTATAGCCAGAGTAATATGAATTTAAAGTTTTCTACACTACTCACTCCCTTAGTAGTCATTCCTGTGCAGAATGACACCTGGAAGACACCTATAAGATATTCATGGAAAGATGTGAAGAGTGAACAGAAAACCATCACTTTGGGGAGAAATTTCTAACATGCTATGTTTCTCATAAGGCTTTTCCCTAATGACCTGAGAGCGTTGAAAAACCACTTGGTCTAAACTGATTCATTCACTGTTTCACCACAGAGTCCACAAGAATAAAACCCCTGTGCCTGATTCCAATCCCTCAGGGTTTGTTTTCCAGTCTAGGTAGTACCAAACTATAAAAAAGGCAAGAGAAATAACAACTTAAGACATTGAAGAACCAGAGAAAAGAAGGGGAAATTGAATATGCAACTAGAATTGAAAAATAAAACTGATGAAAGCCTCAGGCAAGATTCCCAGCTAAAAATCAGTCAGGTATAACAAGAGTTAATAATAAAATATGTTCATAAAATAGTGTT
>NW_022107906.1:0-1618 GCF_000313985.2 Echinops telfairi | reverse complement strand
TGCAAGTAAAATGTTGCTGAAGATCATACAACAAAGGTTGCAGCAGAACATTGACAGGGAGCTGCCAGAGGTTCAGGTCAGGTTCAGAAGAGGATGGGGAGCAAGGGATATTACTGCTGATGTCAGATGGATGCAGATATCAGAATACCTACCAGAAAGATGTTTGCTTGTGTTTTATTAACTATGCCAAGGCATTTGACTGCATGATTCATACGTTAAAAAAAAACTATAGATAACCTTGAGGATAATGGAAGTTAAATTACAATCAAATGTGCTCATGCAGAATTTATACACAGATCAAGAGGCAGTTGTCTGAACAAAACAAGGAAGTGCTGCATGATTTGAAATCAGGAAGAGTGTGCAACAAGGTTTCTTCTCTCCCCAAACTTATTCAATATGTATGCTGAAGAAATGATCACAGACCCTGGCTTACATGAAGAAGAATGTGGCATCAGGATCGACAGAAGGCTTCTTATCAGCCTGCAATGTGCAGAGAACAGACCTCACTTGCTGAAAGTGAAGAGGACTCTAGGCACTCACTGATGAAGATCAAGGATTACAGCCTTTAGTATGGATTACAACTCAATGTGTAAAAGACCAAAATCCTCACAACTGGACCAATAGGAAACATCATGACAAATGGAGAAAAGATTGTCTTACTTGGATCCACAATCAGTGTTTGTGAAAGTAGCCATCAAGAGATCCACGGACACATTGCATTTGTTAAATCTACTGCATAAGACCTCTTTAAAGTATTGAAAAGGAAGGATGTATTTTGAGGATGAAGGTGTGCCTGACCGAAGGCATGGTTTTCTCCATTGCATCATATGCTTGTGAAACTTGAACACTGAATAAGGAATACCAAAGAAGAATGGATGCATTTGAATTGTGCTGGAGAAGATTTTTGAAAGAAGAAGTACGGCCAGAATGCTCCTTGGAGGCAAGGATGGTGAGACTTTGTCTTACCTACTTTGGACATGTTGTCATGCAAAACCAGTCCCTGGAGAAGGACATCATGTTTGGTGAAGTATAGGGGCAGTAAAGGACGGGATGGTTCTCAAGGAGATGGATTAGCTGCAACAATGGGCTCAAGAATGAGAACAATTGTGAGGATGGTATGGGACCAGACAATATTATATACTGTTGAACATAGGACCACTATGGTTTGCAACCAACTTAGTGGCACATAACAACAACGAAGGGTTACCAAGAGTCATCATTGACTCTATGGCAGTGAGTTTGGGAATTTGGAAAACCTTTTAGGGAATTCTGGTGGTGCAGTGGATTATTCCTTGAGCTACTAACCACATGATTGGTGGTTCAAAGCTACTAGCCACTTGACCAAAGAAATATTAGGCTTTCCCTGGCATTCCATGATGCTCACCTTCCCTAACATGGTCAATGAAGACAAAATGGGTACATAAGCAAATGTGGTGAAGAAAGCTGATAGTGCGCGGCTATCAAAAGATATAGTGTCTGGGGTCTTAAAGGCTTGAAGATAATCAAGTGTCCATCTAGCCGAGAAGTAGCAAAGTCCACCTGGAAGAAGTACACCAGCCTGTGTGATCATGAGGTGTCAATAGGATCAGGTATCAGGCATCAAAGACCCAGAACAAAA
>NW_022107905.1:0-1558 GCF_000313985.2 Echinops telfairi | reverse complement strand
TGTTAAGAAAATTCTTTGAGAGCCATTTTTTTTTCCCAGTACCTTCCATTATGAACTGTTCACATCACCCAGGACTCCATGTCCTACTGTGAGTGCTGTGAAAGAGAAATAAGTCAAGAGCTATAAGACTTAAGGGAATGGGGGTGGATATTTGGGGAGTCCAGACTGGCTTAGAAGAGAAGAAAGCCCCTGAGGAGGAAAGAATTCAGGGGGCACCGTCGTGGAAAAAGAAGGCATTGGGGACGGTAAACAAAGTGTAGATGCGGAAAGCTTGGCTGGGGTCCATGCACCAGCAGAGGGCCCATTGGAGAGGAGAGCTGGGCCCCGGGCACAAAGGCCTCCACCATCCGCCCTCTGCTTCTGCTTCCCTGGCCGTCATGGGAAGCCGGAGCTCCCTCCACCCCCCCCCCCTTTTTAAAAAATAAGGTTGGACTTCAGAGAGGTGGGATTAAAAAATAACAAACAGCAAAACACAAACAACTTGTTGATGGCACTATATTAGGAAATCGCATCCTCGACAATATGTTCCTGGGGTAAAGCTCGTGTTTCCTCTCCGAGAGCCGTGGTTAATAATAGGCATAAGGCCCAAAGTGGGAACGGGAGACGCACGAAGAGACGGGAGCGGGCACACGTTTAATGAGTTCCCAAAGTGATGTGTTTCCTCATTTTCACATTGCGGCCCCTCCCCGCTTCAAGCCCGCCCACCCTGATGCGAAAATTTGAAGCTGATGTCTCATGCTTCTCCGAGGCTGGCAGGAGCAGTGGGGTGGGATGGCGTAACTTCTAGTGCCAGGTGGGCTGGGGGCCTCTGGGTGCGTTATCACGGAGACACAAAGGGGATCAGTGAGCCATCCCGCACTGAGAGCTGATGGGTTGTGAGATCACCACAAGAGCCTGTGTGCCCTGTGGACCCAGGTGTCAGGTACCATGATGCTGATTCAAACGATCAGAACCATCTCTAACGGCATGGGTTGGACAGAGGAGGGTGTTGTTCATACCACAACCAAACTCACTGCCATTGAGTTGATTCCAACTCACAGCCACCCTATAGGACAGGGTAGACCTGAACTCTTCACAGGAGTAGAAAGCCTCATCTTTTTCCTGAGGAGGTATGAGTGGTATCGAACTGGTGACCTTTTGGTTAGCAGCCCAGTGCGTAACCACTACTCCACCACCAGCTGTGTTATGTGTCCCTCCACCCCCAGCTGGAAAAGCCAGAGTGGCACCCATCAGCCCTCAAAGCAGGGGGAGAATGGGGTGTTCCTTCGCGTCAAACAGCGCTGACTTCCACTTCTGAGTTTCCCACAGAGCATTCTCCTTCACTCGAATCCCCGAGAAGACTAAAGTACTGTATGTGAAGGTAGCCTTTCATTGCTATTTCTGCCTTTGCCCCTGCAGGGGGCTGTGTGTGTGTGTGTGTGTGCCCGTCCTGCACCCACAAACTGACAGAAGGTAGCCTCTCATTTCTATTTCTGCCTTTGCCCCTGCAGGGGGCTGTGTGTGTGTGTGTGTGTGTGCGCCCGCCCTCAGGCTAGATGAGCATGCATTCGTCAGGCCT
>NW_022107904.1:0-1681 GCF_000313985.2 Echinops telfairi | reverse complement strand
TTAGGGGGACATGATTATAGAATCACACGTCACAGGAAGGGGCAGTACAATAGGCATACACATCGTAGGAAGGGGATCTATGATAGGCATAAGCATGACAGGAAGGGGATGAGCTAGGGGTGTGCCCATAGGAATGGGAAGGTCTAGGGGTATACATGTGACAAGATGAGGGGACCCTTTTCATGATGGCAGCCTAACCTTGGTCATCCTTGGGTGGGTTTGACCTCTCTGGGGTCTCCTACAAGGAAACAGACAACTACTGTCCTTATCAGAAGGGAGTGGGCCCTATTTCTTGTGGGATAAACAGTGGTGCCTGCTTGGTCTAGACTGATAACTCTTAAGGAGAATGACCCCTAATCTATTCCTGATGACCTCCAAGTGTACAGTCATTCTCAAGCAGCTAAGTCTGGCATATATTTGGGGGAGATGGCTTGAGAGAAATTCTTCTGTTTCCCACAACTGCCTTTCCACTAAGAAGAGCATTTGTCATGCAAAAGAAACGTAGAGGACAAAGAAATAAGCAAACAAAATTCACTGTTTTGGAAAAAACTCCTCAGAAAGTACTACAAAAACAAACAAAAAAACCTAACGTTGTTAAACTATTCTCAAAAGGTTCATCTTCATGTTAGTTCCTGTTTTTACTTCTCAGTAATCTCATTCCAAATTCCTCTTCTACAGTTACAAGACTAAATACAATGTTCACACAATGTTGTTTTTGTGAGGTGGAGGTGAAAGCCAGTGGTGAGATCCGGGACAGAAAGAAACAGCCAGATTTATTCTCTAATGAATTAAATCTCATTTTGCTTTCTTTTAAAGAGACTACACTGGCTAATGACACAGACATATTTCTGCTTGTCACAGACGGACTGAAGATTCCATGGGAATCTCCTCCCCTTGACCGGGAAAAGAAGACATCAGTTACCAATGGCAGATATCATATAATTCATGACTTTAGTGTTTCATTATATATATGTGTACATAAATATAATCAAGCTGTATGTTGTTCTTTAAGGAAGCCTCAGAGTAGTTCAACATTTCTTATAAAAATCATAAATCACGATCACTTTGTAAGCATTTACCTGTTCTTTCTAGCCTTGAAATGGAGTTAAGAAAGTAAGTTTAGTTAGTTAAATTAAAAGGTACAGTAATAGTACTATTTTTGCCCTTTCCATGCTAGTTCTTTATACTCATGTGTCCAATTATTTTCATTTTGTATGAAAAATGTATAGATAAAAAATAGCTTGCCATTTCAACATTCTCCACATGTATATGTGAATTCACATGAATAGTGGCATTATTATGCTTATTATACTATTCAAACCTTATCATTATCATTTCCAAAATTTCTCATGACCTTTAACAGAAGTCCTGTGTACTATAAGCAGTGAATTTTCCTTTTCTCTTCCCTCCTACCCATTCCTGGTAGCCACCATAAATTCCCACCTCTCTCTGTTTATCTATTGATATAGTCATACAAGTGGAGTCATATCATATTTATACTTGTAAGGGAGTTATTTTGAACAGCATAATGTTTTAAAGATTATATCTATAAGGATGTACCAGGACTTGATTTTTCTTTATGGCTGATTACAATTCATTGTATACATGTACCACATTTTATTCATCCATTCCTCTGTGGATGGGCATGTATTCTAGGTTTTCTTTTTGACTTTGTGCATAG
>NW_022107903.1:0-1682 GCF_000313985.2 Echinops telfairi | reverse complement strand
TGGACAGAGGATTGAGAGACAGATTGAGAGAGATGTGCAGACTGCAGAGATGGAGAAGAGAGGGATGTGAAGAGGAGAAAGTTGAAGGAGGTGGTGGAGTTGGGCACAGATAGAGAGGAGAGCTCAGAGGTGGACACAGGGACAGCGGGAGGAGAGAAGGGAGGCACGGGAGGAATCCTGCAGATGGGCTATAGCGTGTAACTCCTTACCAACTGCTGGTTGGGAACGGAATGAGGTCCCTATGTCGTGGTCAAGAGGACACGTCATCTCTGGCCAGCTGAGCCAGAGAGCCACCAAGCAGGGGAGGCTGAGGACAGACTCACACCAGGGCTCTACAAGAAGCCAAGAACTGAGGGCCTGTCCCGTGGGCCAATAGGGAGCCTCCCCTGAAGCCGGAGCCCTGAGTTCACTCACCACGTGAACCGTGAAAGGCCCGTTTGTGAATGTCACCCCCTTGTGCCCTGCCGGCTACACCAGGGCTGGGAGTTGGGGCTTCAGGCATCCTGTAGAGTCAGTGCCTGTTCTCAGCAGGGCCGAACAGAAGCCTGTCACACAGGCCGAGTGGTGGGCCTAAGCCAATCAGCTGGCGGCCCGAAGGCCAAACTAAGGGGCTTCTCAAGAGGAGACTCAGTCTCAATCCCTAACAGGACCTTGCCACCTGCCACCGTCAGTGCAGACTCTGAGCGCGTCACCTGTAATCTCACAGGGTGAGTACACAGCCCGCCTCTTTATTCCAGGTGGGCACTCTGGATACCCCTTCTGTGTCCCAGGTGGGTTCCCTGTGCCCGGCCTTTCTGCCCCTGGTGGGTTCCCTGGTGGCACCCGGGTGCTCCTCTGGGATTCCCGGCCAAGCCCCCTCACTCACTGCACAGCCGGCCCACAAGGGGCCGCTCTCATTGCACAGGCCACATCCTCTAGGGTGGCGGTGAAAGAAGTGATGAGCTCGTGAGGCAGCTGGGAGAGGAGGCATAGGCTGAAAAGATCCGGACACAAGCTCAGGAATGTCCAGGGCTCCCAGAAGCTGAGAGAGACTGTGAGGAACCCCTGGAGCCTCCTGAGGGATCCCGGCCCTGGACCCCAGACTCTGGGTCACCAGCGCTGGGACACACATTTGTCACCTTAAGCCTCCAATTTCTGTCTCCCTGCTGTCACCCTGGACACACAGGAACTGAGGTGTGAACATGCCAACAGGAGCTACCTCAACCACCACCCAGCCCGGGGACAGGAAGCAGCACTAGACCTGAACTCATGATGTAGCAAGAGTCCCTGCCCTGTTGGTCCAGGTGGGATATGTCCTTCAGGGTGGATCTGGTGCAGAAATAGGGGGGCATATTGGCTCCAGAGGTGGGTCAGCCCCTCCTTGACCATCACACGCTGTCCCCTCATCCCCCCATGCTATCATTGTCTGGGATGGCATCTGCTGGGCAGCCCCCTTAAGGTTCACCACAGACCAGGGCACCAGGCCCTCCCTGTCCCAGGTGGGAAATCAGCCTTCAGCACCCACAGGGTGCTCAGCAGTGGGGGTCAGAAGTGCGCAGGTGCGCAGGCCGGCTTGAGTACCTTTGTGTCAGGAGCCATCCTCTCCAAGTCCAGGAAGACAAATGTGACTTCTGGGAAGCCCTGGAGCCTCTCTAATGAAGGAAAGCATCACAGGTGAGCCTTGTACCCTCACATACCTGTCC
>NW_022107902.1:0-1675 GCF_000313985.2 Echinops telfairi | reverse complement strand
TCCATCCATCCATTGTGTCAAGCACATTTGTACATTTGTTGCCCTCATCATTCTCAAAACATTTGCTTTCTACTTGAGCCCTTGGTATCAGCTCCTTATTTTCACCCTCCCTCCCCGCCCCCTCTCCCTTATGAACCCTTGATAATTTATAAATTATTATTATTTTGTCATGTCTTACACTGTCTGACGAGACGTCTCCTTTCATCCTTTCCCCAGGGAGGGGGTTATATGTAGATCCTTGAATCCATTCCCCTTTTCCACCCCACCCTCCCTCCACCCTCCTGGTATCACCATTCTAACCACTGGTCCTGAAGGGATCATCGGTCATGGATTCCCTGTGTTTCCAGTTCCTATCTGAACCAGTGTACACCCTTCTGGTCTAGCCAGATTTGTAAGGTAGAATTGGGATCATGATAGTGGTGGGGTGGTGGTGGTGGAGGAGCATTGAGGAACTAGAGGAAAGTTGTATGATCCATTGTTGCTACACTGCACCCTGACTACTGGCTCTTCTCCTCCTCATGACCCTTCTGTAAGGGGGTGCTCATAGATTTAGGAGTAGAAGTGCACTCCCTAGTGTGGGTTCCCAATCAGCAGCGGATTGTCAGGTGGATGTAAGCGTTACATCCATTAGTATAACCAGAGGTCTCATACTGAAGAGCACATCTCTAGAAGATTGATTGATAGACACTCAAAAACAACTATTACTATTTCTTTTACCTCAATATTTTAAATTGCTGACGTGATGTAATGTTACCATTTATTAATCTACCTGAATTATAATAATCATTAAAAATTAAAAAAAATTACCTTCTCATTATCCTAATAAAATATGATGTGATTGAAAAAAAAGTAAATGAAAATGAAATTAAAAATACATAAAAAACAGCTATGTTGTAATTTTATTGTTTCAAATACTAGAAAACCAAGCAACTTATGACAACCCTTTTTATGATTTTTTTTTGTATTATAAATTGCTATGTGAGATTTGATCTGTGTTTTCTTTGGGCCACAGGAACCTGCTCTTCCATTAAAATCTGCATATCTTCCTTGAACTCTTCAGAATCCCAGGCAAACGGGCCGATTGGTCTGAATCAGCCAGTTGGCGGTGTGACTCAGGGGGTGGGTGAAGGAGTACCAGGGTCGAGTGAAGGAGGGCCAGAAGGAGGATCATTTTCAGACAGCCTCCAAAGTGTGTACACTCTGGTAATTATTCTGAAAATTAAAATAATTATTTTTTTTGGTGTGTAGTATCCAGAGATGCTTGGAAAAAAAGTAGTGAAAGCCATCCATAATTCTACTTTCTAGAGATGAGTTTACGTCATGCCTTTACTCATACAACTTCCTCCTATAGTGACTGCTCTAGCTCCTTAGGAAGTCAGACCCTGACGGCTAATGCGATGATGTTGCTGATGGACGAAAAGTACCTTGGCTATAAATAAACATGCTTTAGGTTCTGTGAGGAGCCCTGGTGGCATCATAGTTACACCTTGAGCTGTGACCCCAAAGTTCAGCAGTTCGAAACCACCAGCTGCTTGGAGGGAGAAAGATTGGGTTCTCTATCTCCATAAATACTTACAGTCTCAAAAACTCATTGGCGGGGTGGGGGGGAGGGGTAGTTCTACCTTGTCCTATAGGGTCACAATGAGTCTGATTGAAATTAATGTGGGGGCAGGGG
>NW_022107901.1:0-1683 GCF_000313985.2 Echinops telfairi | reverse complement strand
TTTTATAGACTAGTTATAATATGTGCTGAAACATGAAACAACACAGAGTGGAGCAGGAGGAAGTTTTTCATAGATGCCATGCTTAGGTCACAGAATATTTCCCTAAAGTCGGAATTCTCCTAAAGAAGAATTCATTAAATTTCACAGAGTATATTCCTTGAGACCTTACTCTCAATACAAAGATATACTTATCAAATACAGAGATACCATCGCTCAGTTTTCACTCTATATTTCCTAAAACGTTGACCTGTGTGATCCTGATTTCTACTCTGGACTTCAATTTTGTGAGTTAGCAGAAAGACAATCCTGCCAGCAGCACTTTCCAAATGGTGAAGGATATAATTACAAATACAGCATAAGACTCTGCTCTCAAGACTTTTAACATTGTTGTTGTTTTTAGAAAGTAATTGGTTTTGCTTTGGCTTTTTTTCCCCTCTCCCAATACTCAATGCAATCTATACTGCCTGGAAGCCAGACACTAAATGAAGCAGATGCTCCAAGTTTAAACTCTGCACTGATGGTAAAGTGGTTTCCTAGCAACGCAAAGTTATGAAAACTTCAAGAACACCATTTCTTTCAATACGATTTCTTCCATTTAGTGTTTCATGTTTTCTGTTAGTTATTAAATAGAACTCAGTATCAAATCACCACCCACTTTGTCCTGCATTATTAAGAATGATAAAAACTTTATTGATTTTGTAGTGACGTTTTTACGTTTATGTCCTTCCCCCCTCCAAACTGGAAAATGGAAACAGAGAAAGAGGAAGAGTAGGAAGAAGTGAAGAAGAAGGTTTTATATAGTAATTCATATGGAGAGTTTTCAGTACAAAATTTGGGAAGGATTTTATAGAGAGGTAACAGGTTCAGATCTTAAAGTTCAAGAAGATACATTGCTATATAATATCTAAAATGCATTAAGTTTTAACTACTTTGATAAAGACAGAGAAAATGGTTCACTGAAACATGTAATGAGGATGGCACTTAAACATTTTGATCATAGGGCTTCTTTATATTCTTAATAAATTATTGGTTTCCCAACATCTTGTTCTTTGTATGGATTCTAGCTACTAGTATTTGCTAAATTAGAAATTGAGTCCTAGAATTTTATCTTTCTATTATATGTTAAAATAAGCCCAAAAGGACATCGTGGACTTATTTTAACATCCAAAAAATACACAAAACTCCAGGACTCAGTTTCAATACAATGAACAGGATGGTGAGAAACCAATAATTGTCAAAGATTTTCATTTGTTTGGATCCACATGGAAGCAGCAGTCAAGAAATCAATATTTCCCCAGGGAGATGATTCATAATATTCTCTAACATAAACTGACAATTATGTTTCTAAAATCAACTATATAGATATATATATATAGATAGATAGATAGATATAGATATATCTATATCCATCTACCTATTTATCTAGATAGATAGATATAGATGTATCTACATCTATCTATCTGTCTATCTATCTATCTATCTATATCATAGATACATGAATAGATTTTTGACTTGCACTTAATTCTAAATTCTAGCTCCAGGAACTCCAAACTCTAGGAACAGTTAGTTTTTAGAACATAACATGGCCCTACTTGATGCTTGGCTTTGTAAAGAGAGCACTGAACATACAGGTGCTATAGCAAAGTGTGGTGAAGAAACAAGATGGTGCCCAGCTACCAGAAA
>NW_022107900.1:0-1683 GCF_000313985.2 Echinops telfairi | reverse complement strand
TCAGGGAGAATGCCATGCCCACACAGAGGCCTCATTGGCTGTGACCTGATTGACAGACTAGACTCCACCCCTTCACTCTTAATCCTCTCAAGTCCCAAACTGACACCAGATTATGTAACTACCCCAGTCCTATAGGTAGAACTACCCCTGAGGGGTTCTGAGACTATAACTCTTTACAGGGATTAGAAAGCCTCATCTTTCTCTCTCAGAACAGCTGGTGGTTTTGAATTACTAACCCTGAGGTTAGCTGCCCGAAGTGTAACTCACTGAGTCACCAGTGCTCCTATTCTGACTCATAGAGACCCTATAG
This sequence comes from Echinops telfairi, assembly GCF_000313985.2. Lineage (NCBI taxonomy): Eukaryota > Metazoa > Chordata > Mammalia > Afrosoricida > Tenrecidae > Echinops > Echinops telfairi. The sequence goes on along the minus strand of NW_022107900.1, from coordinate 1,373 downwards.
GACAGGGTAGAACTGCCTCTGTGGGTTTTCTGAGACTGTAACTCTATGGGAGCAGAAAGCCTCACCTTTCTCCTGTGGAATGGCTGGTGGTTTCAAACCTCTGACCTTGCTATTAACAGCTCAACCCACCATGATATCTGGGCTCCTAAGCATGCTCCCCAGAGACCCTTCTTTTAAGCCTCAAGCAGGACAAAGGCAGAACAAAGACAATGAAGGAAACAGGGGACAGTAGGCAGAAGGGTTTCGCTGGCTCACAGCCACGGTCTCAGAAGTATAAACCAGCGCAAAAGGAGACATCACAAGGCCAGGGTTGGTGGGAAGCATACACCAGGGGTGGGGAACACCCAATTGTATAAGGCCTGCACAATCATTATCAGCTCACATCCGGCACTTTGCCAAAGAGAAGCCTTTCCAGCCCAGGACTGAGTTCATTCAATGTTTGACCAGATACAGCAGGCTCATTGTTAAGTGGGTGATTTTGATGGCCCGCGCATGACGTGATAAATATCCAAACGGCGTCTGTCCCTCATAGCATCCTTCACTGTTGCAGGCAGGACTGGTGCCTTGGGGTCAAGGTCTGATTCAAAGGCCATGTGCCTTTGAGTCATGGCCACCAGGACCCTAACTTCTAACTCAAACTAGATCACATGCTGATGCTTCCAGTAAACCATAAAGAACACACCCTGGCATGTTCCCCGGGACAGGCGGCCCTTGCCTGCACATTGCTATAGCTGAATGGCTGATGTGAGGTCAGGAAGGATTGAGACGGAGGTGGGACAGACGCCAAGATACATGGTAGAGCTGGGGCTCTGCTGTAGACCACAGACGCCCACCAACGCGCTTAGCCAGCCAAGAGCATTGCTTTATTACAGTCCAACTGCAGCCCTCAGTCCGGGGCTTTCAGAGGCCTGTGAGTCAGCTGAGGGTGGATTCACTCAGAGTTCTGTGAGGGCGGGCGGTGGGGATCCCCACATTTTATGGGAGTTGAAAGCCTCATCTTTTTCCCCACAGGGTAGCTCCTGGTTTCAAACTGCTGACCTTGCAGTTAGCAGCCCACCACATAACCACTACACCACCAGGGCTCCATAAGGGATGCCCATATTTTGATCTAACTGGATCAGCAGTCTGGATGGCTCGGGGGCGCGGGGGTCTCAGGACTTGAGTCTGATGTCCTAGAGTAACCTCCCAGTCTGAAGTGTATTCTAAGGTTGGATCACACTCTAGGGAGAAAGATGCCAAGTTCACATCTATTCTGTGAGGTCCCATTATTATGCCTGAACAGGACAAGTCCCTGCCCTTGAGCCCATTCCCACTTGCCTTGACCCTATAGGACAGCATGGATCATCCTCTGTGGGTTTCCGAGACTGTAACTG
>NW_022107899.1:0-1683 GCF_000313985.2 Echinops telfairi | reverse complement strand
GCCATCCAGTTAAGGCACGCTCGGCCGGGAACGGAGAGGTTGGCAGTTCGAGTCCACTCAGGGGTGCCTCGGAAGAAAGGAATGGTGACTCGCTTGTGCAAAAGTCAGGCCATGAACAGACACATAGACACACACACTTGCCCCGAGCAAGCACGCACAGTCCTCCTCTGACACGCACGGTCGCCACACATCGGGACTGACGATGGCTTTGCCTTTGGGTTGAGGTGCAATTGAAGCCAGACCAGCCTGGTGGCAGCGGTGGTGATGAGTTGGGCTGCGATCTGCATGGTCAGTGGTTCAAAACCCTCCAGGCGCTCCGCAGGAGACAGCACAGGACTTTCTACTCCCTTTTGCAGCGACGGTCTTGGAAGCACACAGGGGCAGCTCTACCCTGTCCTATCTTGTCAACTCAGTGGCAGGGTATTTAGTTCGAAACCAGACCAGCACTAATTTTGCAAAAGAATCCTTTGACCACCAAACAGGTCCGAGACCCACAGGCTGACAACCGCTGTGCTACAGGAAGAGGAGGGATTAAGGGTACACATGTGGCAAGATGGGCAGACCCTAGATTCCTGATGGTGGCCTGACCTTGATTGTCCTTGAGTTGGAGACTTGATTTATTCTGAGCCCTTTGGGAAAGCGATCCACTGTTCTTAACAGCAGGGAGTGAGTCCCACCTACGGTGGACCACACAGTAGTCTGCTTGCTCTGGATGGCTGGTGTCTTTAGAGAGATACCTTGACAATCATTTACCATTTGTTGCAAGGGGTGCCCTAGGTCTGACATATATTTGGGGGAGAGAAGCTAGGGAAAAGTCTTTACAACCCACACTGCGACACACACACCCCAGTACTGTCCCCAGTATCCTGACCTCCCTGGGCTGGCTGGAGGGGTGGGAGTGGGGGGTCACCCACTCCCCAGTGCACTGTCCCTGGAGGCAAGGCTGTTCACACCCCAGTTCATGGCCAGAAGGAATTCAGTGGAGGCTTAATCTGCCAGTGGATTTGGGGCTCTCACTGTCCCCCTTAGCCTTCAGTGCACAGGTGTAGCAGTTACATCATCTGGTGTCAATTTGCGAATTAAGAGTGTAGGGGTGGAAGTTAGCCTGTCAATCTTGATATAGCCAATGAGGCCTCTGTGTGGGCATGGCTTTCTCCTGAGGATTCTGGGAACTCCTGTATTTCCTCCTTGGAGGTGGGAGAGTTCTCTCTCTCTCTCTCTCTGCTCACTCCCTGAGAGATACTCTACTAACAAGATATTTGGCACTAAGCTGATAGATCCCAAGCCCTGGGAACTGGAGGAGCCACGTGGAGACCCCTGTCAGCGCTGAGATGCTTTTACTGCCACTGGATCCACAAGACTTCCCACCCACTGGCCTGTGATTTTCCTGCATTCGGCGTCGTTGCATGTGTTTTGTGAGTCTGAAGAGGACTTGACAGATTGGTATCAGACATATGGACTACTATAGGACATGGACTTGATCTGGACTGGGCTGGGATGGTTTCTTAATGTACAATCACTCTGTGCTCTAAAAATCTCTCTCATACCCCTATGAGTATCTCTCTGAATTTGTTTCTCTAGTCTACCCGGACTAACACAACTGGCTTCTCAGAATGGTTCCTGCTCATTCAGCTCACCACACTCACAGTGACCTTATAAGGCAAGGCAGACCTGTGCCCCCCC
>NW_022107898.1:0-1669 GCF_000313985.2 Echinops telfairi | reverse complement strand
AAACATAAATTGGGACAAAGTAGGAAACCTCAAGAAATGGAGTTTGAAATCATAAGTGATTTTCAGTAGATGTTGAAACAACTATGTACATTGATAAACATGTGTTCCGATTGATTGAGACAAACTTAACCATTTTTTAAAGTTTAATTTTGAAGTTCCATTTGGGGTCGATAGCTTTTCAAATCTGATTCCATTCCTAGATGTGCTGTCTTCAGGGGGAAGGACTAGTCACCCAAACGGGTCCAAATCCTATTTCTGCTCATGATGTTAAAATGATTTTCAGTAGTAGAAACTTCATTTTCTTGTAAAGTTACAGAAACTTGTGAAAATCCTCTAAGCGCATTACTTTCAATCATTTCCTTTCCATTTCACTGAACCTTTGTTCCCCGAACAAAAATAAAGAGAAGTACTCATAAACTTGCAAAATGCATTTGCTACGAGCTCAAGGCTCTTCCTGCTGTTGAAGCACTCTTGTTGTTTCACAGAGATATCAAAATAGGAATGCAAAAGAACAAAGGATATAAAAATGCAAAGAAGTCACATAATTTGTATATACAGTAATATATATGATGTATATGCATATAGTAATTTATATATATTTTCCTCTGATAGTTGAATTTGTAGCGTATGCAACACCAGGCTTAAATAGGAAAAGCATTTCTGTTTTTTAATAGGACAGTAATTTTTGGTGAACGTCCAAACCTTTATTTTAAATTCGACTTCTTTTGTTCTCCCTAGGACAGTGTCCAAGGGGCAATCACACAGGTCGAAGCGACATGACAACGTCTGCCTGCTCTTGGGTAGATTTTGCTTCATAATGACCCTGCAGGACAGGGTAGAACTGCCCCTGAGCTTCCGGGCCTGAAACTCTGTATGGGAGTCGAGAGCCCAGTTTTAATCTTTGTGTAAATTGGGGAGGTTCAGTAAATGGAAAGAAAATGGTTGATTTGTAATGCTCTAAAAGAATTTTCCAAAATTTCTGTCACTTGACAAGAAAATGAAGTGTCTACTAGTGAAAATGATTTTAATTGGAGGAACTATAGGGGCACCTTGAAGGTGCCAAGGTAAATTAGGACATCCTGAAAGCGTCTTCGTTTGCTCATAGTAAATTTTCACACATCCACGGGCTTCCCAGGAAACCGACGTGACACCGTACACTTCGGTCGGGCGGAGGTGCTACATAGGGCTATTGGGTTAAAAGAAAGTGGTGGCAGGTTTGCCTTTCTTCTGGGGGATGTGGGGGATAGTTTGTTCTACTCACTTGTATTTTACTGCTTGGCGATGCCACCTATGTTTCTTGCTTCATGCTGACTCTCATCAATCTTTAAAGTAAGCCACATTGCTTCCGTATTCAACTCTGTCTCAAATCTTCTTCCCCCTCTTTTTGGTTCTGCGTGACCTTTGGAGCACTGAGGGTTCAGTGGCGAAGTGGCCAGAAAGTCAGCAGTTCAACTCCCAGAGGTGCCCCACAGGCGGAGGGCGAAGATGTAGCTCCATGAGCCCTTGCTTCCTCCTGGCTTACACATAGACGCTGGCAACTAAGCTCTTCAAAATAACTTTGAAAAGTTTGTCGGGTCAGATGGCATATTGATTGTGAAGACCTCTATAAATCACTGAATTCCATGTTCAGTATCTGTCACTGTCATTCTAAGCAAAACCAAATTCACTG
>NW_022107897.1:0-1684 GCF_000313985.2 Echinops telfairi | reverse complement strand
GAAGAGATGAGCCAGTCAGGGTGCAGTATAGAACCGATGAAACACACAACTTTCCTCCAGCTCTTTGGTGCTTCCTTCACCTCACTATCATGACCTCAATTCTACCTTACAAATCAGATTAGATGAGAGCATGCACACTGCTACAGATAAGAGTCCACAACACAGGGAATCCAGGATAGATAAACCCCCCAGGGCCAACAATGAGAGTAGAGATACCAGGAGGATTTGGGGAGGATGGGGGGAGAAAGGGTGAATGGATCACAAAGATCAACCTAGAACACCCTTTCAGGGAGACAAATAACAGAAAAGTGGGTGAGGGGCTATGGAGGATGATGTAAGATATGGAAAAAATAATCTATAACTTATCAAGGATTCTTGACGGAGGGCAGGTGGGGGAGGGAGGGGGATGAAATGGGGAGCTGATATCAGGGGCTCAAGTGAAAATAGAATGCTTTGAAAATGATGATGGCAGCATATGTGCAAATGGACTTGACACATTGGAGGAATGTATGGATTGTGATAAGAGATGTAAGAGCCCCCAATAAAAGTATTAAAAAAAGAGTTGTATATATCATCACAATCAATTCTGGTCCTTCTCCCACCCCATCCCCCCATCCCCCCCAGTCCATTGAATTCATTGTTTCCAATTCCCCTCACCTTTCTGTCTCTGATAAGCCATTGCACCAGTTATTGTCTCTATGTATTCACTCCTTCTATGCTTCATACTGGGAAACCTAACAGAAACAACAAAAAATAAAACAAAATGAAACAGAAAGAAAATAATAACAATAACAATATAAAGATAAAAATAAAGAGTAAGAAAGAAAAGGCCAATAGCAATATTAAAAATAAACAAACCAGAGAAGAAATTTCTGTTGTGGAACAAGTGAAAAATATTTAAGCCTAGAACAGGTTGGGTCAAGAGGGAAGTCAACTGACCCAGTGTCATAATGTACTTTGACCCACCATAATCAAGTTTACAATGATCTCTGTCTGATAGTAAAGCTCTTCAGAGTCCCTCACCTGTGACCAGAGGGGATCTGCCAGAGGCTTAATCTGAGTAGCTACGCTGCAGATGGATTTTGGTCTCCCACTGTCCTCTTTAGCTTTCTGCAAATTGAGTTTTTACATTTTAAGCTCTGATACTTTTCCCTCAATCATATTTAGATTTTGTTATTGTCATCTTTGGATTACACAGGCTGATGTACTTCTTCTGTGTGGACTTAGTTGATACCTCACTTAGATGATTGCTTATTTGAATACAAGCCTTTAAGACCCCAGACACTATTCCAATTGATAGCTGGACACCATCTACTTTCTTCACCAGACTTTGCTGCAGCACCCTTATCTTCAGTGATCTCTTCATGAAGGTGTGTATCAAGCAGGAGACTGCTACATTTTTCTCCTCTTGGTGCAGCTGTTAGGTTTGAATTGTTTACTTTGTAATTAGCAACTCAGTGTTTAACCACTGTGCCACCAGGGCTCCTTGAAGCTGCAAGAGTGATGTTTAATTCTGGCTGCCCGTTAGTATTACCTGGGGAGCTCGTGCTTAGATCAGTCCTTTGGGCATAATTCACATTCCTGTGACTAACAGAATCTTGAGAATAAGTCATCCTTTTTAGTGTCTCATTGCCCAAATGGATGTCTTACCATGTAGAGGTGTGAATATATTTAGCATGAGGCA
>NW_022107896.1:0-1684 GCF_000313985.2 Echinops telfairi | reverse complement strand
TTGTTCTAATAATCTGACATTCTGTGATGCTCATCTCACAGACATGATCACTGAAGACAAAGTGGGTGCATAAGCAAATGTGGTGAAGAAAGCTGTTGGTGCCCACCTATCAAAATAAATAGCATTTGGGGTCTTAAAGACCTAAAGGCAAACAAGCTGAGAAGCAACAAAACCCACATGGAAAAAGCACACCAGCCTGTGTGATCAGGAGGTATCAGTGGGATCAGGTATCAGGCATTAAAGACCCAGAACAAAAAATCATACCAATGTGAATGAGGGGGAGTGCAAAGTGGAGACCCAGAGTCCATTTGTAGACAATTGGACATCAACTTACAGAAAGGTCATAAAGAAGAGATGAGCCAGTCAGGGCACAGTATAGCACCGATGAAACAGACAACTTTCCTCTAGTTCTTCAATGCTTCCTTCCCCACCCTCCACCATGACCTCAATTCTACTTTACAAATCCTGCTAGACCAGAGGATGTACCTGGGTACAGATAAGAGCTGGAAACACAGGGAATCCAGGACAAATAAACCCCTCAGGACCAATAATGAGAGTAGCGATACCAGGAGAATCGATCACAATGATTGACATATAACCCCATCACAGAGGGACGAACAACAGAAAAGTGGGTGAAGGGAGATAGCGGATTATGTAAGATATGAAAATAATAATAATTTATAATTTATCAAGGGTTCATGAGAGAGGGAGAGTGGGGGATGAAAGGGAAAATGAGGAGGTGATATCAAGAGTTCAAGTAGAAAGAAAATGCTTTGAAAATGATGATGGCCGCATATGTACAAATGTGCTTGATATAATGGATGTATGTACAGATTATGATAAGAGCTGTAAGAGCCCCCAATAAAATTATTTAATTAAAAAGACAACAAAAAATTTATAAATTAAGATATCAATGGTAAGGCTTTTAAAAAAATAGTATTAATCATAAACATGTAGTCAACTCACAAGATCTTTAGGGCCTTGGGTGTAGAAAAGCAAAGAAGATGCTTTTCAGTCCCTTAGAAGTTTATATAAAATGTATAGACAAATAACTGTAATAATAGCAATATTCCAGCAGAGGCTTGCACATAATGCTCTGGAAGCAGAAGGAAAAAATAATAGCATTGCTGCCTGGACAACCGTCTTAAAAACCCAAACCAAACTCATTGCCATCACGGCGATGCCAACTGATCGTGACCCTATGGGACAGGGTAGAACTGCCCTGTTGAGGTTCCAAGACTGTAACTCTTTATGGGAGTAGAAAGATCTGTCTTTCTACCCGATCAACCAGCTACACACTTAAAAATAAGATTAGCATGAGACCTCGTATATTGGAACCAATAGCTGAACTAAAAAAACTGGCCACGGGGCTACAAAAATTACCTTTCTCTAATAATGAGTGACAGATTGATTTAAATACATTTTATTTTAAAAGAATTGCCACTGTGACAGTTTATTATTTCTTCTTCTTTTTTTCCTATAAAGCACTTTTATTTATTTATTTATTTAGGGTTTTTAAGAAATATTTAATTAATTTATTTTTTAAAAACATTTTATTAGGGGCTCATACAACTGTTTTCGCAATCCATACACACATTAATTGTGTAAAGCGCATTTATACATCATTCTCAAAACATTTTCTCTCCACTTAAACCCCCGACATTAGGTCCTCATTTTTCCCCTC
>NW_022107895.1:0-1685 GCF_000313985.2 Echinops telfairi | reverse complement strand
TTATCTCAATGCACTCACATGTGACTGATCCATAGGGGAAGAGGCAGTCTTTCAAGCAGGACAGCAGACACTGTATGTGCAACCAAATGTTGAGCCAACAATCTGAGAAGACTTATAGTAGTTATATAATGTCATGTCAACTTGAAGATATATAAATGTGTAGGGGTGGAGGTAGGCATGTCAATCAGGTCATGGCCTAATAGTGACTCCTTGTGGGAGGGGGCTTTAAAAGGAGAGCCCTGGGACCCTCCCCCATTCTCTCTCTGCCTTCACCTTCCTGCTGGCTGACCCTAATTGCTGTGAGCCCTGTAATGCGGCCACCGCCATTGGACCCACACAACTGCACCCAAGTCCCGTGATCTGACTGCATTCTGCATCCTTGCATGTGGCTGCGTGAGTCTGAAGAGGGATTTATGGACTGGTACTGGACTTATGGACTTGATCTGAACTGAGATGGGATGTCTGCTTGATATATAATTGCTTCTTGATACGAAGCTCTCTCTTAGACATATATGAGTATCACTGGATTGTTTCTCTAGTTAACCCAGCCTGACACAAGACTGTATACACAAAGTAGAAGACAATCTCAGGTTTGATAGAAAACTAACTAATGGCAGGCAATATGCAATTGATACAACCTTGCTTGCCAATGAATACGACTTGAAGTACTTACTGATGAGGGGAAAAAGTATATAAGTTTTAGTAAGAAATATCAACAACAATAAAAGAAAAATCTTAGCTACTGCACTAATTACCAAGGTTATAATAAAATTTACAAATACCAGAAGTGTCAAGGATTTCTTTCTTTCTTTCTTTTGATCCATAAACAATATACATATGGAAGCAGGAGTAAAGAATTCAAATGGGTAACTCTGGTATAAAATTCTCATTTGAAGCGTCTGAAAGCAAAGATGTTACCCAGAGTACAAAAGTACACTTCGCTGAAGGCATGATATTTATACAAGAAAATCTAGGTAATTACTAAGGAATACCAATGAATAATTGATCACTTTAATTCATAGGATTGTGGAACAATAATGAAGATATCAGTGCCTACAAACATTGCACATAGGTGTAATAGATAAAATAAAGCCAGCATATTTTAAAAATTCTAAAGAACTTATAGTTTGGACATTTTGACAGGAGGGACCAGTGTTTAAGAAGGGCATGGAGACAACAGTTGAACAGGAAAAGGATATGGTATATTTATGTACTATAAATGATGAAGCACAAGAGCAGAACAGAAAAGTGGTGCTCATGTAGAACCTGTACATGGATCAAGAGGCAGTTCTGGGGACAGAACAAGGGAATAATGAATGGTTTAAAATCAGGATAAGTATATGTCAAAGTTGTATCTTCTTACGATACTATTCAGTGTGTAAGATGAGTAAACAATCTGAGATATTGGACTATATTAAGAAGAATTCAGCATCAGAATTGGAGGGCAGGTTGGTAACTACCTGTGGTATGAAGATATCACAAAATTGCTTGTTGATATTTAGGAGGACTTGAAGCATTTGCTAATGATGAGTAAGGATTGCAGCCTCCAATGTGGATCAAACTCAACAAAAGCAAAGCACAGGCTTCACAACTGGACATAGATAAACATCAAAAGAATAGGTAACATCACGATAAAGGGCATTGGAATTGAGGTGGTCAGGGATTTTGCACGAAAAGACTATATC
>NW_022107894.1:0-1677 GCF_000313985.2 Echinops telfairi | reverse complement strand
TTCTGGAGGACTGATATGCTCACATATCTATGGAATGTCCTAGAGCCCCTAGGTATGCAAACAGTTAAGGCCCTCATTTGCTAAGCAAAAAGTCAGAGGTTCAAATCTACCCAGACATACTTCAGAAGCAAAACTTGGCAAACTGCTTCTCAAAAATCAGCCACTGCACTACCTAAAACAATGAGAATCGAAATACCATACTACCCAGCAATACTTCCGCTGGGCACAGACCCCAAAAAGTAAGAGGTAAAGCATGAACAAAGATATGCTCTCCCATATTCACTGCAGCATGGTTCACAATAGTGAGAAGTTAGAAGCAGCCTAAATGCCCATCAGTAAAAGAATGGAAAATAAAACTCTCTGTGTGTGCATACACACAATGAAATACATCCCTAAAATGGGTTTATTGAAACCACGAAACACATCTTAACTTGGATGGACCTGGAAACCATTGTGCTGAGTGAAGTTGGTCAATCACAAAAGGACAAGCACTGTATGAGACTACTGTCAGGATAAACACCCCGATAGAGAGACAGCTTCTCCTCTCAGGTCATGTACTCCTCTAATTTGGTTTCCCAAGCAATGAGGCAGAGAGCCTTTATTAGTGAAATAGAGCCCTATTTCACCCCTTTATATGCCCACCTTACAATCACTTAGAGAGAGGAGACCTCACTTCAGCTGGGGTCAGTTTCTCAAGATGCAGGAAGAGGGTAAAGACCTAATCGGTTGCTGCCAGACCACATGGTGTTAAGGTCACCCCAAAATCAGCAGACATGCCTACAGAGTGATCAGTGAACCTTACTGGAAATTCAAGACATAGGTGGGTGGGAGATATGTCTGCCTTGGAGAAAGTGATTACACTTTTGTTGATGGAAAAACCTGCCATGGGGGTGGGGGTGGGGGGCTTAGCAAAACCCCACAGGAGAATACCCCCAGTAATCATGTTCCTAATTGGACACTTCTGACCTTGTTTCTCTCCAGCCCTTGGTAACCCAGGCCGCTTCTGTAGATAACTGGGTCTGTAGACTCTGTCCTTTTCAGGCACACAACATCCTTCAGAGGCCGCCTCAGAAGGACTCAATTTAGAAACCCCACTAGGCAAACTGGGCTTTCCCTTAACCTCTTCTATAGCAGACTTAAGGACCTGGCACACTCTCTGGAACTTAAGGCTGAAACCCCTAGAGTGAGAAGAAGCAGATGATGACAATCCTAAGATAATGGAATTTATGGTCTTTGACCCATGGTTCAGATTTCTTGCTTTATGGGTCCCCAGTGAACAGCCTCGGCTATAGGAACAGTTGTGAGGGTGGCACAGGACTGGGCAGTGTTTTATTCTCTGGTGCACAGGGTCACTGTGAGTCAGAAACAACACAGTGGCACCTAACAACAACAGCAATGAATAGCCTTTGACTACCATATATTTACTATTTTAATGCACACACGTACACACACTGTGCTTTCTTAGAAGGACACGTGTTCGTCTGGCAGGCATGGCACTGCCTTTGTGATTGAGTGTTTTTGAAAGTCTTATCACCAACCCTCATTGTTGGTGCACACGGTACCCAGTCTCCTAAGCTTTTAATCTGTACAAGTGAACAATTCATGTACTGTGGCCTGAAAATCTAGCCTATACATGTACAGTTACATTTTTTCAGCAGTTTTAATTCAATACCATTG
>NW_022107893.1:0-1687 GCF_000313985.2 Echinops telfairi | reverse complement strand
CACTCTAGCAATAATTCAAATGACTCGATCAAACAGTAGACTTGGACTTGTAATTATCCAATTGACAGTTTTGACATTGTCAAGAGCAGAGAGTCAACAATGTACTAAAACTATTAACTAGTCCATATTCATTTATTGATTCAATCATTAACTTATTTTTTTTTGACAAATCCATACAAGAGTCCCTGAATTGCTCAAACAACTTTTGTGTAACTGCTAACCTGAAAATTGGTTAAACCCACCTAGCAGTATTACAGAGGAAACACCTGACAAATCTTGAAAACTTCAACCAAGAAAATCCTATGGAGTAGTCTACAAGGGAAAAAATGGGCTGGCCGTGAGTCTGAGTCAACAGCAACAAGCTGGCTTTAGTTTTGTATGCTAAGTATCATACTTTGTGCTTAGAATAAAAAGCTGAATTATTTGTATGGTCCTTGAATTCCAGAAAATAACTAAGAAATAAGAACATAATCAGAACACTATAACAAAAACGTAAGGACTCTAATAAAAATAAATGTCAATGGGCACCATACGGGTTTGACTTTATTGGGAAAAGGGGAGCAAGTTTCCAAGAAAGGGACATTGAAGCTATACAATCATTCATTTCTGATTCATTGCCAAGCACTGAACTTAGGAGACACGTGAATAAATCATGAAATGCTCAATCAATATTGCTATAGACTCAGTTTTCATTCATCTCATTGATCATTGAAAAGAGTAGAGTTTTTTGTTTGTTGGTTGGATTTTGTTTTTTCATCTTGGTGGTTGTGCTAGTCTGGGTACTTTAGAGAAGCAAATCCACAGAAACTCATGTATGAGAGAGTTTTATATAAAGGTTAAGTGCACATCAAGAAAACATGCCAATCCAGTGCTGCCCAAGCCCACAAGTCCAACATGAACCCATTAACCCATATGTCCAACACAGTCCTCCTCCATCTCACAAAACAGACGCAGTGGTGCCGACCACAGGAGGAAAGCTGAGTCAGTGAACTTATAATCATCTCAGCACTGGCAGGGGTCTCCGCATGGGTGCTCCAGCATCCAGGGCTGCATCGGGGTAGGTCCATGTGGCTTCTCCTCAGGGATGTCTTGCAGTAAGTCAGTCTGCCAGGATGAAACATTACACTCTCAACCAAAAGGTCCGCAGTCAGAAGGTCTGGTGATGTGCTCGCCAAAGGTCAGTCTTGAAAATAGGGAAACGTGGTTCAATTCCGCACACGGGGGCTTCCTTGAACTAGTATGAATGGGACAATTTCTTCGCTTTGGATTTTGTTTCTTCCTACTAAAAAATTAGAGTCAAGATGGGTAAATGGTGCTCAAATATCCTATAATTCAGAATCATTTAAATGTATTCACCTTGTTTTATTAGTGTCAATTAGTCCTGAGCATTTCAGGTTTAAAGTTTAATTTTAATTTTCTTGTTATGAACCCTGAAAATGCAGTAAATCCAAAGTTCATTTCTGATCCCTTACTGCTGATAGGAACTGCATCCTGATTTTACTTGCCTGAAGAATGTTGCTGTGATGCAGTTCTAAAAATATGTTTTGACAAATGGAAGTAAAATACAAGTTGTCTTATGCTCCTATGATGTGACCGTGTCCTAATTCATAGTTCAACAAATCCTGGCAAACTTTTATTTAATTTCTTTTTTCATCTTTGTCTACTTGATCTCATGTAAACGTAAATA
>NW_022107892.1:0-1687 GCF_000313985.2 Echinops telfairi | reverse complement strand
AAAAAGTTGATTCCAACTTAAAGCAACCCTTTAATGCTAGAGAGTAAAATGTGTCCATAAAATTGTTTTGACTATATTCCTTACAGAATTATATCACCAGACCTTTATTCTGAATGTGGGTTTGAATTGCCCATCTCTAGCCCCATAATTAGCCCAAATTATTTCTTGAGGAGCCCTTGTGACACAGTGGTCAAGTTCCTGACCTCTATCTGAAAGAACAGTAGCTAGCTGAGAAAAAGATGGCATGGTAGTTACCTAATCTGGTGTCAATTTGAGGATTAAGGGTGAAGGGGTGGAGCCTAGTCTGTCACTCAGATCATAGCCAATGAGGCCTCTGTGTGGGCATCGCTTTCTCCTGAGAATACTGGGAAGCCTGGTTTTTCCTCTTTGGAGGTGGAAGAGACTCTGCTCACTTCCTTGGAGACTCTCTACTAATGAGGCTGACTTCCCACGAGACATCCCTGAGAAGAAGCCACGTGGACCTACCCTGATGCAGCCCTGGGAACTGGAGAAGCCATGTAGAGACCCCTGCCAGTGCTGAGATGCTTACACCACTGGATCCAGTAGACTTTCTAACCACTGGCCTGTGATCTTCCTGCATTCGACATCATTACATGTGTTTTGTGAGGTGAGTCTGAAGATGACTTTATAGATTGGTATCAGACATAGATTCTAATATTGGACTAATGGACTTGATCTGACCTGGGCTGGGATGTTTTCTCAATATTCGATTGCTATTGTATATAAACCTCTTTCTTATACACATATATGTGTTTATGACTTTGTTCCTCTAGTCTACTAGCACAGATGGAACTCTGCTTCCATAAAGAGTACAGTTGTAGAAAACCTGTGGGACACTTCTGCTTTGTCTTATAGATCTACCATTAGCTGGAATCCAATGGATGGCAATGGGTTTGATTTTTCTTGAGTTATCATTGTTCTGATCACACTGAATTATGTCTTTAATTAGTTGCCTGTATCCATCGTTGAACTATTAAGCCTCATGAAGGTGACATGTCTATTGCATTTGACATTAAGTCACCAGGATATCTTGTAATGGATGCTACATATTTGTGTGAGTGGGAGAATAAGAAACAAACATTCTACAATTTCAGAATTTTGACTAGGGCTTGCCCTTTAATAGTTTCCTTCTCTCTAAAATTATTCCACATCCACACAGATACTCACTATCGTTCTCAGGTTTTAAACTGATTGCCAGATTCTGGAAGGTGCTAACCAGTGGAAAGGGAATCTCAGTGTGTACCATGCTTGTTTCACAAGGAAAAATATTTTTCACTTCGATGTTCTGTTATATAAGCTTTTAGCGCGGACGGTGTAGAATGCCTTGGGGATGGTGGTTGGGGGTGTTGATCAAGTGCAATGCAGCTGAGAGGAACTACTGAGAGCCGAATGAAAGTTGAACATGATAGTGGGACAGGGGAAAATCAAAAGGAAATAGAGGGAAAAATTAGGAGACAGAAGACATTTATAGAGGTATAAATATAGGCATGTATATATGTAACTATATTAATATGTAACAATAGGGATAGAGGTCTATGTGCATATATTTATATGGTAAGTATCAAGGTAGCAGATGGACACTGGGCCTCTGCTCTAGTCCTCCCTCAACGCAAGAATACTTTGTTCTAATAACCTGGCATTCCGTGATGCTCACCTTCCCTACAAA
>NW_022107891.1:0-1683 GCF_000313985.2 Echinops telfairi | reverse complement strand
ATGTTCTCTTCCTTATTGGTTTTCTAACTCTAGGTCTTGGTATGTTTCATTAAAATCTTTTGCTTTTTCTTCTCAAACAACCCTTTGAAATTTTCTGTTCAGCCCTTTGACTTCATTATTTTTCCTCAGCTAAGCATTATGCTCTGATCCTAGTAGTTGGCAGTTCAAAACCACCAGCAGTTCGGCGGGAGATAGGCTGCCATTTTGCTTCTGTTAACAGTTACCACCTCGGAAGCCACCAGGGGATTCTATGAGTCAGCATTGAAGCATGACAGTGAGACGTTATAATTAGAGAAAGTTTCAGTCTTTTCTGACATTCATTTTGACCTTTTCTATCTTTCCTGTCTTTCTAATGACCTTTTGCTTTCTTCGTGCCTGATGTTGACGTAATCCCTTCACTCATCAGGTCTTCTGTCACTAAGGCTCAAGGCATCAAATCTGTTTTGTCAGTCTGTGGTAGAAGGGTGGCTTATGTGTTTCTGTGATGTGGGAAGTTATGCCACTGGTATTTAATTTGCCAACAAGGTCACCAAAGTGAGCAGGTTTCAGCACAGCTTCCAGACTAAGAACAGACTACATAAGAGAATACACTATTCACTTCACGTGAATTAGTCACAGAAAACCTATGTATAGCAGCAGAGTGGAATATAACAAATACGAGTCTAGAAAATATTGTTAAGTTTTCAACTGAAAAACACCACACACAAAAAATCAACATCCTAGGTATTGATGAGCTGAAATGGACTGGTATTGGCTGTTTTGAACCAGACAATCATATGATTTACTGTGCCAGGCATGCTGGATTCAAGAGGAATTCATGTTCAAAAAGAACATTTCAAGATCTATCTAGAAATACAATGCTGCCGGTGACAGGATAATAACTATCAGTATGCAAGGAAATCCATTCAATAGAACTCTTGCTCAAATTGATGCACCAACTACTACCATGAGCCAGAAATCAAAGGAATGTAATAAGGGTTTCAGTCTGAAATTGATCAAACATGAAACCAAGTTGTATTGATAATCATTGGCAATTGAAATGTACAAGTTGGAAATTGAGAAAAAAGGGACAATAGTTGGAAAATATGGTCCTGGTGATTGCTTGATAGAAATTTGCACACCCAACACAAAAGAGGGATTGTCCACATGGACTTCTCCAAATGACAGTCACAGGAACCCAACCAACTACAACCTTGGGAGGCGGCAAGGGAGAAGCTCAATGTCAGCAGCTAAAATGAGGCCAGGGACTGCCTGTGTAACTACTCTAGTAAAGGTAATTTAAAGTACATAGTGCCTCATTTGTGTGACCAACTGATAGACTGTCCTTTTAAAAGAAAATAATGTATTCTTTAGGTTTAGAGACTAGAGCGTAAAACTCATTTTGATCTGTAAGGATGCTTTAAAGGCACTTTTGTCTTCCTTTCAGTTTAAAGGTATGTTTTAAATGGGTGCAGTATAATCTATCAAATTTCAATACATTTTAGTAAGAGGTAAATAACTTTTCATTCCTAATTCAAGAAGGTACCCCTAGATTTCTCGTATTGACCTAGTGTGTAAAAAGCTAGAGAGCACATGCTCTATAAAGCCCTAACTGGCATTATATATTATGACTACAAATATTTATCAATAGATTTTGTCAATAAATCAATCTTGCAAGAAATAAGGTAGTAAAATAATTTATAA
>NW_022107890.1:0-1688 GCF_000313985.2 Echinops telfairi | reverse complement strand
CAGTACAATAGGCACACACATTGTAGGAAGAGGATCTATGATAGGCATAAGCATAACAGGAAGGGGATAAGCTAGGGGTGTGCCCATAGGAATGGGAAGGTCTAGGAGTATACATGTGACAAGATGGGCGGACCCAAGATTCATGATGGCAGCCTAACCTTGGTCATCCTTGGGCGGGTTTGATTTCTCTGATGTCTCCTACAAGGAAATAGACAACTATTATCCTTGTCAGAAGGGAGTGGACCCTACTTTTTGTGGGATAAACAGTGGTTTCTGCTTGCTCTAGATGGCTTCTCCTGATGACCTCCAAGTGTATAGTCATTCGCAAGCAGCTAAGTTTGGCATATATTTGGGGGAGACAACTTGGGAGAAATTCTGGGAGAAATCCTTCTGTTTTCCATAATCATGTACATCAGAAAGTTATTTTATGTTTCTGAGCAAGTTTTTGAAACACATTTGGGTAGCTCCCTGTTGTTTACAATGAAAGGAAATATTTGACAAAAAAGCTACGGGGGAAATACAAGGAGAGATAAAATGAAAATAAGAAATGATTCACTGTTGCTACATTAAGAAGTTTGAGGAAAATCATATTTGCAGATCACCACTCCTGGCCTTAACTAGTAGTGTGTCTTTCAACATGCTACCACTTTTATCTCTGAGGATATTCCCCCAATTATGAAATGAGTAATGGAGTCATAGAGAGAACTACAGCAAATACACATTTGTGTATACACATCCATTTGCTCATCAGCTTTAAAAAGTTAGATAAACTATTCTTTGATGAACTGTGACGGAATAAAAATGAAAGGAAGCATGTATTGAATTATGACTGCATTGGTTTATATTTTGAACACCCGAAGTTATCTTTAAACTATGTAGGGACCACCGAAAATATAAAACAATCCCTTACACATTGAAACTCATAGAAACAGCCTCTAGGAGACCTACACTTTATATTCAAGCCAAATGTAGTTGGTACCTCTTGAATTAGATCATTAAAGAGTAAGTTCTCTCTATATTAATGGAAGAGAACTTTAGCAATCTTAAAGAATGGAATCATTGGAGTTGTAAGTAACTTGAGTTGCTTAGTCTCTTTGAACATTAATAATGATCAGAGCAATAACTATTATTTTATGTACTACTTTATTAGCTATAATTTGACATATAAAAGAGGTATGTGAAGGATAAAAGATGGAAGTGGATAGTGACACCAGGGCTATGTCAAAATTTAGCCTTCGTGCCCTTCATTATTCCATTCTCTCGGGCACTAATCACTCTTCAGCTCTGACATTTCCTATGCAATTTAAACACTACCTTATTCTTAAGATTTATTTATTAAAGGCCATGCATGAAGCCACATAAATTTTGTCTCTTTAGAAGCCATTCAGATTGTGGAGGGCAGGTAAAGGGATAAATGTCACATGGTAAATTTCAGAAGGCTTTGTCCCTGAGAATAAATAATTTTTAAATTTATAACTATGCTTCCTACTCATGGTTCAGACTACCTTTTCCTCCAGATCACCTTTGTAAATTCAGTTATAATATACATATGTTTGCTACTCTGAAATGTCCACGATCATAGTTTTGAATGATCTTCTTCCTAATCCACCTTCTCAAAATATTTACTTTATTGTTTTCTCAACCGAAAGAGATTAAGGAAACTATAAAATCTTACTATCTCAAAAGCG
>NW_022107889.1:0-1671 GCF_000313985.2 Echinops telfairi | reverse complement strand
CAGTGGGTTTGGGTGTTTGAGACTTGTTCCCCAAATTAGCAATGGACTTAGAAGATAAAGACAGAATTTGGAGACTGAGGGCTTTTTTTTTTTTTCCCCCTTCATGATTTTTAGTCACTGCAACTAATTACCAAACAAAAAACCCAAACCCACTGCTGTCAATTGAATTGCAACTCCTAGTGACTGTGTCGGGTTCCTGACGTGTCCGTCTGTGTGAGAGCAGTCAGCCTGTCTCTCTTCCTGACGTGTCCGTCTGTGTGGGAGCAGTCAGCCTGTCTCTCTCCCTGACGTGTCCGTCTGTGTGGGAGCAGTCAGCCTGTCTCTCTCCCTGACGTGTCCGTCTGTGTGGGAGCAGTCAGCCTGTCTCTCTCCCTCTGAGGGGCTTGTGGGTTTGAACCGCAACCTCTGTGCTTCGCAGTGCCGAGTTGTCCGGTTTCTCATCGAGGATGTTAAAATGTAGACGACAAGCCATTTGATTAGTCTGAGAACTCATCAAATTCAGGACTCAGGCCCAGCACCACACAAGATTCTGGGCAGTGGAATAGTTCTTGAGCGCCTCCTGGAGCCTAAGTAACCCTAGAAAGCTACATTTGTGTAGTATGCTTTGCTGGATACTGCATATGAGGTGGGGTCTATTTTCAAGGGTCTGGGGTGACTGGGAAGCCAAGTTGAAGGTGCCTTGGTGGCACACGGGGTTCTGCATCGGGCTGCTAACTGAAAGGTTGGCAGTTTGAGCCCACCAACAGCTCCACATGAGAAAGTTAAGGCAGCCCTTACCGATTTGCTTCCCAAAATGCTAAAGCCTCAGAGGCCCCTGGAGCAGTCCTGCTCTGTCCTACAGGGTCGCTGTGAGTCGGCCTCGACTCCCGGCAACGGGCTTATTTGTTAGGAAGCAGGGTTAGGTTGAGCCTTGTGGCATCTGTTTTTTTCAGACCAATTCGATCGTTTCTACAAGTTCAGTGGCATTGATCCCATCCTTCAGTTGTTGCCCATTCTCACTGTCCTCTTCCGAGTTGTTCCTTCCCCGTTAACATAAACTCCTTCTCCCGGAGGTTCCTGTGCCATTTGGGGTTGTTCTTGCCTTTCGATCTACGTAGGCCCTCATAGGGCACAGTGCTCAAGGCAGGCAGTCTTGACTAGTTCGTCTAAACTCCTGTTAGGTCTTAAGCTGCCTTTTGGGGATCCTTTTGGTTGGAGGTGTGAAGATTATCCTAGGGCAATAACTTTGGGCTTCATCTACCCTCCATCGCTCCAGGGCATACACTTGATAGCATCTTGATTTGGCAAATGCACGAAGACCGATGGGGCTTGGAGTGTCTCTTCTGCGCGGGCTCTTGGCCTGGTGGGTCACCGATACAGCTTTTCAGAAATAAGTCTTCGCTGCGTGCGGCCTGGGCTTAGGAGCTGGTGCCCAAGTCTGTGTTGTTGGTCTTTATCACCACCAAATACAGATTCTTATGCTTTGAAAGGCCTGGGTATTTTATGTTATTTATTGTTTCTGATATTTCCGCTGTACATTTTCCCAGCCCCCTAGCCATGTTAAACATGAGAGTTTACTTACTTATCCCTGTGATGACGATCAATTAGCATGGTGCTAAGTACTCCTTGTCACTTGCTTCCTGGCCTTAAGCTCAAGGAGCCCTGGGGCATGGTGGGCTGCTAACCACAAGA
>NW_022107888.1:0-1628 GCF_000313985.2 Echinops telfairi | reverse complement strand
AACACTAGAAGCCGACCCCAGGCACCCCCCTTCAGTAGCTTTCCATCTCTTGGGGGCTGCACCACTTCCCCAGTTAAGGTCCCACGGACGACAGGTAAGGATCGCTGAGTGCAGTACAGTCTCTTCCCGTCAGCCTTCGCCCCTTCCTCTCCCCAGCTTATTCTCTCTCATTAGGGCACAACCACAGTAGGATGCAAATGACATCTTTTGGGTTCCTAGTAACAAGTGCCTTTCAGTCCTGGAAAGCTTAACAGGCTCCTATTTGACATTCCCTTTCCCCATGGGCTTTCTAGTGAGTAGATGTAAGACCATACCCTGAACCTTAGGAAAACATTCAGACTTTTCAAAATGTCCATGCCCAAACACGAGCTAATTCGCTCAAGATTTTAATAAGAGTCAAACTTTGTAAAGCTCCCAGCCTTTCAATGTGGGCTTTCTTTAGGGATACACTCATAGATACGAATTCTTTGGAGCTAAACAGGCCAACTCCTGGCAATGCCCTAAATCAGGCGTGTCAAACTGGTGGCCCGCGGGCCGCATGCGCCCCAGAGGTAATTTTTTGTAGCTCACGATGCTCTCTAATAAAATGTAATGAGGGAATTGTGTGCACGACATTGCCTTAATCTCCCCTAAGGGCTATTTTCTTCATAACATTTTTTTTCTATTTTCATTTTATTTTAGAGCATCGCGGCCACAAAAAAATTACTTCGGGGGCTGCATGCAGCCCGTGGGCCGGGAGTTTGACACCCCTTGCCCTAAATGAACTAAACAATGGGAAAGACTGCTAGTGGAGCCCTCCCCTGGTCACCCGTGGAGGGGGCACAAAGAAATGGACATCCCCCTCCAGTCTCTCTGACAGGCACCCAACACATAAATGGAAATTGATGAAGGAACAGCGTCAAATCTGGGGTGAGAGTAGGCTGGACTGAGGCAGAAACAGGCAAAGCAGTGGTTTCGCCTCTTCTCTCAAGGGCATGAGGTCTTCCCTGGACAGTCCTTGCAGAGCCGGCTTACCCACATGATGCGTCTTAGAATGTACTCTCCTCTGATGACGGAGGGCCGGGGTCGTCAGTGACCCACTGATTCAACCCCGGGACACCCCTTTATTGACTCTCTTCGGACCACGGGCTTGTGGACTCAGAAACGATCTCATTTCATGTGTGGGACCCCTGGGCAGCCTCTGCTTGGCTTTCGGTCATTCACTCATGAGTGGGGAGGACACGCTGGTTTTTGTTTTTTGTTCTGTTGTGTTTTCCTTCAGACTGGGGAAGGACTAGCCCTCTCTGACTCATACACAATACAGGAAGTGCGGCCTTTCCTTCGGACTGGAGAGGGATTTTTCTCCTCTCCTAACCTGTGAGTGTGAGAGAGAAAGAGTGAACGAGGAAAGAACACAGATAAAAGTAGTCTAAAGACATGTAATGAAGGTGTATAATCTCCCAGTGCCAACTCTGGAGCCGGACAATCCTGAAGAAGATAAGTTCTTATTCCAAATGAGTCCCCAAATGTGACATTCTGTCCTGCAGGGGAATGCCAACTCCTGCTGCCAACACCAGGATGATGTGGCTTGTCACAGATTCAGAGGAAGACTCTCTCTCTCTCTCTCTCTCTCTCTCTCTCTCTCTCTC
>NW_022107887.1:0-1688 GCF_000313985.2 Echinops telfairi | reverse complement strand
AAAGTTGCCCCTGTGCGTTTCTGGGACTATAACTCTTTACAGAAGTAGAAAGCCTCATCCTTCTTCTGAGGATCGGCTGGTGGTTTCGAACAGCGGACCTTGCAGGTGGCAGCCCAATATGTAACCCCCCCCCCCCCCCCACCAACCCCCCGGCTCCTCCCCATCCCCGCCCCTTCCTGCCTTCTGAGCACCTGCTGCCTTTGGGTCTCCTGTGGCTGACAGTCCTGGGGGCACGCCCTCCTGGGGTCCGTGTCCCCTTGCAGGCCTGCCTACTGTTTGTCGGGAAGTGGATCCTCAGAGGTGGGTGTGGCTCCGGGTTGAGGGGGTCCTGCCAGTGTCTGCCAGACCAGAGCATCTGGGCCTTGGGATGAGTTTGAATCGTGCCCTACCTTTTCCCCACGCCCTGTCTGTCACGGACCCTCTCTGTGATCCTGATCCACGGCAGAGGCCGGGCACCACCTAGTTCTCCTGGCCTCAGGGTCGTGTGACACACGACTGTCCATTGGTCTGACTGTTTCCTCGGCTGTGAGGTTGTCCTCCCGCCTCTGATGGCCGCTCAGGAGCTGTTCCAGCCCAGGCGCTCGCTCACACGATAGATCGGACCTCAGCCCTGACGCTCTGTGACAGGGTCCAGCGTGGACTCCCTGAGCCTTTCTGCTCGGGAAGAGTTAGTCTGGGAAACCCACAGGTGGTGCTGCCCCATCCTGGAGGGTCGCAATGGGTCAAAGTCGGCTCCACAGAGGTGGTGTTGGGGGTGCTCCACATCTTAGTCTTCCAGCTGGCTGGAGAGAGGGTGTTGGGTCAGAGGTCTGGGCTACAGGACACCCCCCCTCCATGACACACATACACACACACACCCAGTTTGCGCTAAAGCTTACCAGGACACTTGGGGGGAGTGGACCTGCACTGAGCAATGACCGTGGGTCAGGCCCACCCCCACTTCTGCAAGGGTAACTAATGACCTCACGGCTGGGCTCGGACACCTGTGCCCCACAGTAGGGGTGAACCCCGAATCCTTCCTGCTCGTCTCTCCGTTGTCAGCGGGCAAGAAGGTACGGGATCACATTTATGAAACAAGTACAGCCGGAGAAATCAGGTGACTCGCCATGACGGCCGGGAGCGTGGGAAAAGGACGCCTTTCCTGGGGGCCCTTGAGTTCAGGTCCCTGGGCAGGGGGTCTAGGGTGGACCGAGACAAGGTGGCGGCACAAAGGATGGTGCACAGCTTACCGTGTGTGGCCAGATCCCTGATCCCAAGTCAAACTCTCACATGGGTGGAGACTGTCGGATGTCAAACGCTGTGCTGTCTACGCTCTTCCAGGAGACTGACTGTATGACTCACTCACACTCACTCGCACACTCACTCACAATTCACTCATTCACTTTTACCCAATCTCCCACACTCACACTCACACTGACTCACTCCCTCCCACACTTCATCACACTCACTGTCATTCACTCACTCTTCATTTACACTTACTCTCACACTCACTCCCACACTCTTACACTCACACCCACGCACGCACGTCTACTTAGGGCAGGTGTCTTCTCTGCTGTCCTCAGAGAGAAAGCCTTCTCCTGGGGGTCACCAGCTCCCAGAGCCATGCGTCCCTCCAGACTCACAGTGACCCCACAGGACAGGGTAGAACCGCCCCTGTGGGTTTCTGAGATGGTCACTCTTACTGGAGT
>NW_022107886.1:0-1690 GCF_000313985.2 Echinops telfairi | reverse complement strand
CTCCTGTTTGTCCCAGGCTGCTGTGTCCTGTGAGTAGAGTCTGGAAAATTGCTAGCTCAAGGGTTATGCCTATTTTAAGGGTTCTGAGAACACACACGTAGATCAGAGGAGAGAGACAGAGACAGAAAGAGACAGAGAGATACTCAAAACCAAACAACAGTGTCGTGAAGTCAGTTCTCACTGAGAGACACAAGGTGGAGCTGTCCCTGTGGGTTTCCAAAACGGTAACTCTTTACAGCAGTGGAAAGCCTCATCTGTATCCCCTGGAGCGGCTGGTGGTTTCAAACTGCTGACCTTGTCACCACTGTGCCACCGGGAATCCTCACACACAATTCAGTACACACCGAAGAGAGTTCATGTTGACTTCATGACAACAGGAAGTGTGTGTGTGTGTGTGCACACGTATGCAGCTAGTTGGAGATACACATATGTACACATGTATGTAAGGCAGGAGCCTCAAGAAGCGCATATGAAAGGGAGCTACAGAGATGATGAAAACTTCCCACAGACGCTCTGAGGCCGCGTGCATCTGCAGAGTGACAGAATGTGGTGCCCACGTGCAGTCAGACTGGTTGGTGAAGGTTGCTGGTCGTGAAAGACAATAGGAATGAAAATCTGTCACAAAGTGAAAAGAGATGTGCAGCTACCGTCAGAGCTGTGGGGACAGAGCCCTGTTGTCAGTCGAGGGCTTGCCTGTAAGCCATACACCATGCCAACCCCACCGGCACCGTGCTCTTTAGACTCAGGGCAATCCTCCCCCACCCCTAGGTTCTCCGGGGCTGTAAATCTACATGGGAGCCTCTTTTGTCCTTGGGATGGCGGGTGGTGGTGGTTGAACTGCCTGCCTTGTGATTAGTGGTGCAAAGCTTCCCCAAATTATTCACCAAAATCAAAGCCACCAGGACAAGAGTGTTGCAGTGGTGACACTGCCCCTCTCAGCTCTCCTCAGTGAGACCTGGGATGCCACCGACCGTGGATGACCACGACGTGGCTGCCGGGGCTGTGGCCATCATGCCCGAGTGTCCGCAGGGAGGAGGGGCAGACAAAGGCTGGGCAGCACGAAGGACCCCGTGGTCCCCACACGATGTTATACCTAGAACATGCTGGGCATCAGGTGTCAGCCGGGGTTGTGATTGCTGCGTGGCCAGGGGGCCCCTTGAGTGAGGCTGGTTTGTTGAGGGGGGTGGCAGTTATGTAATTTCCTGTCCACCCAGACTAACTCAAGGGATGAGTGGTGTGCAGTGAGCATGCTCAGTGCAGAGCCACGCCCCATGTGGTGTGACCCCGTTAGGCCGGCTTGTCTAGAGAAACAACTCCATTGACATTCGTGTGTGGGTAAGAAAGAGCTTCATGGCTAGTGGTTGTATACTGAGCGGACATCCCAGCCCAGTGCAACTCAGGCCCATCAGCCCTCCTCAGACGCACGCAGCCACATGCAGTGATGCGGAATGCAGGAAGCCCACAGGCTGGTGGGCGCAAGGTCTAGTGGATCTGATGGCGCTGCAGGGCTCAGTGAAGGGGAGGGAGCAGCAGGAAGGTGCAGGGGGAGGTTCCCGGGACTCTCTTATGAGAAGGCCATGCCCACAAGGAGTCCCCATCAGGTTGTGACCTGATTGGCAGGCCAAACTCCACCCCTACATTTTATATAGCTTCAAGCTGAAGGGAAACTACGTAACCACTGCACCGCCAG
>NW_022107885.1:0-1629 GCF_000313985.2 Echinops telfairi | reverse complement strand
GTTTTTTTCTTTCTTTTCATTTTCTTTCTCTCTCTCTCTCTCTCTTTTTTTTTTTTCCTGATGGTTGTTGTTGTTGTCTAAAGTGGCGGAAACAAGGCAGGCGGCGGCTTGGGAAAAAGTGGAGCAGAAATGGAAAAATACAAACTCACCCGCTGCAAATGGTCTCTCGGTGCAAACTAAGGTGTTTTCGGGCCTTTCCCCGCGCGCGCCCACTCCCGCCCGCGCGCGCACCCCCGCGCACACACTCACGCGCGCACACACGCACTCCCAGGCGAGGGCCGGGCCGCCGCGAGTACAGCGTGCAACCGCCACACAATAAATAACAATAGATTCCTCCGCTCGGGACTAGCTTCCCGGAGCCGAGCCAGCCCCAGTGGCGGCGGCAGAGGCGCGGGCAGAGGCGGGCCGGGGGCGCCCCTCAACCGTTTCCCCAGCCTCCCGCCTGGGCCCCCTCTCCGCCTCACGGACTCCAAAGACCCCCCTCAGCCCCCCCAGAGTGCGAGCAGCTCCCGGGGCCACTCTGGCGTTCCTCCCTACACCCCCACTCCCCAGCCTCCCGGAACAAATAAATAAATAAGGCGCGCGAGAGGCCAACACGTCGCGGAGGGAGATGTTGTTATTTTTGCTGTTGTGCGTCCCTGACGTCACATCCACCTGCTGGGTAAACAACAAGGCTCCCGGTGCGGGTGGGGGGGTGCGAATCGAAATTGCCAAAGGGGGCGGGGGGCGGAGGTGGGATGGGGGTGCGAAGAGGCGCGAGCTGGGGGAGAGTAGCCAGTGGGTGGGAGTGAGGGGCGCCCGGGCTGGATGGAATGGGAAGAGGGAGGTAGAGCCCCGCAGAGCAGAGCGGGAGGGAACGCCAGAGCAGTCCCAGGCAAAAAGAGATCTGGCAGGAAAACCTGGAAAATTAGGGGCATCGTGGGGGGAGGGAAGCTTCTCAGACGACTGGAGCTGGGGGGGGGGGCTCATTCAAACGCTGGGAGAAGGAGGGGGGGCAGCATTAACAACTGGGGACGGAGATGGGAAAGCGATGTCTATTTACTTGTTTTCGGGGCCCGCGACCCCGCCCGCGGCCGCCGAGCGTCTCGACTTACCGGCGGAGTCCGCGGAGGGAGCGGGAGCGCCGCCTTCACGCCCGCGGAGGAGGCGCCGGCAGCACCATGGTCCCCGACGCCGCCGCGGCCGCTGCCCCTCGCCCGCTGGCCCTCGCCGCGCGCTCTCTCCTCTGGCAAAGTTTCGGGTTCTACGGTCGACAAGAAACCGGAGCGACCCTCAGCAAGTCTTCCCGGTGCAGGTGGGGGGATTTAGGGTGCGGGACGAAGGAGTGGTTGGGGGGGGGTACAGGGACCACGGCGGGCAGCGGACTCGAAGGACTGGCGAGTGCGCTGGGAGAGAAGAGAGGGTGCAGCTCTGGGGAGCACGGAGAGGATCCCGAGGCGGAGAAAACCACCAAGGCCAAGTCTCCACACCTTCCCCAGGATCCGTCTTCGGAAGTTGCAGCAACAAAAGGGGGGGGGCGGCGAAGGGGAAGAGGAGGTGGGGTACGGATTCGACCGCGGCCGCGAGGTTCGGAGTTACAACTGTTTATTTAGCCCAGGCAGAGCTTCTACACTCAATGTGAGAAAAAAA
>NW_022107884.1:0-1690 GCF_000313985.2 Echinops telfairi | reverse complement strand
GACCTAATGCCGAGGGCTTAAGTGGAGAGGAAATGTTTTGAGAATGATGAGGGCAATGAATGTACAAATGCGCTTTACACAATTGATGTGTGTGTGGATTGTGATGAGTTGCATGAGCCCCTAATAAAATGATTAAAAATAAATAAATAAAAATTCAATCTTCTCTCATTTATCATGATACTGTCCATTGGTCCACTGGTGAGGATTTTGGGTTTCTTTACATTGATTTGCAATCTATTTTGAAGGCTGCAGTCTTGGAGCTTCATCAGCAAGTGTTCAATTCCTCATATCTTTCAGCAAAAATTGTGTCACTTACATATCAAAGGGGGAGGCAAAGGACATTTATAGAGGTATAAATATAGACATGTACATATGTACATATATTTATATATAATGATAGGGATATAGTTATATGTACACATATGTCAAATAATAAGGTAGTGGGCAAACATTGGGCTGCTACTCAAGTACTCCCTCAACACAAGAACACTTTGTTTTCATAACCTGGCATTCTGTGATGCTTACCTTCCCAACACAAAACATAAGCAAATGTGATAAAGAAAGTTGATGGTGCCCGGCTATCAAAAGATACAGCATCTGAGATCTTTAAGGCTTAAAGATAAACAAGCAATCATCTAGCTGGGAAGCAACAAAGCCCACATGAAAGAAGCACAACAGCCTGTGTGATTACAAGGTGTCGATGGGATCAGGTATCAGGCATCAGAAGACCCAGAACAAACAATCATATTGATGAGAATGAGGTGGGTGGGGGACCAGACAGCCATGATGCATTATAGCATCGACAGATCATACAACATTCCTCTAGTTCTTTAATGCTTCCTGTCCCCCACTATCATGACCCTAATTCTACCTTACAAATCCAGCTAGATCAGAGCATGTACACTGGTAAAAATAAGAGGTCTCAACACACTGAATCCAGAACAGATAAACCCCTCAGGAACAATGATGGGAGTAGGGATACCATGAGTTTGGGGGAAGGTGGTAGGTCAAAGGGGGAATGTATCACAATGATTGACGTATAACTGCCACCACCCCCCAAAGGGGTATGAACAACAGAAACGTGGGTGAAGGGAGACAGCAGATGATGTAAGATATGAAAATAATAACTTATAAATTATCAAGGGTTCACGAGGGAGGGAGGGAGGGTGGGGAAGGGAGGAAAAAATAATGAGCTGATACCAAGGGCTCAAGTAGAAAGAAAATGTTTTGAAAAGGATGATATAAAAGTATGCTTGACAGAGGATGTAGGATTGCTATAAGATCTATAAAAGCCCCCAATAAAATGATTTTTAAAAAGAAAAGAAATTCAAGTGCAGCATAAAAAAATTAATAACAAGCCTTCTTCCAAGGCTAATGCTATGTTCTTCTTAGAGTACAACTGCTTGAATTATTTGCTCAGTGTCCAGGTTGAATAAGTATAGTGAAAGCATATAACACGGATGCATAGCTTTTCTCATTTTAAACCATGCATCTAGTGCCTGTTTTAGTCAAATGACTGCCTCTCAATCCAGGTATACCAGGGGTACCCAAAAAAACCAGAATTGCGCTGGGCAGAATGGAGCTTTCAGGGTGCACGGTTTTACC
This sequence comes from Echinops telfairi, assembly GCF_000313985.2. Taxonomy (NCBI): domain Eukaryota; kingdom Metazoa; phylum Chordata; class Mammalia; order Afrosoricida; family Tenrecidae; genus Echinops; species Echinops telfairi. The sequence continues at coordinate 85 of NW_022107884.1, read as the reverse complement.
ACTAGGTAAGCATCCAGCAACTGAGTTAGGGCACCCAGTGGGGTCGCCTGGGAAGGCTCTTTTTGGTCACAGTGAATTTTTTCAT
>NW_022107883.1:0-1650 GCF_000313985.2 Echinops telfairi | reverse complement strand
TCATATCTTACACTGTCCGACGTCTCCCTTCACCCACTTTTTTGTTGTCCATCCCCCAGGGAGGAGGTTATATGTGAATCCTTGTAATCTGTTCTCCCTTTTTCCCTCACCTTGTCTCCACCCTCCTGGTATCGCCACTCTCACCACTAGCCCTAAGGGGTTCATCTGTCCTGGATTCCCTGTGTTTCCAGTTCCTATCTGTACCAGTGTATGTCCTCTGGTCCAGCCGGATTTGTAAGGTAGAATTGGGATCATGATAGTGGGGGAAGGAAGCATTCAAGAACCAGAGGAAAATTATATGTTTCATCATTGCTACACTGCACCCTGACTGGCTCATCTCCTCCCTGTGACCCTTCTGCAAAGGGATATCCAATTGCCCACAGATGGGCCCTGGGTCCCCACTCTGCACTCCCCCTCATTCACAATGCTATGAATTTTTTTGGTCTTTGATTCCTGATACCTGATCCCTTCGATGCTTGGTGATCTCACAGGCTGGTGTGCTTCTTCCACATGGGCTTTGTTGTTTCTAAGTTAGATGGCCACTTGTTTATCTTCAAGCCTATAGGACCCCAACTCTATATCTTTTGATAGCTGGGCACCATCAGCTTTCTTCACCACATTTGCTTGTGCACCCATTGTCTTCAGTGATCGTGCCAGGAAGGTGAGCATCTCAGACTGCCGAATTGTTAGAACAAATTGTTCTTGTATTGAAGGGGCCCACTGTCCATCTGTTTCTGTAATACTAAACCTATAAATATACACACATAGATCTATTTCCCCCTCGTCATATATAAATATATTTACATCTGTATATGACTGTATTTATATCTCTATAACTTCCCTATGCCTCCTAGTTCTTTCCTCTATTTCTTTGTACTTTCCTCTTGTCCCACTATCATGTTCAACTTTCATTTGGGTTTCAGGAATTCCTCTCAGTTACATTGTCCTTGATGCAGCCCTGCCAGATCTCCTACACCCTTCTTGCCACTGATTTTGGATCACTTGTTGTTCCCTTGTCCCTGGGTTAGTTAACACCCACTACCTTTCTCCTGCCTCCCCCTCTCCCTTGTCTCCCCAGAACTGTCATCCCATTGTTCTCTCTTCTGGCTTGTTTATCCCGCCTATCCCTTCCAGGTAGACATGCAGCAACAACAATATGCACCAACACAAGACTGAGTACAATGATGCAACAATAGAAAATAAAACAATAGCTACAACAACCACCACAAAAAGGCAGGAACAACAACAACAATAAACCCTATAAATCGTTTAAGGTCTATTTGTTGTCCTTTATGGGTGCTTTCCAGTCGAGTCTGATGGGGTGCCATGCCCTGGCCTGAAATCTATCCCTGGCATTCCCTGGGGACTTCATTGCTTTGCCCGCCCCTGCTGCTCTGCTGCATGCCCCCAGTGGCTGGCTTCAGCATAGTGGGCTCAGGGCAGGCACAATTCCTGCCGTGTGTCTCCAGTGTCCTTCCCCGTGGTGTCACGGGTCAGTGAGGAATGCTGTGTCCTGTGGTGGGGTCAGCCCTGTGGTCATCTCTGTGCAATGGCTGCTCTGCTTCGTGGGCCAGGATATGCTTCACTCTTTTTTTTTTTCCTTCCCCCTTATTGGCTTCTGTGTGCTCTGACCAGACAAGTCCCTCTCCT
>NW_022107882.1:0-1674 GCF_000313985.2 Echinops telfairi | reverse complement strand
GACTAGATCGGAACATGCACGCAGGTGTAGATAAGAGATTGGATCTCATGACCCATGGAATGCAGGAACAAGAGGGGGAATAGCAATATCAGAAGGGTAGGGAGAAGGGGTAAGGGGTGGGGGAGGAAGGAAAGGAGAAAGGGGGAACTGATCGCAACGATTGACACATAACCATACACCCCTCTCCAGGGGAAAGAACAACAGAAAACATGGGGGAAGGGAGAAAGTGGTCGATGTGAGATATGAAAAGAGTAATCATTTACAATCTATCCAGGGATCATGAGAGTGGGAGTGGGGATAAAAAGAGGAGTTGATACCAAGAGCTCAATAGAAAGCAAATGTCTAGAAGAGAATGAAGGCAACATATGTACAAACATGCCTGACACAATCCATGTATGGTTTGTAACAAGAGTTGTAAGAGCCTGCAATAAAATGATCTATTAAGAAAAATTTTTTAAAAGTAAATAGACAGCCCTACCCCCAGCCTTTATTGGGGTGAGAGTCAACAGGATGCGTTCCTTTGGGGTGTTGGGAGGAGAGGCAGCTCTTGAGTTTGTGTGTCTGTTTCCTTATGTAGCTTCTCAGGTGTGTTTGTGCTTCAATTTGCACAAGGGCCTGGGTTTCCCTCCTACGTGGGGACTAAAGGAGAGAGGGAGAACTAAGCAAGTCCTCCCTCCAGCCACTTGATACCTAGATCTTTACACTGGACTGGGCGGGGATTTAGATGGGGCCTGAGGGCGATCCAGGAGAGCAGACAACTGAAGAGAGATGCCACGCTACCTGAAGACCACAAATGAACGGAAGCTGACAAGGACCTTCTCCCCAGAGCCAACAGTGAATAAAGCTGTCCTCTAGAGTTGGCACCCTGAATTCAAGAGTTCCATTCTCCTAAGCTGTGAGAAAATAAAAATCTGTTCATTAAGACAAAACAAACAAACAAAAACAAAACGACAAACAAGTCTGTCTTAGAAGAAATTCATCCGGAATGCTTCATAGAAGCAAGAATGGCAAGACTTCATCTCTCTCTTTTTTTTTCTGGTTTTTCTTTCTTTCTTGATTTAGATCATTTTAGTGGGGACCCTTACAACTCTTGTTAAAATCCATGTTTCAATTGTATCCAACATATTAGTAAATATATTCCATCATTCTTTTCTAGACATTTACTTTCCATTGAGCCCTTGGGATCGGCTTCTCTTTTTTTCTTTTTGTTCCTGCCCTCCCAAACCTCGTGGCTCCTTGATAGATTATAGACTGTTAATTATTTTCAAATCTCACACCGAGCACTGTCTCCCTTCCCCTCTAGTTTCTGTTCTTCCCCCTTGATGGGGTGTGTGGTTATGTGACCTTCATTGCGATCAATACCCCGCTCCCTCCCTACCTCTCCCCCTTTTGGTATCTATATTCCCATTCCTGTGCTTGGATTCCATGTGTTGTGAGTTTTATCTCTTGCCTATACCTATGTATAGGTATACCTATAAGATGCTCCTGTCTTATGCACTTTGGAAACATTGTCAGGAGAGATCAGATCCTGGAAAAGACATCATGCGTGGTAAAATAGAGGGGTAGCGGAAAAGAGGAAGGCCCTCAATGTGATGGATTAACACAGTAGCTACACCGATGGGCTCAGGGAGAGGTACAATTGTGAGGGAGGCTCATACCATGCAGTGTAGCCTT
>NW_022107881.1:0-1692 GCF_000313985.2 Echinops telfairi | reverse complement strand
CAATTGTGTAAAGCGCATTTGTACATCGTTTCTCAAAACATTTTCTCTCCATTTAAACCCCCGACATTAGGTCCTCATTTTTCCCCTCCCTCCAGTAAATAAATTTTTCAGTAGGATGTGGCAGGAGTGAGAGATATCCGAAAAGCTAATAAATGAATAGGATTGAACACTATGAATCAAAAGGGCTTAACTTCTATTTTCTTCAGTAGTTAGTAGCCAGGTGATCATTAGTAAATATTTTTCCCAAGCCTGTGCCCTTCACAGAGCTATTGCGCATTTTTCTATTTATCAATTTTTATTGAATGATTTTTTAATTGCATAATCCCTCCTGACCAGGATCTGTGTTGTTACGTGCTGGGTATTCATTGGTGAACAAAAGGTAGTAGTCCCTGTGCTCATGGGTCTTAGATGGGGGCTGGTCAGTGAAAATAAATGAAACATTAAAAAATCATGACATGAACGTTTAGCTACAATGTGAAGTGCCACTATAGCTAATGGTAGGGCAATGAGTTTTCTCAGCGGAACAGTATGTGCAGAGACCCTGAGATGGGAAAGACTTTACAGTACTGGAGGAACTGAAAGATTCTCTCCAAGAATGTGGAGAATGAACGAGGAGAATGGCATGAGATAATATCAGAGAGTGGACAGGAACAAGATTGTGTAGGGCCTATACTGCATGATAAGATACATGAAAGTCATTTTGAGGCTGTGGGATGACTGAGAGTTTTATACCAGGAAGTGATACTCTCTATATTATAAGAAATTATTATGCTCGATGTACCCTAATGAAATCAAGAATTTAACATGAACGACATATGCAGACTTGCATTTATTGCAGCAATTTCCATAATAGCAAAAACGTGGAAACAACCAAAACCCCGACTACAGATGATTGGATAAAGAAGCTCTGGTATACATTCATACTATGGACTATTATGCAGCAATAAAAACAACAGCAACTCTCTTAAACACTGCAAGACATGGACAAACCTAGGGAACGTTATGCTTAGCAAACTCAGTCATCTTACAAAGATACATACGTAATAACACCATTGTCATATGGAAAAGATAAAGAAAAAGAAACGTGTTTTATACACCAATTGACAAGGTGGACAAGGATGGGGCGGGAACTGGGAGAGGGGAGGGATAGGTTATTGAGGGAGTGGGGAGAAGTATTGGAAGTATTGGGTGGGGCAGGAAGAAAAAAGCCACATATATGGAGGGTTTAACAGGATATTGCTGTTGATTTCATTCTTGAGATGGGCTGTGTAAATATATATATAATCTGTTTCTTTAAAAAATTATGTATATATATCCCTCCAAGATTCCTTATCCCTGAAACTTAAATACTGATCTGAGTGGCTTTAAAAAAAGAGGTGTATGGCAATACTGGGTGAGTGAAGGGAGGGTGGAGTGGAAAGAGAGAACCGATTACAAGGCTCTACATATAACCTCTTCCCTGGGGGACGGACAACAGAAAAGTGGGTGAAGGGAGACTTCGGACAGTGCAAGATATGACAAAATAATAATTTGTAAATTATCAAGGGTTCATGAGGGAGGGGGGAAAAGGGGAGGGAGGGGAAAAATGAGCTGATGCCAGGGACTTGGGTGGAGAGCAAATGTTTTGAGAATGATGAGGGCAATGAATGTACAGATGTGCTTTACACAATTGATGTGTGTATGGATTGTGAT
>NW_022107880.1:0-1692 GCF_000313985.2 Echinops telfairi | reverse complement strand
CACTGGCAGGGCTTTCCACAGGGCTCCTTCAGCTCAGGGGACTAGCATAGTTCCATGTGTTTTGTCAGCTGCCATGTCTCCCAGGGAGTGAGCAGAAAGAGAATTTTCCCCTCCAAGGAGGAATACAGGAGTTCCCAGAATCCTCAGGAGAAGGCCATGTCTACACAAGGGCCTCATTGGCTATGACCTGATTGACAGGTTAGACTCCACCCCTTCACTCTTAATCCTCTCAAATTAGCAAATGATTATGTAACTATCACATCTGGAGTTTACTGGGCTCATGATCAGAAGGCAATACTTTTATCAAATGTTTTTCTGCTGTATAATATATACCATTTCATCCTCTGATAATCATTTTCTAATTGTTCAACATAGGGCCCCTAGACCAATACCACATATTTTAGAATTTTAGTTATAGGATTGCCCCACTTCCTTATTCTGGTTGAATCCAGTAAACTGGTTGTCATTATATTAGCATAGCAAATAGTCTCAAAATGTGAATGACTTAAACAATAAAGGTTTATTTATTTAATGTATGCCACATGTAGACTATAGAGACTCTGTTGGCACTTTGAGTAAGTGTTGAACTATTAACTGTAACTGTAACTGTTGACTGGAAGTTCAAGCCCACCATTCACTCTGCTTGAGAAAGCTGAGGTTCAAAAACCCTGGTAGGTTCACTGTGAGTCAAACTGATTTGACGGTAGTGTTTGGTTTTGTTTTAATGTCTAGAATGTGCTTTGCCTGCATTTGTGGGGATGGGAGTTTTAGACTATTCCACTTTCAATGCTCATGAAAGCAGCAGTTAAAAGATCAAAAGATGTGTTGCATTAAGCAAATCTGATTCACAAGTCCTTTTTAGAGTATTGAAAAGCAATGATAATACTTTGAGGACTAAGGTATGCTGAACCCAAGCCATGGCACTTTACGCTGCTGCTGTGTTAATTCAGCCCACTCAGGGTCTTCCTCCTTTCTACGACTCTCTTATTTACTAAGCACTGTGTCTTCCTGCAGAGCCTGGTCCCTCCTGACAGCAAGTCGAAAGAAAAGAAGTCTTGCCATTCTCACTTCTCAGCAGCAATCTGGCTCTGAACACTAATGACAAAATACCAGGTGACTTGTTGGGTGACATCAAAGACGTCATCCCTGAAGTAAAAGATAGTGTGCTGCGATGCTGAGGATTCTGTGGGTAAAAAGCCTGAACAATACAGGAATCATCCAAAGAAGATGGAAGAAATATACAGAATCACTATATTAGTAAGCGTTATTTGGCATTCAACTATTTCGGGAGGCAACATAATCAAGAACCAATGGTATTGAAGGAAGAACGATATCATGCTTAATAAAGTAGAGGGTCAGTGAAAAAGAGGAAGGTTCTCAGTAAACTGTCTGAGTAAAGAGGCTGCAACAGAGGGCTCACATGAAGCAATGCTGGTGAGGGTGGCAGAGGACAAACAGCATTTTGATCTCTTGTATGTGGTTACAACAGCAAAAGTTTTTCCCTTAGCTCCTTCAACAGCTGTTATAATTTGGTTTTATATTCTCTTTCACTGGTGTGTCAGTCTGGTTAGACTAGAGAAACAAATTCATAGAACCTCATAGGCATATAAGAAAGAGCTCTCTATAAAGAGCAAGTGTATATCCCAGCCCAGTCCAGATCAAGTCCATAAATCCAATATTAACCTATATGTT
>NW_022107879.1:0-1657 GCF_000313985.2 Echinops telfairi | reverse complement strand
CTTTGTTCCCACCACATAAATACGTCTTTCAAGATCACAGAAGGAGAATTTTGGAGAATCGTGGGATCTACAGCCCAGACTTAAAATGTAATCTTGCTTGACTGTGTAGTGGTGTGCCAGGAGACCAAAGGCAGAAACGCTTTCCCTTACCAACCACCGATCTTTTTGCTGCTTCTGAATCCATGCCATGCCACCTCTCCATTTTCCCCAGAGTGCACCACTTGGCTCCTTCACTGTGCTACTTTTAAGAAACCTTGCAAATTGAACCAACCATCATCCTCTTTCACTAAATGTTGAACTGGGACACTTAGGGTTATGACATGAGTTTGACCATTACCTCCCTGACTGAAGTCCTCTATAACATTCCTGGATTTGTCATACACATTCCAAAAAGACTGAGCTGTTCTTGACACTAGAATTGGCAGGTGGTGGCGGGCTGGATGGCAGTGCATGCTGCTTAATCTGAATGAAATAGTAATCACACCGAACATTGCTGGTACCAACTCTGCCCTGTCTGGACTCTTTATTGCCTTTTATAATTAAATAAATACATAAAAGATTATAGGATCCTTTAGTGCTCCCTAAAATTATTTTTAACTCAGTAAAAGGCTACATGATTCTTAAAGAAGTTATGTGAGAAAATGAAATGTATATATATATATATATATATATTGTTCAGTGTGTCCTCGGGATTCTCAGGGGGGTGGGTAATGAAAAATGTAAATCCATGGATCCTTCTACACATATGTTAATTCAAAATCCCCTTGAAATATATTAAATATAAAACATTTTGAATGATAATTTGAGTACAGAAGCTAATGGCTAACTGACTGATATTATGAAAATAAAAAGTAAACAAAAATAGAGATTATCCATAATTGTGTGCTGTGAGGGTGGCCCATTATCTTTCATGTAGACTGAAACAGATAAAAGATTGATGGTCCCAATGCACAATATTATAATTAATCTTGACTGTAACATACATTTTAGAGCATGCTGTGCACGTGTGTGTATGTATACACACACACACAAAGGGGCTTTTTAAAAAACAGAGACAAATGGAATGAAAAAAGTAACAGAATTTTTCCACAAAGTTTTTTGAAGGCCCCTGGCATAAATGTATGCCCATGGTCTTTTTCTCTCACTCACCTGCTCACTTGTTTCTACTAATCACTGCATCAGTACAACTTCTTTCCAGGAAGAGTGTAAGGAGGGTCTTGCACCTTGTTATTCATGGGTGGTTGAGTAGATTCCAGCTCATAGTAACCTCATGGGACAGACAAGAACTGCCTCTGATGGTTTCTAAGACTAAGACTATGCTCCAGCACTTTGCCGGCTTTGTCTCAGGCAGAGTAGCTGGTGGGTTCTGATCACACCACTACCTTTTTGTTTGCAGCCAAGGGCTTTCACTGCTGTGATCCCAGCACTACTTCCACCTTGTTGAGACTGGGTCAAAAGCTTACACATAACTCTTTCAGGGACTCTGTAGAGGCATTCAAAATGGTTTAGCATCTGACCCACCAGCATAGGCAATCCCACAATACAGCCTCTGACCAAACTAGGTTGTTCCAAACTCCTGGTCATAGAATTATTTACCTTTATACAAAGAAGGTTGGTAAAGCATCCAAATCTGCATGTGGTGTGTCCCCAGCCTGGC
>NW_022107878.1:0-1581 GCF_000313985.2 Echinops telfairi | reverse complement strand
AGAAAGAAAGAAAGAAAGAAAGAAAGAAAGAAAGAAAGAAATGGGTTGTGGGAGAAACAGGGCACAAACCCACTCATGGAGAAGATATAGTTTATATCTCCATAGGGAAAGAAGGATTAGACTTCAACCTGGTGCTCCAAGATGTGAATGCCACATACTGGCATGAAGCAGGGAACCAGTGGAGAGGTCTGAAGGGCCTGCCCCAATCCCAACTATGTGGATACCTGCCCCTCCCCTAAGAAGAATTTATTTCAGAGTACAGCACTGAAGCTGCAGCTCAGGGAGAGGGACATGTCTTATCAGAGCACATGGGAGCAAATGAAGGGGTTGGAAGAGAGAGTGGAGCACATCCTGGCCCATCAAGCCTTGAGGACAATATTCCTGCTCAGAGCAGCCAATCCACAGAGAAGACAATATGGCCGGCCCCACTATGAGACATGACACCCTCACTGAACCATAGCCCTAAAGAGGTCAACACTGGAGACACAGTGTGGGAATTATGCCCCATCTGATCCCACCACACCGAGACAAAACACTAAGGGCATACAACAGAACAGCAAGGGTGACAGAGCAAAGATGTCCCCAGGGAATACCAAGAATAGACTTTGTGGCCAGGGTTTGGCACCCCATCAGACTCAACTGGAAAAAAAACACTCCTAAAGGCCAACAAACAATCCTTGAACTAACCACAAGCTTTTCTTTTTTGTAGCTGTATTTTTTTTGTCATTGACTTTTTGGTGCTGTTGTTGTTTTTTCTTGTGTTGCTTTGTTTTGCTCTGTCTTGTTTTAGTGAATCTTATTATCTCCGCAGGTCTGTCTAAATAAGATAGACTGGATGAATTATCTATAGGAGAAAATAACAAGACCAACAGTTCAGGGGGGACATGGGGGAGGCTGAGGTGGGGGGAATGGTAGTGGTGTTAACAAACCCAGGGACAAGGGAACAACAAGTGATCCAAATCGGTGGTGAGAAGGGTGTAGGCCTGGTAGGGTGTGATGAAGGGTAATGTAACTGAGAGGATTACTGAAACGTAAATGAAGGCAGAGCATGATAGTGGGACAAGAGGAAAGTGAAAGGAAATAGAGGAAAGAACTAGGAGACAAAGGGCATTTATAGAAGTCTAAATAAAGGCATGTACATATGCAAATATATTTACATATGAGGATGGGGAAATAGATCTATGTGCACATATTTATAGGTTTAGTGTTAAGATAGCAGATGGACATTGGGCCTCTACTCAAGTACTCCCTCTATGCAAGGATACTTTGTTCTATTAAACTGACATTCCATGATGCTCACCTTCCTGACACAATCGCTGAAGACAGAGTGGGTGAATAAGCAAATGTGGTGAAGAAAGGTGATGGTACCCGGCTATCAAAAGATATAATATATAGGGTCTTAAAGACTTGAAGGTAAACAAGTGGCCATCTAGCTCAGAAGCAACAAAGCCCACATGTAAGAAGCGCTCCTCCCTGTCTGATCACGAGGTGCTGAACGGATCGATTATCAGGCATCAAAGAACAAAAAATCATATCATTGTGTGCTCACCTCCCTGATACGATCACTGAAGACAAATGGGT
>NW_022107877.1:0-1693 GCF_000313985.2 Echinops telfairi | reverse complement strand
GAATCATTGAATGTAATGCTGATGATCTGCTCTGTGAACCTAAAGCATGAATCACCAATGACAATAAGTCAACCAGTCCCCTCCAGGACTGCTCGGTGGCTGTTAGGTGCCGTGGAGTTGGCTTGGACTCATAGAACTCGTGTGTGCAATGCAACAAAACTCTGCCCTGTTCTGCAACGTCCTCACAATTGTTCTTTGAGCCCATTGTTTGAGCCCATTGCTGCAGCCATTGTGTCCATCCATCTTGTCAAAGGTCTTTCCTTTATTCACTGCCCCTCTACCAAGCATGATGTCCTTCTCGCCTGATAACATGCCCAAAACATGTAAGACAAAGTCTCGCCAGCCTTGCCTCTAAGGAGCACCCTGTCTCTTATTTCTTCCAAGGCAGATTTGTTTGTTCATTTGGCAATCCATGGACTTTTAATATTCTTCACCAGCACTGTAATTCAAATGCATCTATTCTTCTCTGGCCTTCCTTATTCACTGTCCAACTTTCACATGCATATGAGAGTATTGAAAATACCATGGCATGGGTATGTGACTTGGCGAAATCCTGCATCTGGCTTGTCAACCTCTGGTTCTTTGAACTTGAGCCAACAGCCTGTTGATCATGAGATTTGTCAGCAGTCTGCCATCTAAGCTGTCGACTTTGCTTTACAACACTTTACAGAGGTCTCAGATTTATCCAATGAAACGAGTCCTTTGAACTCTTCGCTGCTGCTTCCATGAGCATTGGTTGTGGATCCAAGCACGACAAAATCCTTGACAGCTTCAGTCTTTCTCCATCTACCATGATACATTACCTATTGGTTGAGTTGAGAGGATTTTTGTTTTCTTTCCATTGAGTTGTAATCCATATTGAAGGTTATGTTAGGTTTCTCAGGTTAAAAATACCTTGGTCCTTGGCTTCTCATGAGAAAAAATTCGTGCCAAAGCCTGGTTTGTGATCCAAGTGGGTTTTTATAAAGGATAGAAGCTATTTCAGGCATTGACCCATCCCGCGGGTCATCTAACAACGTGGATACCTGAAAAAGGGACTGGGAATGAAGAGAGAGAAATGGAGGCAAGACAGGAGTCTGATCAAGCCTCATTTATTGAGCAGAAGGCAGGGACTTAAATACCCAATGGTGGGCGGGTAACATTACATCATATGCTAATAAAGTGTAACCGGTAGTATCCAATAATCACGCAGCTACCAAATATGGAAGAAATGGCAGGCATCAGTCCTCAAACAGGTCTGCATGCAAAAGAGGTACACTTGGACAGTCCACATGCAAATGAGGTGCACTTGGATGCCTGGCGGAGGTGTCCAATGAGCATGGCGGCTGCCTGCCACCGAGCACCAATCATCACAAAGGCCAAATTCAGGCAGGACAATAGGCCAGGGAACATCCGGGAATGGGAAGCTTAAAGACAGCAGACGGCAGGCCATGGGCTGAGGGACGTGCAGACTCCCACAAGGCATTACAGTAAACTGAACACAAGCCAGAGAGAGACCACAGCCCAGCAGCGCGGGACAGCGGAGGAGCAGCTGGGAAAGAGAGGGTGGGGTCTCCCGCTTCTGGCCTGTTTGGGGCCTTCCGCTGGGAGGTGTGGTTCACAAGTGCTGGTTGACCCCATTGGCTGAATTAAGCCCACCTGGCCTAGATTGGGCCAATCCAGGTGTACCACCCAGCTAGGTGTACTGCCTCTT
>NW_022107876.1:0-1694 GCF_000313985.2 Echinops telfairi | reverse complement strand
TAAGTCTTAAAGCCTGAATTCTCTAAACATTCACTGATTAGCCTCCTCTCCTACATTCTGGACTTTCAAGGAAAAATGTTTTATGCTGACTGTAGAAAATGTAGAAAAATAGAATGAAACAAAATCTGTCATTTCATGACTCAGGTAAAACTTCAGTACCCACTTGGGGTATTTCCTTCTCGTCTCTTTTCTAATCATAGAAATAAATGTGTATTTTAAATGTACTTGGGGTATATTTACACATTTGAAATGTATTTATAGCCCAGTATCTGTTATCAATTTTTACTACATTGTTAGTATTTTCCCTGGTATTAAATATGCATGAAAAACTATTGATTTATCTGTACACCTCTTTCATTTTGCTTCTCTTTTTGTCTTCTTGTGCTTCTTTTACTGTTTTCTAATTTAAACATTTTAGTTATTAAATTCTGACGTACTACTCAGCCAGTAGCAAGTGAAGGCTTGAGACGTGGTCCAATAATGATGGAGCTGGAAGATACTATGTTGAATGACATAAATCAACCACAATAAATAGTGTGATGCACGTAACTTTGTAATGATGCGGTTATTTTTGCATTGGAGCTACATTTGAACTTCCTTGTTCGTATAAGGAGCAAATGGCTGATAATGTCCCTTATTTTATAAAGAGGGGAGGTCATTGTCATTTGTCCCAGAGGGAGGATCCTTGGGAAACCAGCTGGCCGTTCATTTTGGATTTTGACATTGCCTCTCCTTGGAACTCTAACGTGAGGCTCTCTGATAACCATTGCACACTCCATGAATATCTTTCATTTCTCTAGAAGGAGGTGTGGATTTGCAAGGCTGCCAGCTGGATATGCAAATACTACCTGACGGCCCAAAGAGTGATGTGGACTTTTCAGAGATTCTTAATGCAATACAAGAAAGTAAGTTTCACTCACATTTTAAATTCAGCATGAAAGGAGAAACTATAACAACACTTGGGAGGTGTTTTACAACTAGAAACCTTGGATACCAAAAATAATTGTTAAGGATATCTTTAAAAGAGCTATCTGTAAAATAGTTTTGAGACAAGAAGAAAGGGTCAATGAAATGGGGGTATAATTTGTGAAATTCACCTGCATAATATTGGAATTTTTGAAGAAGCCTCATGGAAAAATTAGTAGTAGGTTTATCAATTTCTTTTATTGTATATCTTCTAATATTTAGTAAATATTTAGATGCTATGTATAGTTTTCAGATTCCTTGATTAATCACCACGTAAATCATACAAAAATAGTAAGAAACCGCAATAAAATTCTTCTGCCCAAATATAAGGAAGAAGCAAATGTTCATACAAAAACCTAAAATTAGGAGTTTATTCTCCACGTTGTGTCTTTGGAGTTAATAATGGTGGGCTGTGTCCTAGAAGTAAATTTACCCTTTCTGAGCTGATTGAGCAAGGTTTGTTCTTAGATGATGTATTGTAGTTGTGTGTTATTGTGTTCACCTGGAATTTTATTCTAATCAACACATTAACTCAAATTTTAGATTTAGTAGTGAGGATGGGTGGTGAGGTTTCACATGCCAACTCATTAATAGTCTGGTTTTGTCTTTTTATTCTACACAGTGACTCTACTTTAAAAAAACAAACAAACAAAACAACCACACCAGAATTCTGATAGTACTGTTGGGCTGGAAGGGTTTCCATCTGAAAGAACATCTACGGCCATTCC
>NW_022107875.1:0-1694 GCF_000313985.2 Echinops telfairi | reverse complement strand
GAGACTGTAACTCTTTACTGAAGTAAAGAACATCGTCTTTCTCTCACAGAGCAACTGGTGTTCAAACTGATGATCTTGCAAATCATAGCTCAAAGTGGAACCACTATACCACACACACACATACACACATATCCACCAAAATGTATATATATTTATATTACTATATATAAATATATTATATAAATTATATTTATATGGTACATATCTTTAGATATGCTTGTTTTGCTTCTTTAGAGAACTCAGTCTAACACACCTAGTGTTTCTCAGATATGATTGTCCACAAAACCTTTTCTTATGAATCTTTATCAGCAGTTCTAATAAACTCACTTTGGGAAACACAGATACAGAGTTTTCAAGGTCTGCAGGATGTAGGATTACAGAGTAAACTCAGATGGCAACATATTGTGTTTCCATGACTAGTTGAAAACATTTACAAAACATATTTTGAGGTAAGAATAGGACTTTGCTGTTCAAAGCATGGTTCTTGGATAAACGGTATCAGCATCACTTTTGGAGCTTGTTAGAGATGCAGAAATTCTCTCCAGGTGGTTCATGTGCACACTCCCTTAGAGGATTATTTTAAGTTTCCTAACATCTCAAAGGAGCCCTGGTGGGATAGTGGTTATGCACTGGGCTACTAACTGCAAGATTAGCATTTCAAAACCACCAGCTGCTCACTAGGTGAAAGATAGGGCTCCGTCCCCATAACGAGTGACAGTCTTAGGAACTCCCAGGGCCAGTTCTACCTTGTCCTACAGAGTCGCTATGAGTCGGCATCAATTCGATGGCAGTGAGTTTGGTTTCTTTTCCCACCATCTCAAGACACATGAGGATTTGCATTGAAGAAGCCAAACTGATCCCTCAAAAGTCAATACTTCAGAATAAAAGCACCAAAGAAAAACAAACTCAAACATTTGAAAACCAAAGACAAGGAAAGACTCCTGAGAGCAGCTCCAGAAAAAAGAACCATTCTCTAAACAGGAGATCCAATCAGACTAAGTTACGCTTTCTCAACAGAAACAATACAGACGAGAAGACAATAGGAGGACATATATAAACCCTCTCAGAAGAAACATAAACAAAACCATGCCAACCCAGAATCATTTACCCAGTAAAACTCTTACTCCATATAATGGTGAACTTGGGACATTTGCAGATACACAGAGATTGAAGGAATTTGTAAAAATCAAAAACAAAAAAAACACCAAAAAACCCGAAAAAAACCCAGATAGTTAAAGGCTATCAAACGATATAGCGTCTGGGCTCTTAAAGGTTTGAAGGTTAACAAGCGGCCATCTAGCTCAGAAGCAATAAGGCCCACACAGGAGACGCGCACCAGCTGTTGAAGGGATCAGGTATCAGGCATCATCAGAACAAAGAATCTTACCATAGTAAATGAGATGGGTAGCGCGGAGTGGAGACTCAAAGCCCATTTGTAGGCCACTGGACATCCCCTTACAGAAGGGTTTCAGGAGGAGACAAGTCAGTCAGGATGCGATGTAGCAACGATGAAAAATACAATTTCCTCCCCATCCCCCACCCCTCCCAACTATCATGATCGGAATTCTACCTTGCAAGTCTGGCTAGACCAGAGGATGTATACTGGTACAGATAGGAACTGGAAACACAGGGAATCCAGGACAGATGATCCCTTCAGGACCAGTGGTGAGAGTGGCAATACCGGGATTATGGTG
>NW_022107874.1:0-1695 GCF_000313985.2 Echinops telfairi | reverse complement strand
CTTAGACCATTAGTTCGAGTAAATTGAAGGACTTTCAGTAAATTAACTGTTTCACAAAAGTGAGTTTAACTGAACCCTCTGTGCTGCTGTGTGGACTAATTAGCTGTTACATTCCTTCCCATTGTATATATTCACAATTGTTCTGGTTTTATTTCTCTAGAGAACCCTGCCTAACACAATATTTAATTATATTATCTTTTAATTCTATCTTTCAATAAAATTTGTGAAGCCTCTTCATATTTGCTGTTGACTACATTAAAGAATTAGGTTGGAAACTGTCCTAGACAGTAGTATAATGTAATTTAAATGAGATAAAATGTTTAGACATTTGTTACCTTTGGGTAGCAGACAGCTAGAATTATTTTCTACTTCTCTGTATTACGTTGTCTCTGTCTTTACACTTTGCTAGATTTTCATATATATATAATTTATTTTTAGGAAGGCTTCAATCAACAAACAGAATATTCTTTTTTTGTTGTTCATACCCAAGACAATTCATTTGGCTATACTATATTTGACCATTGAACAAGTAACAATGATCAGAAAGACACAATAACATGGTGTGGTGGAGCAGTCTGATCTCTAACTTCAGGAAGAGTACAGAGAATCACCATCACCATCAGCCAAGGCTGAGTCCTGTGGGGCAAACGTGAGGTGTATAGCTCCACCTTCCAACCATTTGACCAATTCTGACACCAGTTTTCCCTCTCCTAGAATTCTCTATTATGTCATGCTTGATCATTAATTTCAATGAACATATAGAATTCAGAGACCATGTTCATGATCTGTGAATTTGAGGCACAAGGTTGCTTCAACAAGTTTATGGAAAATTTAATTAAAAGAAAATGAAATTTCCCCACCAAAAATTTTGGACCACTCTCTTAGGATTTATTAGGAAAATAAAGGTCACAATTTATGCTCAGGAACTCAGAATACAGTTCTTCAACTAAGTAGGACTTCTTCTTCACCATGGCTCAGGCTCTTAGTCCCTTGACCAGGTCTGTGCCCAACAGGAGTTCATCTTACAAAGCTCTTTAGCTCTGCTAATAGTTCCCAAAGACACCAGACTCTGTCTGCAAGTATGGGTGGGAAGATGTTTAGCTCTTGCTGCATGTGCTAGCCATGCTCCACCAAGTGCCTGGAGGCACCTCCCTCAGCGGGTAAGCCTTTTGACGAAAGACTCAATTTTCTCCCTGTGTAGGCTTGGAAGCCTCTGCCTAATGCTGGTCTTCGGGATCTACTAGGTCTACTGTGAAGATTTTTATGTCTCTGCTTCATGATGATCACTCAGCCTCCTGGACACCACTGTAGTTATTATCCACACCGCATCATCATGCCCTCCTTACCTTCAAACTTTATCTAAATAAACCTACTGATCTTTATCTTAAGGAAGCATTGTTTACAAAGGGTCCTAATGTGTGCTAACATTAGTAAAGAACCAATTCATGGCTTCTCATATATCTATTATTCTTCACTCAAAAATTGTCCTGCAGTGGATTTCTACCTGATAGGACAGGTTAGAATTGCCCCTGTGGGTTTTATGAGCCCATGAGTTATTTAAGGGAGTAGAAAGCCTCGTTTTTCTCTCACAGAACATCTGGTAGTGTTGAATTGCAGACCTTACAGTGAGCTACCCAACGTGTAAACCCTAAGCCACCAGATTTACCAATATCTACTCCACAGATATTAAATGTT
>NW_022107873.1:0-1695 GCF_000313985.2 Echinops telfairi | reverse complement strand
TCCCAGGATGACGCACCGACAGACAAGGTGGTGTGTTCATCCAGATCCAGTCAGGGAACCAGACACTGCTCTGAGGATTGAAACAGGGGGACAGTGAGGCAAGGAATCAGTTGTATACACTACGAGGGATTGATGACACGCCACTTCTCACACCTGGGCCGCTAGGCTGGAAAGTCGGAGGGAGAGGGTAATGTTTACAACGCTCAGTGCCTGCAGGAACCCCAGATGGCTCCTCCAGGGGGAGACACAGCTGCCGAGAAACACCACAGGCAGAGATGGTTTCCCCAAACTGGAAACCTACCAGTGGCCTGCCATGGCCATCGAGTCGATTCCAACTCATAGCGACAAGGCAGAACTGCCCCTGTGCATTTCCAAGGCTCTCGCTCCCCCAGGCACCAGCTGGTGGGTTTGAAACACCAACCTTGTGCTTACCCGTCCAACATAGCACCCACTATGTCACCCGGATTCCAGGCAGAGGTCGCAGGGTGGGGGCAGGGAGAGTGATCCTCCGATTCCCACTTCCTCCAGTCACCGGTGTGGCCTCCTGGCGGCTGAGGACCACAGGCCCAAAGCTGGCTCAGCAAGCGACTAAGAGCAGCCCCATCATGCAAAGGGGGACGTGAGAATGCAAAGAAAGGGAGCCACTCGCCTGCAGCCACGCCAGCTCCTCTGCGGGCATGGTGCCCCCCGACCGTGGTGTACTGTTGGTTTTCTAGATGCCAGTGGCTCAGCTCTGAAGGACTTTGGAAGTGAACCACTGCCGGCCTGAGAGCAAGCAGGCCCCCGCCGGCCGGGAGGAAGGCTGGGCGTGGGGCTTTGACCCGGAGAAAGGCGGCAAGGCCGGTGTCCGGGAGAGAAAGGAGCCAAGCACCTTCTCCGGAGCGCTCAGCAGCGATTTCCCGAGGTGAGGGGGCCGGGCCTCGGAGACAAGGATGCTACCCATTTGTAATCGCCACGCCAGCATTTCTCCAGCCCTTAATGGGGGACCCAACCAATCCCGAAGACACCCTATTGCTCTTTGTCTTTTCCTTGCCAGCTCAGCAGGCTGACTGATCTCCCCCGGGTGATTAATTTTCCCCTTGACACCCTGGGGAATGAGACATTTGTCCCAAGGGTAGAGAGACAAAGAGGCAGGGCTGAGTGGCGGTGGCCAGGCAGGCGTCCACCTTGCTGGGCACCCTGCTCTGGATGTTCTAGGGGCTCCAGCGGGAGAGGATGAATAGAAAGGAGCAGTTGAGGCAGAAGGGAGACCCAGCCAAAGGAAGTGCTAGATGCCCACAGAGCGGCAAAGGACAGACAGGAACCTGTGAGGGACAGCGCCCAGGCTAGGGTGTTCGGGGCTTCATGGCTTATCATGCTTCTCAAACGCCTAAGTCTCTGGAGCAGACCCTTGCAGGAAAAATCCAATTGGAGCCCTAGGGCAGGGGGCCTCCGGGGAAGGATGAGGCTTTCCACTCCCGTGAGGAGTCAGTCTTGGAAACCCACAGGGGCAGTGCTCCCTTGTGCTACAGAGGATATCGGCTCCATGACAGTGCGCTCGGTTTTGTTTGTCTAGCCTGGGGATGGTGTGCGCAGGGTTCGAGTCTTACTGTGACCACGTGCCAGCTGTGCCACTTGGGGCAAGTTCCTCAACCTCGCTGAGCCTCCACTTCGTCCTCGGAGAAATGGAGCGAACTAATAAGAGGACCTCCCTCC
>NW_022107872.1:0-1651 GCF_000313985.2 Echinops telfairi | reverse complement strand
CATGAGCCCTTGATAGTTTATAACTGATAGTTCTTTTGCTAGAGTATTAAGACCAAGGTTTCGGCGTTTTATTGGTTTGATTATTATAAACATTGCTTTGCTGCACATTTGGGCTACTCTTCTTCCTTTTGGAGTTCTGCAGAATGCCAGCAGTCACTTACTTGACCCTAAATGGGCTTTTTGGGTGCATGGCAATAGGCATACCAACTCCTTATCCCACCGCCTGAAAAAACCCCAATCTCTCTGCCCCTGTGAGTTTCCGAGATTGAACCTCTTTAGGGGAGTGGAGAGCCTGTTCTTTCCCCTAAAGAGTGGCTGGTGATTTCAAACTGCTGACCTTGAGGCTTGCAACCCAATGCATAGCCGCTCTCAGAATTCCTGAGCACTTTTATTGGTTCAGAGCAGGCCGACCCTCTAAGCGGTTCATGCATAAATCAGGACCCTCAGTGCTCTGGGTCCAGACACACACGTGTTTCTGGAGTGAATGACACTGGGTCATCTGAGGGAGATGCCAGAAGATATAGCCCCAGGAAGAGTGGACAGCTTGGAGGCCTGTCCAAATTACTGCTGCTTCTTAAGTATGTCCAAAGAAGCCCCCCCATAGGTTTCACATCAGGTGGAAGTTACCAAAAAAGCATTTTATTGTAGGCCAGTGCAACTGTTATCACAATCCATCCATCCATCCATTGGGTCAAGCACTTTTGTACATTTGCTGCCATCATCATTTCTAAAACAGTTTCTTTCTACTTAAGCCCTTGGTATTAGCTCCACATTTCCCCCCTCCCTCTCTCATGAGCCCTTGATAATTAATTAATAAATTATTGTTATTTTTTCATTGTCTTACACTGACTGATGTCTCCTTTCACCCAGTTTTCTGTTGTCCGTCCCCCAGGTAGGCAGTTATATGTAAATCATTGTGATCGGTTCCCCCTCTCTCCCCCAACCTTCGCTAATCTCAATATCGGTCCCCTTAAATGACTGGAACCCTTACTTTCTGCAGAGGCTTTCAGATTCACAGTCTGCTCAGTCTACCCAACAGGTAGGGTCATCAGCGCTTTGACTGATGTCAAAACTGGGTGTCAAGACTCGGGCACAACATGTGGGCTTCTCCCACTGTAGGCACGGGTGCATGGTGATGTCCATATTTAATTCTCAGCCCTCACATAGACGTTGGTATTTAGGAAGTATCAAGTTACTTCGATAAGGAGTCCCTGGTGGTGTGGTGGTTATGTGCTGCGCTGCTAACTGCAAGGTCAGCGATTTGAAACCAGCAGCTGCTCCACAGGAGAAAGATGAGGCTTTCCAGTGTGAAGATCTACTGTCGTGGAGACTCACAGGGCAGTTCTGTTCTGTCACCTTGAGTCAGAACGGACTCAGTGGCCGGGAGTTTGGTTTGGTTAAGTTGCTTCAGTGCAGCTTAGCCAGAGGGACAGTTCTGGACAAATTATTCTGTTACATGAAAATGAATTCAGCATTTGCTTTTCTTATAATAAAAAGGTAGCACAGGAATATAGTATTTATAATCATGGAAACCGTTTCAAAAGCATTTAATAGAACATAGAACTTCCCACGTTCTGAAGATAACCTATACCAACAATCTGGATTATTACATGTACGTATGTGAATGTGTGTGTGCTTTTATCTTTTTTTT
>NW_022107871.1:0-1663 GCF_000313985.2 Echinops telfairi | reverse complement strand
ACTAAGAGTCCTGAGAACAAATTAAAATATTAATCAGTAGACTATCCATTTATAATAGATTTAATGGGCCTTTATATGCTAATAATGCAGAAATACTGTGGTGTATAGATTTTATATAAAACTACTTCTTATGAAAGCTAATGACTCATGCAAATGGAAGCAATTTCTTTAAAAACATAATGTGAATTTTGCAAAGTTAGTATCTTGATAAATTTATAGGGAACATTTCTTTCTTGGTTT
The DNA here is from genome assembly GCF_000313985.2 of Echinops telfairi. NCBI lineage: Eukaryota > Metazoa > Chordata > Mammalia > Afrosoricida > Tenrecidae > Echinops > Echinops telfairi. The sequence continues at coordinate 1,423 of NW_022107871.1, read as the reverse complement.
ATTCCTTGGTGATACTTTATATCAATTAATCTAACAAAATGTTAATCAAAGTTTGTTTGGAAAATACCTTGAAGATAATGAGTGCTTGAGAATTTAAGTCAAGGCACTTAAAGATGTGTAGTTTTTGATGTTCACTGAGGTGCAGTGAATTGCTTGATATGACCCATCTCGCTATGGTTTTGGTAAGGACCACAGAAGGACTAGGTAGCACCAGGTAAATTTGAGACACTTGTGGCCCACCAATGAGACTGGCCAGTTTGCTGAACATGGAAATTAAATACAAGATACCCCTGTGGAGGTAGAACTATGAAAATAGGTGTACAGAATCTTTTTTTAAAATCATTTTATTGGGGGCTCTTATAAATCTTATAACCATTCATCATTCAATTGTATTAAGCACATTTGTACATATGTTGCCATCAACATTTCCAAAACATTTTCTTTCTACGTGAGCCCATGGTATCAGCTCCTCTTTTTTCCCTCCCTGCCCCATCGTCCCACACTCATGATTCCTCAATCAATTATATATATTATTATTATCTCGTATCTTACATCGTCATCTGTCTCCCTACATTCACGTTTCTGTTATTTGTCCCCTTGGGGAGGGGGTGCTATATATCCAACCTTGTGATCAATTTCTCCCTTCTCCCACTCTCCCCACCCCCTACCCTCATGATATCACTACTCCCACTACTGTTCCTGAGGGCTTTATCTGTCCTGAATTCCATGTGTCGAGAGCTCTTATCTGTACCAATGTGTGTACTCCAGTCTAGCTGGATTTGTGAGGTAGAACTGGGTCATGATAGTGAGGGGAGGAAGCATTCAGGAACTAGAGGAATGTGTGTGTTTTGTTGAGGGTATTGTTTATATCTCCACAGGGAAAGAGAGCCCAGACTTCAACCCAGTGCTCCAAGATGTGAATGCAACATGCCGGCATGGAGTAGGGAACCAGTGGAGAGGTCTGAGGGGCCTTCCCCAATCCCAACTATGTGGACACCTACCCCTCCCCCCAGAAGAATTTATTTCAGAGGACAGCACTGAAACTGCAGCTCAGGGAAAGGGACGTGTCTGATCAGAGCACATGGGAGCAAATGAAGGGAGAAGAAGAGAGAGTGGAGCACATCCAGGCGCATCAAGCCTTGACAAAGAGATTCCCGCTTAGAGCAGCCAATCCACACCAAAGACCATATGGCTGGCCCCCTATGAGATGCGACATCCCTCACTGACCCATAGCCCTACAGGGGACAACACTGGAGACACAGTGTGGGAATTCCACCAGATCAGATCCCACCACACCGAGGAAAAATACTAAGGATGTGCAACAGAACAGCAAGGGGAACAGAGCAACGAAGTTCCCAGGGAATACCAAAAATAGATTTGGGGCCAGAAAACACTCCTAAAGGCCACCAAACAGTCCTTGAAC
>NW_022107870.1:0-1636 GCF_000313985.2 Echinops telfairi | reverse complement strand
TTACTTCTCCATATTGCTTATCCCTCCTATCTTATCTAGATGACAGTAATAAGCACAAAAACAAGACAGAGAAAAACAAAACAATAGTAAACCAACAACAAAAAAAGAAAAGTCTACACATAGTTCCAGGTCTGTTTGTTGAGCTTTAGGAGTGTTTTCCAGTGGAGTCTTATGGGGCGCTTACGCCCTGGTCCCAAAGTCTAATTTTGGTATTCTCTGGGACTTCATTGCTTTTTAAGAGCAGTTTCTATGTACCAGGCACTTTTCTTTTTCACATCTTACCTCGTTGAGTTCCCATTAAACCAAACCCACTGCCATCAAGTCAATTCCGACCCAGAGTCCCTATACCACCACACAGACGAATTATTCTTGTATTAGAGATAGGGAGACAGAGATCAACTAAGTCAGGGTGAGAACTATCCGTCAGGTCTAGCATGTTCCTCAGAGGTTGGGGACAGAAGTCCCTGGGATCTAAAGGGACCATGCCCTTCTCCTGTGAGGTGTTGCAGCTTTCTGCCTTCTCACTGGTCCTGACAGCAGTGTCAACATCGATGTGTGGCTGCCCTATCAGCCCCAACCAGTGTGAGCTCCTCCAGGGCAGGGCCTGTGCCCATGGGCCTGGGTCCCCAGCCCCTAACGCAATTCCAAGGCCCTGAGGGGGTCTCTTTTTTTCTTCCCACCCTCCTTCCCTTTCTTGAAATTCAACATTTTTTAAAAATGATGTGCAATGGGCATAATTAAAAAAAAATTAGCCCTTCAAAAATTTAAATGTCTTCCACTGTGGAGAATACACGCAGCAAAACATAGACCCATTCAATCACACACAGCTCAGCGACATGGATGACACTTCTTCCAGTTGGACTCCTGACCCCCTCCTTTTGGGAATTGTTCTTACCTCATTAATGGAAACTCCGTGCCCCTCAAGTTCCCATCGAATTTTTAGTTGCTGCTGTCCCTTGAATCCCCTGGAGGCCGCTCTTAAAAGGGTCGATTGCTGGAGGTTGCCATTTTCCACCACCACCACCATCATCCAGTCAACATGGCCTCAGAGGGCCCTGGACAGGCTTTCTGAGCTGTGAACCTCGATGCAGGCGGGAGCTCCACCTGTCTCCCACGGAGCCACTGGCGGAGCTGCAAACTTTGTGCTTACCCAACAGCACTAAACAGGGGTCCTTCTCTTAAAATTTTTTTTTCTTTTTTAATTTTAAGAAGCCCCCCGGGCTCTTCTCGATAAACAGTTGGTAGGGTTCGGCCGAGTGGGTGGTTTAGGAGCTCGGTCCTAACCTAGCTAATGCCAGACCCCCGGCTAGCGGCAGCAGGGCCTTTGTCCCCACCCCCGCAGCCAAAGGCAGGGGCCCAGGCCTACAAAGAAACGCGGAGCCGTGCCTCCGCAAGCCCTCGCCGGTCGTGCACGTGCTCCGCTTCCCGAGCCCACGTGCCGGCTGTCGGGCTATACCAATGTCCATGGGGGAGGAAGGATGCTCACTGGGAGAGGGATGGGTGGAATATGGCCAGGTGCACCTGAGGGAATGGCGGGCCCGCGGCGTCACGCGCCCAGCCTCTCCGCCATCCCCATCTGCTGCGCAGCCCAGGACCCCCTGCGTCAGCTTCCGTTCGCGCGAAGCCCAGACCTGAG
>NW_022107869.1:0-1642 GCF_000313985.2 Echinops telfairi | reverse complement strand
GACTTTACTTTAAACCCACCTAAAACAGATTAAAGGAACTGAAATGCTAGCTTGGACATAAGACTGAAGTGCTCTAGTGTGAGAAGTAGATGACTGCTATCCCAAGGTTATGGAACTGGCGGTCATTGGACTTTGGTTCGGATCTCTTGAAGGTGCCCAGGTCTACCTGGTATTGAAGGTAGCCCATGTCTACCATATATTTACTATTTTAACGCCCTCCTTGCCTTTTCATGATACATATTATTAGTCTGGTAGGCATGGTTCAGACTTGTGAATGATTGTTATTAAAAGTTTTGTCCTATCACTGTGGTAGTCACCCAATCTGGTGTCCATTTAAGGATTAAAAGTGTAGGGGTGGAGTCTAGGCTGTCAATCTGGAGATAGACAATGCGACTTCTGTGTGGGTATGGCGTTCTCTTGAGAATTCTGGGAAATCTGGTACTTCCTCCTTGGAGGTGAGATACACTATTTATCTCAGTTCACTCCCTTGGAGACTCTCTACTGACAAGGCTGACTTCTTGCGAGGTATCCCTGAGGAGATGCCACATGGACCTACCCTGATGCAGCCCTGGGAACTGGAATGACCATGTAGAGACCCCTGCCAGCTCTGAGATGCTTCTACCTCCACGGACTCTGCAGCCACTGGCCTGTGATTGTTCTGCATTTGGCATCATTGCATGTGTTTTGTGAGTCTGAAGTGGATTTTATGAACTGGTGTTGGACATATGGGCTAATAACAGACTAGGGTTGGGATGTTTTCTCAATGTTCAATTGCTCTTGTATATAAATCTCTTTCTTGTACACATGTGTGTTCATGGATTTGTTTCTCTAGTCTACCTGGACTAACACATCCCCAACCCCCATTGTATGTGTAAATAGTGTCCAGTCACTGAAGAGTTTAATCTGTATGAGTCAACGATTCATGTATTTCTGTCTGAAGCCACCCTATACATGTGTTTTTCATTCTGTACCAATGCTAAATTAATGACACTACCAATAGAACTACCTTATGCCGGGGGGATGATTTATAATGCTTTCTATCATAAAATGATAATGATGTCTCTAAAGTGAACCAGATACAAATATAAGCCATAGATATATGAATATATTTGGGGTTCACACTAAATTTAGCACTAACCTAGGAACAAGTAGTTTTTATGACATGACCCTGCTCAATGTCCATCCTCATGAAAATGTGGGTGTCGAATTAAGGCCGAACATGATGGTGGGACAAGAAGAAAGTAAAAGGAAATAGAGGAAAGAACCAGGAGGCAAAGGATATTTATAGTGGTCTAAATACAGGTATGTACATATGTAAGTATATATAAGGAGAGGAGATATGTACTCATATCTATATGTTAAGAATTAAGGTTGCAGATGAACATTGGGCCTCAACTCAAGTGCTCCCTCAATACAAGAACACTTTGTTCTAATAATCTGGCATTCTGTGCTGCTCACCTTCCTGACATGATCCCTGAAGACAAAATGGGTACATAAGCAAATGTGGTGAAGGAAGCTGATGGTGCCCGACTATCAAAAGATATAGTGTTTGGGGTCTTAAAGGCTTGAAGATAAAAAAATGGCCATCTAGCTGAGAAGAAACAAAGCCCACATTGAAGAAGCACACCAGCCTGTATGATCA
>NW_022107868.1:0-1698 GCF_000313985.2 Echinops telfairi | reverse complement strand
TATGCAAGAAAAAGTCATTTGGTGGGAGTTAGAGACTTTGGCTAGAACAGCCACATTAAATTTTATCCACTGCCCTTGAAAATGTGGAAGCATAGTATCTATATAACTACAATGAAGAATAGTTAATACAACTATTAATTAAATGTATACACCAACCACAAAAGCCAACTACGCAGAAACTGAAGAAATCTACCAAATTCTTCAGTCTGAAATTGATCAAACATTCAGCCATGGTTCATTGATAATTATTGACAATTGGAATACAAAAGTTGGAAACAAAAAAGAAGGAACAGTACATGGAAAATATAACCTTAGTGATAGAAATTAAGCCAGAGATTGCATAACAGAATTTTTGAGGAATAAATTGCAAATATAGTTTTCAACGCCTTAAATGGAAAATATATATGTGTACATCACCAGATGGGATACACAGAAATTCAATTGGTTATATCTTTGGGAAAAGATGGTGAAGATACTCAACATCAACAGTCAAAACAGCATTCAGTTGTAGAACAGACCATCAGTGGCTCATATGCAAGTTCAGATCAAAACTGAAGAAAATGAAAACATATCCCCAGGAGCTGAAATAGAGCCTTGAAAGACAACCAGATAGAGACCGTTTCAAGAACAAATTTGATGCCTTGAATGCTAATGATCCAAGACAAATTGTGGGATGACATCATAAGCATCATACCTGAAGAAAGCAGATCATCAAAAGACAGTAAAGAAGGAAAACTGAAGTGTATGCTAAGACTGGTACTTTCTCTTGAAGATAGAGCAGCTAAAATCAAAGTAAGAAATAATGAAATAAAAAAATTTGACCAGAAAATGTCAAAGGGCAACCCAAAAAGACAAGGTAAAGCTCTGTAATGAATTCTGCAAAGATGTGGAATCAAAAAACCAAGTGTACGTTGCATGGTGGATTGTTGCATTGTAGTTAGCCCAAAATGTGACACCTTGTTAGTGATCTGCCTCTTGGCTTATTGTATAATTGTGCTAGCTTTTAATATTTCCTGTTGTTTATCAATTGACAATTTTCTTTGTTTCATGGTGCTTTTGTTGTTGGACTGTTTGTTTGTATTCTGTCTTGATTTTCTGTGATTTTTTTTTTTACATGAAAACCAGATTAGGTGAAGCTTTAGAGACAACAGCTGAATCAGTAGATTTAAAGGGACATGACAAGGAGACTGGCAAGAAATGAGGAACTAACAACGATGAGCACATGGAAAAAGAAATCAATGTACTGGAATTGATTGTAGGGATGGTTTCATAACTCTTATGGCTATGATCAAATTATTGAAATGTATATATGTGAATTGTATGCCAGTAAAATTGTTACTAAACTAATTTTTTAATAAAAAGGGAAGAATCCATTCAGCATAGTTTAGGCTGAAAGAACTGAAGAAAAAAATAAAACCTGAGTTGCAATATTAAAGCATTTTCTGGGAAAAACATTTTGAATGATGCAGAAAACATCAAAAGAAGTTGGAGGAGTCACTGTACCAAAAAGAACTTGTTGAGATTCAAACAGTTCAAGGGTAGAATATGATCCAGAACCAATGATGCTAGAGGAAGAAGTCCAGGCTGCACTGAAAGCATTAGTAATAAATAAAGTTCTAGGAACTGGCAGAAAACCAACTGAAACATTTCCCCCAAAATGGATGCTTTGCTGTAAGGACTCACTTGTCTGCCAAGAAA
>NW_022107867.1:0-1698 GCF_000313985.2 Echinops telfairi | reverse complement strand
AGAAGCAACAAAGCCCACATGGAACAACATATCAACCTGTGTGATCACGGGGTGTCGAACGGATCACTGAAGACAAATGGGTGCATAAGCAAATGTGGCAAGACTGCATCTTACATACTTTGGACATGTTATTGGGAGACCAGTCCTTGGGGAAGAACATCATGCTTGGTAAAGTAGAGGGCCATCCCAAAAGAGGAAAACCGTCAAGGAGAGTGATTGGCACAATGGCTACAACAATGGGTTCAAGCATGGGAACAATTGTGAGGATGGCATAGGACCGGGCTGGCTGTGGGTCTCTACGGGTCAGAACGGACTTGATGGGACATAACGACAGCGCTGTACAAACTTGCTCATCTTGCTACCTGGAGCATCTTGGCCACTGGCTGCTCACCTGCTGGCTCTGAGATGAGTGTTCTCAGCTTGCTTGCAGCGAGGGACCCCCCAGATAGAAAACCCCTCCAAGCTCCTTCCGCACCTGCTTCTTCACAAGGAAACAAGTTAATATTTGGTAGGATTTCAATTCCGTGACTTCTTTTTTATCATAAAATTTCAGGCTTCTCTCTGTGCTTGTTTGTCACGACAGTTTATTTTTGTAGACCGTCAAGGCCTATGAGCTGCACATCCAGCAAAGGGCACTTTTGGAAGTTACAATGAAGGGGATCGGCATCGTTGGACCTGAAAACTAAAGCATTGGGGTTAAACATTTGCCCTGAGGGTGAAATGAGGTCAGTCAGAAATTAAAGAAGAGGTGGGAGGGTACAGTGAAGGAACTGGGGGTCACATACCTGCCACTAACCAGCTTGATCGGCTTTGACACTTTGGTCTTTCCCCTGCTTGGCCTTGCTGGTCCCTGAGATGCTGTGAAGAGTAAATGCAATTGTGGCTGTGGGAGTGTGTTTCCTTTAATTATTTTAAATAAGGTGTATTATGCTCTATAAACACCATTTCCAGTAAGCCAGAAGCTGAGTCACTCTGACTGGCAATGAGGCAAATGATGAAGGAGGAAGAAAGGTCACAGAAGCTAGACGTCAGAGCAGCTGAGTCATCCTCCTGGCCCCTGTTACCTTGGGGCCGGTTAATGCAGGATAACGTGGTGAGGGTACCTCAGGTGAGCAGGAGTGGGGAGGGGCTCAGGTGGTAGAAGGTAAGAGAAAAGGGAGGGCTGGATTGGGTAGCTGATTAGTCAGGTATGATCCACTCATTCATTCATTCATTCATTCATTCAGTCACTTTACTAACATGGGGTTTTAGGTTATCTTCTTTTTGCAGGACACCAAGCTCAATGCTGCAGGCATTCCGCCTGCCTTGGCAGAGTCCTTACCTCTGACATGTAAGTTCCAAAGTCTAGTGGATTGCAGGATGCATGCCACACATGAGGTGAGGTAATTCCTCCCCAGTCATGTCTCAATTTCTGTATGCACATTTTAGGTTAGCTTAAAAACATCAGCCCAAACTACGTCGACAATGAAAGAACACAACAGCCTGTGTGATCCAAGGCTTGTTAGTAATAGAATGTAAATCTGAAGGAGAGACTGGCATTAGAGCTTCACTTGTGGACACCTGGTTTGCAGAAGGCTATAGATGAGAGTGGGAACCTAGACTCCATTTGCAGGGTCCACACATAGAGTAAGGCTTCTGTGGGTCCCCTCTGACCATCGCCAAGGGAGTAAATAGACCTGCTACTAGACAGAGAGCATT
>NW_022107866.1:0-1698 GCF_000313985.2 Echinops telfairi | reverse complement strand
GATTTTCTTTCTTGTTTTTCATGTAACTTTTCAACATTGCTTATGATCAGAGTGAATATAGTCAACCCCGGTTTTTAATTTAATATCATATAGCATAAGTTTCTGTATTGCACATGATTTTTAAACCATCATTTTAATGACTACATAGTGTGGCATACATTTCTGAAGGAGTCTCCCCTTTTATTACTGAAATTGTAAATAAATATCTTCTCAGTTGTTTGTTTCTTTTCCTTCCTTGAAAAATTAGCCTGGTTGTTTGGTATCATCCCTTTAATCCAGGAAAGCTACCTTCTTCTTGCGCTGGGAACACATTGGTTGATTGTTTGCTGGCAGACCCTGAGTGAGGCTTGAGGAAGAAAATCCAGGAGCCTGACTCTTGAAACGATGTATAGCCTAGGGGTAAAGTGGGGATAGTTCGTAAGCAAGTGGATACCAATAGTTACATAACTATGAACTATAGTGCATACTACAAACATGAACAAAAAGATCCCCGTACCACAGATTTAAGGTACCGATGAAGGGTCGCACATTTTAACATATATTCAAGGACGAGAATGTGGCATTGCTGAAGGAATAAAGACGTCAGAATGAAGAAAACCTGAGGAACTTCCTTTCTAAACAGTGAATATTCTATGCCAGGGCGTGAAGTGGAATGCATCCGGAAGGGGATGGGTGTGACTAGACCAGAGGAAAATGGGGGGAGGGGAGATTCAAGAGGGGGCTGGAGAGAGAGAACTTTGGGTTTTGTGTTGTCATGGAGTTTGGATTTTATTTTAAGGATAATGAGAATTTAAGTAATGGTTTCGAGGCTAAACGAGTGAATTAAGGCAGGACATTAAATTGATTGTAGAAATCCAGGTGAGAAAATATGGCGATTTACTTCTGAAAGTGGAAATAGAGATGGAAAGGGGAAAAATGAATTCAGAATATGTTTGGGAGGTTGAATTGACAGAATTTGCATTAGATTGGGTGTAGGAGCAAAGAAAAGGGCAATTTCAAGAATGACATATACAAACTGTTGGCATTTTAATGTGTCAACTTACTTAGGGTAAATTATATGTCCCAGAATTCCTGTGTGTGTGTGTGTGTGTGTGTGTGTGTGTTGTGTGTGTGAGAGAGAGAGAGAGAGAGAGGGAAAGAGAGAGAGAGAGCGCGCAAGCAAACAGCCATTTGCAGCCGGCATGCACACATTCTCCAGCCCCTCCTTCAACCTCTACTCCCGAGTCCGGTCTGTAGGAATATGTTGAAGAGTCCTGGGTTCTTGCAGGTCACTCGTACCACCAAAGTCAGAAGTAGCAAGGAATGGCATGGGCGTCCCTCTGCTTTCTGGGGTTTCAGCTCATGCTTCTAGGCTCCAGCTTAATGCTGATACCCTCATGTTACATCCATTGTCCTGCTCTGACAGCTGAATCTACCAAATCCAAGCTCTAAGCATCAGAAATAGCAGCCTTCCAAAGATGGTTTAACGAGCTTCCACATAGCATTAGGTCAAATCTCTGTAACAAACCCCTTTATATGTATATACGTACATATAAACATATACCTATCCTAGTAAATCTGCTTCTCTGATTGAACCTGACTGATATATGTAGCAAACTCTTTGCATTTATTATTCAGCAAACTGCCTTGCCCCTGAACAGAGTGCTGAGTGGTGAGGAAAACAAATGGATCTTTACTTGAAGGAAATAAAAACATCCT
>NW_022107865.1:0-1698 GCF_000313985.2 Echinops telfairi | reverse complement strand
GTTTTAAGTACATGAGACAATGTCTTGCTATCCTTGCCTCTAAGGCAGCGGTTCTCAATCTGTGGGTCGCGACTCCTTTGAGAGTCGGGTGACCCTTTCACAGGGGTCCCCCGATTCATAACAGTAGCAAAATTATAGTTATGAAGTAGCAATGAAAATAATTTTATGAGTGGAGGTCACCACAACATGGGAACTGTATAGAAGGGTCGTGGCATTAGGAAGGTTGAGAACCACTGCTCTAAGGAGTTTTCTGGATGTACTTCTTCCAAGACACATCAGTTAATTCTTTCAGCAAACGGTACTTTCCATATTCAATGCATCAATTCTTCTTCAAGTTTCTTTATTCAGTGCCCAACTTTCACATGCAAATGAGGCAAAGGGAAAGAACATGGCTTGGGCCTGGTGTACCTTAGTCCTCAAATCAACATCCTTGCTTTTCAACGCTTGTAGGAGGTCTTGGACTACATATTCCCCTGAGGCAATGATGTCATGACCCCTTAACCACTACTTCCATGATCATTGCTTGTGGGTCCATGCAAGACAAAATATTTGACAACTTAATTTTTATATTCATTTATCATGATATCTATTGGTCCAGTTGTGAGGATTTAGATTTCTTCACAGTGAGTTGTAATTTATACTGAATATTGCACACCTTAATCTTCATCCGCAAGTGCTTTCAAATCCTCCTCACAGCAAGCAAGGTTGTGTCATCTGCATGTTGCAAGTTGTTAATAACCCTTCCTCCAATCCTGATGCCATATTTTTCTTCATATAATCCAGCTTCTCAGATTATATGATCTATTTACTAATTGAATTAGTATGGTGAGAGGATACGACTCTGACATACACCTTTCTTGATTTTAAACCTTCGAGTTTGCCCTTGTTCTGTTTAAACATCTGCTTCTTGATTTATATAGAGGTTCCACACAAGCACCAAAAAAAGTGCTCTGTACTTCCCATTTTTTCTCAAAGTTATCCATAGTTTATTATGGTCCATACAATTCAATGTCTTGGCAAAGTCAATGAAACACAAGTGAACATCTTTCTGGTATTCTCTGCTTTCAGTCAAGATCCATCTGACATCAGCTATGATATCCTTTTCCATGTCGTCTTCTGAACCTGGCCTGAACTCTGTCAATGCATTGCTACAACTGCTGTTGGATGATCTTAAGCAAAATTTTACTTGCATGTGTTATCAGTGGCGTTGTTATATAATTTGAGCATTCTGTTGGGTCACCTTTCTTGGGAATGGGTACAAAAATAGATCTCTTTCACTCAGTTGGTCAAGTAGCTCTCTTCCAAATTACCTAGCATAGATGAGTGTTTCCAGTGCTTCATCAGCTGGTTGAACATTTTCAATTGACATTCCATCAATTCTTAGAGCCTTGTTTTTGGCTAATGCTTTCAGTGCAGCTTGGACTTCTTCCTTCAGCACCGGTGGTTCTTGCTCACATGCTACCTCCTAAAATGTAATGTCAACTTCTTTTTTGTCCAGTGACTATGTATTCTTTCCATCTTCTTTGGATGCTTTCTGCATTGTTCAATATTTTTCCCATAGATTATTTCCAAATTGAAATTCAAGGCTTGACTCTTTTTCTTGAATTCTTTCCGTTTCAGATATGCTGAGCGTGTTCTTCCCATTTGCCTTTCTAATTCTAGAAATTTCTTTTCTAATGCTTTTCACGTTTCATTATA
>NW_022107864.1:0-1699 GCF_000313985.2 Echinops telfairi | reverse complement strand
AAAGTACATGAAGCCCCAGTGAGGTCCTGTGATGTGTTGCAGTATACACTGCAGACAGCAAATTAAGGAACATGTACTTTGTATTCTTGCATTAACTTATAATAAACTGCTATAAAATCGAGTTTAGCTTAGGGATTGAATTCTGAGGCCTACGTTTGTAGATGGCCGAGGTTTGCACGTTGTTGCTGTTAGGTGCTTGTGATAGTTAAGGTTTACTGTGCCAACCTGGCCAATAAATACATGGGATTAATTGAAAGGCGGAGAGAGAAATGACTTGGCCAGCTTCGCCTTTCTTGTTCTCTGGTCTCTTGTTCTCTGATGATCAGACCAGTGTGCGGCTGCCTTGGGTTTTCCTCTTTGAGTTGCTGTACAACTTTTCAATCCCTGTTGTCTTTTTCCAGGGACTGTCTCTTCCAATAACATGTCCAAGGTTCATGAGACAAAGTCTTGCCATCCTTGAACCCAAAGAGCGTCTGCTGTACTTTTGTCAAGGCAGATTGTTTGTTCTTCTGGCAATCCATAGTCCTAGCAGCACCCTTTACTAGTACCTTCATTCAAATGAGCATAATGAGACCACTAAATTCAGTTTGTATCTCACGTACTTTCAGCCTCGATTGCTTATTTCTGACCACTGACCTGCAATGTCAAAAAAGGTAGCGTAGAGGAATTCTGAAGAATGTTGGTGAGTCTCTTCTGGATAGGAGAGGAGAGACTCACTCACTTTAGCACTTTCTCAGGAGCTTACTTATCCTGGATTGCCTTTGACAAATATTGGAGTATTAGGCTAACATTTCATGAATCATATCTGGAAAACATAGGGCTGTGATCCAATCTTGTAAGGTTTTAAAATTTCATTGTTGTCTGTATCCTAATCATGGTCCTTCTCGTCCTCCTGAAGTCAAACCTGAGGCTGTGTTTAATCAATCTGCCACCAGCCATGATTTTTTGATTCCCGCCCACCCACCTTTTTTTTTTTTCCCTGTGAAGAGAGCAAAAGTGCTCTCTTGGAACAAGGAGGGGCTTCTACAAAGGATGCAGGCCAGATTCCAGGTTTTTTTTTTTTTAGTTGTATATGATTACTGTTTATTTTGAACTGACTTTTAAAGTCAGCATAGCTCAGGAAACCTCCAGGGATCCTCCTTCCTTCCTCCCAGTTACTCTCACAACAGCTCTGAGGAAGAGCAATCATTCTCACCCCCAATATTTAAAAACAATACAAATCAGAAAGCTTTAAATTACTCAATCTTTACAAAGTGACTTCAACATTGCCTTGTCTATTTGAGACAAAAGTAATAAAGATCAAATAATTAGAGTTTTCTTGTAAGTTTTGGGGTCTTCTTAAATTTAAACTCTGAAAATTGTCTTCACTGCAGTGCTTACAATTATTGTTTAATCCAGGATTGCCTGGTTCCTTCAATAAACTCTTTAATTATTAACTCAAACTCCAGTTTTGTCTTTGTAAACAGGAACAGAAAAAGGAAATACTATGTACATTGCTTGAGACATGATGTCTACCAATCACTGCCAAATTCCCTAAAAAAGAGAGAGAGAGAGAAAACAAACAATAAATAACAATAGACTTACCATCTCTGGGAAAAGTTGTCTTTATGCCTTCAATAACTAATCCTTCATGTCAAGATTCTATTTGTTGTAAATATAATAAATAGCTAGAGAGAATCTGACTATAGAATAAGAACAA
>NW_022107863.1:0-1698 GCF_000313985.2 Echinops telfairi | reverse complement strand
TTTTGAGAATGATGTACAAATGCTCTTTACACAATTGATGTGTGTATGGATTGTGATAAGAGTTGTATGAGCCCCTAATAAAATGATTAAAAAACAGAATGTAAATATATAAACAAATAAAACAAAGATATCACACAAACAAAAGTCCCTTCCAACTCAAAGATTCTACAATCGGTGAATACAACCGTCTGGTGTCCACGTTACAGAAGTGTTTCCTTCTAACGCAGCGCTTAGTTAAGAGAAGGGTCTCCCAATTCACACACAGACAGACGCAAATGTGACCGAATACGAATTAACAGAACTCGCGATCCCTGAAAGTAGGTTGATTTCCTCTCTTGATGGTTCTCACCTTGGATGCTCTAATTATAATCTCCTTCATCTAATTCCACAATAGTTACTGGCCATTTGTAGGAATTCATCCCAAAGAAATAAGCTGAAAGTCAGATGAGGAATTATGTACCAGAATTTTTCACTGTAGATTTGTGTTTTTATTGTGTTTTTGAAGGTGTACACAGCATTGTAAAGTCTGAATTCTACACAGATTGCTCAGTGACATTGGTTACACTCCTCACAAAGCATGAATGAGAGGGGGCTTCCAAAAGTTCATGGGGAAATTCCATCATCTTTTAATTCCATTTTTCCACAAGGTTTTTGAAGCCACTTCATATTCTCATCATTTCTGTTCTGGTTGTTCTGTTTCCATTAGTCCATCCCCTCCCCTCACAGTCTCATCTTTGTTTAAAAATCATGGTTGACCATTTGGTCTCATAGGTGATTTTTTTTAAAGCAGCACAGTACTGACTGGCCATATTCATTATTTTCTGAGCCAATCTGTTGTTTTCTTAAAAGGTGACCTTCTGGAGTCAGTTTCAGTTCCATGAAGTGTTATTTTTTAATATCAAAAATGCCTTCCAAGGAGGGGATACTCAAATTATTACCTGTTTATACAAGTAAATGTTAGGCAACTAGTAAAGTGGTATTTTCAAATCATATTCAATGATATGGGAAAAGTCACAAGATAACTTTATATGAAATTGTGATTCTAATTTTGTAGAGCAAACATAAATTACATGTACACACTAAAAGAAACACACAGCAATGATTGGGTGGTAAGATTAAATTTTTCCATCTTTTTAAATGTATTCCAAGTTTCCTAAGACAATGATGTATTCTGAGAAAAACTAAACATTCTTTAAAAAAATAACTATGAGCCCCAAAATAAAAATAAAGGGGCTACAGTAAAATTACTTTGGATTTGTAACTCAGAAAATGAAGCAACTCCTTTAAAAGGAAGAAGCCTAACATAAATCGAGTTTGCACCTGACCTGATGTTGGAGATGGTTGCTAGGCACATGACTGGCTTTAAATTAACCAGTCAGCAAGGAACAGCTGGGGCAATATCTAGTTTTACTGAGGATGTGACGCAACAAGAACACTCAGGTGTAGCCAGTGAAGACATAACTCAGTATAACCACGTGTAAGGATAGTTTGACAATATCGACTAAAGCTGAAGATGCTTGTGCCCTCTCAGATAGCACTCCTGGCCCTAGTTACACACCCTGGAGAAAACCGTCAGACATGAGCATAAGAAGACATCCATGAGAAACACATTTATTTTCATATTAATTATAGTAGAAGCTAATTAAGTAACTACATAAAGTTAGACTACTGTCAGAATTATTTCTGGAGATCCTTTCA
>NW_022107862.1:0-1700 GCF_000313985.2 Echinops telfairi | reverse complement strand
AGTGATGTCACGGGAGCGATGCTGGAACTTCCAGGTGAAATGTGACTTAAGGCCCGGTCTCACATACCCGCTGTGGGCAGACGGGGTAAAACAAAAGCACCGAGCTCTAAGGCTGCATCTAGAGAAAAGCAGAGCCGATCATTGGGACTGCGCAACTGTCTACCTAACGTTAGACACCAAGCGTGGCATCCCAAACAAGGTATTCTCTAATTGGTGACCTTCCACTTTGATGGTGTGAGCTAGAGTCTTATTTTAAGATGTTTCCAAGGCTTAAAGGTCTCAAGGGAAAGCCTTCAGAGACTTTTTGTTTAGAAACCCCACCTTATATCCCACTCCAGGCTTTCAGAGAGAGATGTCAGTCCCTTGCCCTAGCAATCTTCAAACTGTGTATACTCGTGGGGTCCACCAGATTTCCCATGTCGTGGAGCATTTCGAGGGCATCCATTTTCAGATGCTCAACTTAAGACCCTTTCTAGAAACTCACCTGCCCCTGAGCATTCCGCATATCTGCCAGTTCCCCTTTCTTCCTCCCCATTGGTCCAGCAGCCGGCACTTGGCTAGGCTGTGCTCTATTTGTCCATCCTGATTCGCATTCAGAAGAATGAAAGAAGAAAGAAAGTCTAGGGACATAGTGGCCCACATGGGACTGCTAATTTGCAAGGTCAGCAGCTTGAACCCGCCAGCTACCCCAAGGGAGGAAGTTGAGACTTTCTGTCCCTGTAAACATTTACAGCCTCAGAAACCCAACAGGGCAGGTCTAGTCTGTTCTATAGGCTCATTATGAGTCAGATAAATAAACACTCTCAAATCCTACCCATCTTAACTGCCTGCTCTCCCCCTTGCCATCTAAGCCTTCCCCATCCACCCCACTCCCCCAAATGGAGCCTGATGGACCCCCTTCAGGCCCGGAACTGCATCCAACACTTCATCCATGGGGCATCAACTTTACAGCCAACGCATGTGCAGACCTATGAATCAAATAACAACATGCGGGAGGCACATACCCAGTACAATCAACCATATTGAGAGGGTGGCATTTACTGCCCAACAAACTCAGAGGCAAGAAGAAGCAGGAAAAAAGGATGAATGAAAATGGGGGACCCAGGGAGAATGTGGGAGGGGTGCTGTCACATTGAGGGGTAGGAAAGAGTGTCATGAAACAAATTGTGTATCAGTTGCCCCATGGAAAATAACTTTGTCAATTTTCATCCAAATAACAGTAACAAAAACCCAAGCTAGGAAGCTAGGTGCAGAAAATGAACTAAATACACAGGCAATAACTGTGTGGTGTGCCTGGGGTGACGGGGTGGTGCAGGGATAGATGATTGTTACCGAGACTGTTTTGATCGTTGTTTGAGAAAAATCAATCAGACTTTTTTGACAGAAAGTTTTTTATTGGGTTGATTGGTATTTCCGTGAACACTGGATTTGCCATGCAGGTTATGGTACGTTGATCTTTATTGAATGAATGAACAGACAGCTCTGACATTCTGAGAAGCAGGTAACGAAAGCAAGTGTACGGTATCTGGAGGGTCAGAAACAGGGTTTCTTTTTTAAGTGCTTAAACGTAGGTTCAGTATACTTAGATTTTAATTGAAAAGATGCACATAGATTGTTCAGAGTTCTTTTAGGGTTGGTAAATGTTCACGGAAAGGTTGGTGGTTTGAATTCACCAGCTGCCCTATGGGAGAAAGGTGGGA
>NW_022107861.1:0-1700 GCF_000313985.2 Echinops telfairi | reverse complement strand
AATGAAATGGCTTAGTTACTGACTAATTTTCAACTTGCATTGAATACACATGGATAGCCTGTGAATATGAAAGCAGAGTATATGTGAACAAGGGAAGGTAAACATTCCCTGGACTGGAAATAAAATAGCAAGAGGATAAACTTCAAACATTAAAATAGTTCATTAGTATTTGAATCTTGAGTAATTCTATATACAAATATAGCACTAATTTTACTGCTTAAAATATATCATGCCAATTATTTTTATAATTTTTCTCCTCCATTCTCACTTTCTTTCCCATCCTCTTACATATTCTTCCCCCTCTCATTTTATACCCATGAGTAATATATACACAGACAAATACAGATTTCAAAGAAAATTGACCCATAAAAAGGAGGGTTAAAATCAGAAAATATTTGGTGGACAGTAGTTCAAAGACTGTTGCCAGGGTCTATGCGAAAGAGTTGTCCACTAAAAACTGGACTCCGAAGTGCAGATGGAAGGTTAACTAACATTGCTGAGACCAGATGGCTCTTGACTAAAATAGAGAATACCGGAAAAATGTTTAATTGTGTTTTATTGACTATACAAAGGTGCTGGATTATGAAGATCATAATAAACTATGGGTTGCATAGCAAATAATGTAAACTTAAGACCAAAGGAATTTTGTTTCTTAAATACATAAAACATGTTTAACAGTGTTAGATACTTTCACCATACTTATTCAATCTGTATGCTGAACAAATAGTGCAAGAAGTTGGATTATGAAAGGAGTGCAACAGCATGATTAGGTAAAGATTCAATAACAACTTGTGATACATATGACACACCTGTCTTGCAAAAGCAAGAGGACTTATTAATGTGGATCAAAGACTTATAAGTATGGATTAAAACTCAGTTTAAAGAAAACAAAAATCTCCACAACTAGACCAGGAGAGAACATCATAAGTACGAACAGATTTTATTAGCAAGGGTTTCATTTCATTTGGTTCCACAACCAACATTGATGGATACAGCATTCAAGAATTCAAATAAGGTCTAGCACTGGATACATAGGATGTATAAATCTGCTATACTGGCATGCAGCATTTAGAGTTTATGATGTTGGCTTGAAGTTGTGTGAAATTTAGGAATGAAGTACAATCTATTAATCAACCCATTGCCTGATGATGCCTCCTTGAGGTTATGACCATTTTATGAGAGACAGTAAGAATCCCCCTTACCCTTGACCTTTACCTTCATCGTTGCTCGGATAGACATTGTAGCATCCTACAGTGGTGGCTCAAAGTAGGCTGCTGACCTTGGGAGCCAACCTTTAAGCTCTTGGGGCCCTTCCATATTCCCACTGATTTTTGGTTCCCCTAAAATCCCCACCCACTAGCCTGTGACCTCCCAGCATCCCACTTACTTTTCTGTATCATTAGCCTTTGGCTAGCGAGTCTGAAGAGGGCTGAGGCTACATTGGACCCATGGACTTAAGTTGAACAAGGCTGGAATGTTTTGAAAATGATGAGGGCAGCAAATGTACGTATATGCTTGAAACAATGGATGTATGTATGGATTGTGAAAAGAACTGTACGAGCTCCCAATAAAATAGTTAAAAAAAAACATTTGTATTGGCATGTAATTCATATAACTTAAAATTTAATCATTCAGTTATACTAAGAAGAGTTGTGAAATGGTGTCCAGGTAGAATCCAGGTAAAATCCTCAGGTAAAATC
>NW_022107860.1:0-1701 GCF_000313985.2 Echinops telfairi | reverse complement strand
CCTCCCAGTCGAAATGCAGTTGGTGGTGCTCATTTAAACAGGTTGCAGTTCCAACCACAGCAGAACAGTATTCACGCTGCCAAACCAGCCGACATTCAGAACAGCTGGGTGTGTGACTCGGGCGGCTGTGTAAGCCAGAAGTCCTTACCAGCTTAGGGAAGAAGACTTACAGTCCCTTCTTCAGGAACAGCTCAGGAAAAATGAGTGTCGAGGAAGAAAATTTTTCGGAAGAGAAAACTGCCTGTGCTAAGTTCAGTGATTAAAGTAAAAAGATTCGATCAGGATGGAGAGGAGGAGGAGGAGGAAGACGATGACTACGGCTCCCGCTCAGGAAGCATCTCCAGTAGTGTGTCGGTGCCAGCCAAGCCTGCGAGGAGACCTTCCCTGCCACCTTCTAAGCACGCTAACAAGAATCTCATTTTAAAGGCTATATCTGAAGCGCAAGAATCTGTAACCAGAACAACAAACTACTCTACAGTCCCACAAAAACAGACACTTCCAGTTGCTCCTAGAACTCGGACTTCTCAAGAAAAACTGTTGGCAGAAGCGGCCCAGGGGCAGAGCCGGGTGCCCAGAGTAAGTCCCACGACCAAAGCAGAGGAGGCCAAAGGAGAGATGGTAGAGAAACGTCAAGGACCGCAAGAGAGACAATTGCTCTCCCGACTGCAAATTGATCCAGGAACGGCAGAAAGTCTGCAGCTCACTCAAGGTTACACTGACATGGAGTCCACGGTCCATGCAGACATGAGACCGTTTATTCTGAAGAAGCTAACGCTGTCTGAGGAGACAGTCGTGGCACCCAACCACGAGTCGGTGATGAAGACTGCAGAAACCCTTCGGGTACTTTCAGGACACCTTGTGCAGATGCCACAAGATCTTGTACAACCAGATAAACCTGCAAGTCCCAAGTTTATAGTGATGCTGGATGGTGTCCCCCGTCCCCCAGGATACATGTCAGATCAAGGGGAAGACATGTGCTTTGAAGGAATGAAACCAGTAAACCAGACGGCAGCCTCAAACAAGGGACTCAAAGGTCTCCTCCACCCACAGCAGTTGCAGTTGATGCACAGGCAGCTGGAGGACCCCAATGGTAGCTTTGCAAACGTGGAGACGAGTGAACTGAGTGTGGCCCTGAAACCAGAGAAACTTCTGGAGCGTTACAAGTACTGGCCTGCGTGCAAGAATGGGGATGAGTGTGCCTACCACCACCCCGTCTCACCTTGCAAAGCTTTCCCCAATTGTAAGTTTGCTGAGAAATGCTTATTTGTTCACCCAAATTTTAAATATGATGCAAAGTGTACTAAGCCAGACTGCCCCTTCACTCACCTGAGTAGGAGACTCCCAGTGCTGCCTCCCAAGCCAGTTACAACGCCAACACCACCTTCTAGCGCTCAGCTCTGCCGCTACTTTCCTGCCTGTAAGAAGATGGAATGTCCCTTCTATCATCCAAAACACTGTAGGTTTAACACTCAGTGTACAAGACCTGACTGTGCGTTCTACCATCCCGCCATTACTGTACCACCATGCCATGCCTTGAAGTGGATTCGACCTCAAACCAGCGAGTGACACCAAGGCCTCCCGGCAGAAGACGATCGGTTGTGAGAGTTGCCATCTACTGATGAGAGACTTTCAACCAAACTTGTCAAACCTTTGAAACTTGGAATATATTGCTGTCATAATATGAAGTGTAAAAAAAAAAAA
>NW_022107859.1:0-1701 GCF_000313985.2 Echinops telfairi | reverse complement strand
GGCTTAGAAACAGAAGGCTGGGTTCAGGTTGAGACTGACTTTAGAACGGGGTATGTCGGTGCAGGAGTGGAGGGAGATCCCTCAGGAGGGCCAAGGGGCAGGAGCTAAGGAAGAACTGGCCCTCCAGAGATTCAGCCTTGCATTCCACTCCCGAGGAGATCTGCTTCTTAAAGATAAGGCCACACGCACTCAGTGGAAGAAACTGATGATCAATTGAATCACCACGATTGTGTCCTGTCTCCGTGCCAGGCAGTGCGTGGGCACCAGAGCCCAAACCAGAAGTAGCTGCTGGTATGGGCTGTTTCCTTCAGTCATGATTAGTGCAGCAGCTATGGTGGAGCACCTAGTCTGTGCCACACACTATTCTAGGCACCGAGGACAGGATAGTGAAGGGTCTTTCCCCTCTATTAGGAGTCTGCAGAGTAGAACTCTTCATCCAGTCGTGGACTGAGCAAATGCAGAAACCTGTTAGTGTGGTGTTTTGTTCTATCTCACTCCCTGACTGTGCTGAGCTGTCTAGAGAAACAAAACCAGTAATGCTCATATATGTATATAAATATATATATACACGTATGTATATATACACCAAGAAAGAATTTTATGTAAAGAAATAATCACACCAGCCCAGTCCAACTCAAGTACCTGGGTCAGATGCTGGCTGGAGACTCTGAGTCTCATGCAACTGCCAGCGGCTGAAGCAGGAAGGGCATGTACGCAGGAGGCTGGGAGATCACCGGCCAGTGGGTTCGGAGGCCTGTGGATCCCACGACTGCAGGAAGGGGGCAGGACAACAACCGTACCATGGCTCCTGGCCCCAGACATGAGACACAGGACTCAGTCAAGCAGGGAGGCAAAGCGCAAGAGAGGGCTTCATCCCTTCCTCTCCGTATCTCACTTACAGAACGGCCAAACCTCTAATGAAGCACCAACCCAGTGGACAGGCCAGACTCCGCCTAACCATCACACCATGTTCGTTCGGCCACCTTGGTTTGCATCATCACCAGTGAAGCCAAGAGAAGCTTGATCAAACTATACTGTTCTGGCTTGAGGTTTGTAGAGTGTAAAGAAGGGATCTAGAGAAGAGAATGAGGGGAAGTAGAGTCAGGGGCAAGTCTACATGTGTTTCCTATCAGCCTCTAACACCCTTGGCAAAGGCCCCGGAGCCTTCTGAGGTGCTGTAAGACTGAATCAAGCTCTTCAAGGCCAGCCTCACAGTTACCTTCTCCCCCCGCTGGGCGCTTTGTGGATTGGAGGCTACCCAGGAACCCCTTGGTATGGCCCATCCACCCTCCAGCTCGGCTCTGAGCACCTTCGTTGCTTGACTTTCTGACCTCCAATTACGGGCTCTATATTTTAGCTTTGGGAATGCGGTGTTGGCACCAAGATCTCATGGGGCTGTACCCCAATTTAAACAGGATAGCAATGTTGAGGAGTCATGCAAGGAAGGAAGGCGAGGGAACAGAACACAAATTTATAGAATGAAAATCCATTTGGCCTAGACATAATAAGGAACCATAGCTACTCCTACTTTGAGGTTTTGACCATGCACGTGTGTGTGTGTGTGTGTGTGTGTGTGTGTGTGTGTCTCTGTGTGAGTTACCTTTAATCTATATTTTAGCTTTGGGAATGCGGTGTTGGCACCAAGATCTCATGGGGCTGTACCCCAATTTAAACAGGATAGCAATGTTGAGGAGTCATGCA
>NW_022107858.1:0-1701 GCF_000313985.2 Echinops telfairi | reverse complement strand
AAGGTCAGCAGAAGGGGTTAATGCAGCAGCCAAGCCTAGGGCAGCAGTGCAGGGGCAAAAATAGAGGCTCTGGGTCCAGCACAGAGGCATGGTAACTAGCTCTGCAGCCTTACAGAGATAAACCCAGCAGGGATGGCCCCAACCTTGGCAAGTACCCTGAGGGCTCAAGAGGCTGTGAACAAGTAGCTGGCTTGGTGCAAGCAATGAAGAGGCAAGAAGTTCTGTGATCACTGTGTGTGAAGCACTTCTGCTTTTCCACCGGACACAGACCTGACCCAGACCAGAGGGCTGGGGAGGACTGACACTGTGCTGAGTCCCGGGGTGGATCTTGGTGTGTTTTAGCAAGCACCCAGGCACTATGTTCATCAGCAGTGATGCCCTGGCTTATGGCACATCTCTGTCACATAGGGCATGGGAACACAAGCAGAAAGTGCAGCCTCTCTACCCCAGTGTCCTCCTTGTAAAGGGTACAAAACAGCCAGCGTTAGAGGCACGATTTATAGCTAGGGGTGTGGGGGCGCTGTCTAGAAGCCTCAGAAAGTGTACCCTACTTTTGATAGAGTTATTATCCTTACAGATCAAATTGATCAATTACACATGAATTTTCTATATGCCAATGCTGCTAACTAAAAACAAGAAGCTGAGATTATTAAAGAAAGACAGAAACGGAGTCAGAGTCGACTCAGATCCATATGTGTCCGGGTAGAACTATATTTTACAGTGTTTTCAATGGCTGATTCACACCCCCCACGCACCCCCGAAATAGATCACCAGTCCTTTCTCCTGAGGTGCCTCTCAGCTTTAAGTCACAAAAACGCTGATATGAAAAAATTTGTGGATGCCAGAAGGCAGGGAGACCAGGCTGAGGAAGGCCTGTGCTTAAGGAGCCCAGGCACCTTCTCTTAGGTGTTTTCTGGGAAATCAAGCGCAGTGAGTTAGTACGATCTCCCAAAGAAATAAACAGAGAGACCAATTGGCACAGTTGTTACCCTGATCCTCATAAGAGACCGGATAATGAGCAGAAAAGGAGGTAAAACGACACTTAGAAGTGACACCTGGTGTCACCTAGACCCAGAGCCTGCCTCCCACATGGTCTTCAGCAGGTTCTGCCAAGTCCTCGGACAAGGTCAGTGCTACAGAGAAAAGCCACAGGTCAGAGCAGGGAGTCCATCTGTACAGTGAGGCTGGTGTTGCAGGTTGGGCATAACTATGACCACAGAACCTCTCCACATTTATTTCTCACTCGGCGGTGGTGGTTGGGAGAGGTGATTGAGCTGACTCCAACTCACAGTGCCCCGATGGGCAACACAATAAACACTGCCCAGTCCCGCACCACCCTCACCATGGTTCCTAGGTTTGAGCCCACTGCTGCGGCCACTGTGTCCATCCGTATGTTGAGGACCTTCCTCTTTTTCTCTGCCCCTCCCCTTGACCAAACATGATGTCTTCTCCAGGGACTGGTCTCTCCTGTTAACCTGCTCCAAGTCATTCGAAGTCACTCTAGGTGTGGCCAATATGTCAAAGTCACTGGTTTCCAGAAGAGGACTCCAAGGCTTTTTCAGTACACACTCTTTTTTTTAAATTGTTTTATTAGGTGCTCATAAGACTCTTATCACAATCCATACGTACATCAATTGTGTAAAGCACATTTGTACATTCATTGCCCTCATCATTCTCAAAACATTTGCTCTCCACTTAAGC
>NW_022107857.1:0-1688 GCF_000313985.2 Echinops telfairi | reverse complement strand
CATGAATTTGTGACAGTTTCCTTTGTTCCGTTCCTATTTAGCTAGTGCCTCAAACTGTGAATCCTTGGAGGCTTAATAACTGTTTGCTTTAAATTATATTTGATATTGGGGGTCTCTTTTACACCCTAAAACACTTACAAAGCTAAAGCATAGTATCATTATATGATCCAGCAATTGTGCTCCTACATATTTCTCAAATGACTTGAAAATTTAAGTCTACTCAAAAACTGTCAAGTTTAACAGCAACTTTATTCATAAAAGCTCCAAACTAGAACAACCAAGGTGCCCTTCAAGAGATTGATGACTATTATTCAGTGATAAAAAGAAATGAGCCATGAAGCCAAGAAAAGACATGTAGGAACTTTAAAAGAAACCTGTCTGAAAAGACTACATACAACAGGATTCCCCCCAACTGATATTCTGAAAAAGTTAAAACTACAAAGACAATAAAAATATCAAGTCATTGCAATTGGTTTGGGGGTAGTATGTGGAAGGAGGAGATGATAATTAAAGAGGTAGAACACAAATTTTTTAGGTCAGTAAATGGCTGACTTAAAAAAATTAACTGCCATATAGTCAGTGACTCATAGCAATGACATAGAACAGGATCGAAATACCCATGTGGGCATTTGCAGTCTCGGAAACCAACAGAAGCAGCTCTACCCAGTCCTATAGGGAAGTTGTGAGTCACCATCTGAATTTCACTGTCTGCAATTATAATATTGACAACATACATTTGTAAAACACATAGCTGTACAACACAAAGAGCTAATCCTAATGCAAAACATGGACTTCTGTTAATAATATCAATAAGGTCCATCAATTTTAACAGAAATAAGAGGTTAATAATAGGAGAAACTTGCATTGGAGAGAGGGACTTTTTGGAAGACCCCTCTATTTTCTGCTCTATTTTTCTAGAAATCGAAAATTGCTCTAAAAAATATTCTTGGACAATGTACCTCATGTCGCCTCCACCATTTATCAATAGAGGTTACAATGCTGAACAGGCATCAGCATGGCTTCTGAACAAAGACAGAATGTGAAGAAAGACTTGGCAATCTATTTCCGAAAAGTCCAACAATGAAAATCACTCAACTTGAGGACAGCAGATACCAACAACTGGTGTGTGTGTGGCATTAAATATTTATTGTTTACTACAGGCTGATCCTGGAGTAAGTCTCAGGCCAGGAGGGGATGAGTTAGTGTTCCAGTTTGCTGAGATTGAAAGTCAAAAAGCTAAAGAAATCACTTTTTATTAAAGGGGGGGGGGGGCATGGAGGCCAACTTCCCTTGCCACCAATCCCAAGGGTTGTTGCTTCACAGCTCAGGATATGGTAACAAGACTTGAGAAAATCAGAGATGGAGGCAGGGACTGGGAAAAGATACCATGGGTATGTGGGGAGGGGTTAGTACAGGGGGTTGTGGGAGTGGTGAGAGGGTGAGGGGGTATGTGATTGCATTAGTCTGGGTAGACTAGAGAAACATATTCATGGACCTGCATATGTATATAGAAAAAAGCTTTATATACAAGAGCAATTGAATATTGAGAAAACATACCAGCCCAGTCCAGATCAAGTCCATAAGTCTGATATTTGCCAATTTGTTCGATACCAATCTATAAAGTCCTCTTCAGACTCACGAAACACGTGCAATGACACCAGAAGCAGGAAGATCACAAGTCAGTGTAA
>NW_022107856.1:0-1678 GCF_000313985.2 Echinops telfairi | reverse complement strand
AAAGGTGGGGGACAAACTGAATTTCAATTATTAAGTGTGCATAGATATTCTTTTTTATTGTGTCTGCATTAAAATATATATAACCTTGCTTCAAAGATGAAAGAGCTGATGGTTTTGCAAAATTCTATCGTGTGACCTCTGGTTTTGCAAAATTCTATCGTGTGACCTCCAGCTTCATCTCTCCAGTATTTTATGATAATAAGGTTAATCATTTTAATTGATTTGACATGTGTGGATCTTTGAATAGGTATTATTATCATTTCCTTGGCTTACACGAAGGTGGGGGACAAACTGAATTTCAATTATTAAGTGTGCATAGATATTCTTTTTTATTGTGTCTGCATTAAAATATATATAACCTTGCTTCAAAAGAAAATAAATGGCAAAGCTGGATATTTGAAATCACATGCCCATTTAAAACATCAAAACAGAGAATTGGTTTCTCTGCATGCAGCCGTCATCTCCCGGGGGGCTGCCAATTTAAATGACACTGATTATACCTGTTAGTTACTCCAATGCATGATTCATGAAACTGTTGATAGGCCATCTTCAAACAGTCTCATTTTCCATTACATTCCACCAATGCTGCTCTCCCAGTGCACTGATAGTCAGGCGTACATGACATACTCCCAAAAGCATATGGCGACATTATAGGGTTTCTGATGAGACTTTGAAAATACTTATTCAGTGATTTGAATGGCTTCCATGATTATGAGAGACTTTGATTGAGGAGCTTCAGCAGAGCAGGCAATTGGTAGCCATCTCCTCAGCAATGATTTTGCCAATTACCTGCTCTTAGACCTTAGGTGCAACATCAGCGCTTTCTTGGCCTTTTTTTTTCTAAACATTCAAAGGGGGTTAATGATTTGATTCTAACAAGGCAGATGTGTATACGAAGTAGAATAAGAGTATGTGAATCCTGTCAATATCTGGCAGAATAGAATATTAGTTAAATGCCATTAGTATTTTTTGTTGTTATATTGTTACAAGGTAGATAGGTTACTACCAGAGATATTAAGGGATTTTCCAAAAAGTAAAACTTCACATTATTATGGTAAAAACATTACGTATGCATGTGTACACACATACCCGTGTGTGTGTGTGTGTGTGTGTGTGTGTGTGTGTGTGTGTGTGTGAAAGAGAGAGAGAGGGAGAGAGAGCAGACAAAGTGCTAGTCTGCCAATTGAATGGTGGGTGGGTGGGTCCCATCAGAAGCTGTGTGAGAAAAAATTGGGCAGTTTGCTTCTGTCAAAATTACAGCTTTGGGAAATCTATGAAGGTCAGTGCTACTGTGTCCTATAGGGTCCCTGGGGTTGGGTTTTGACTGGATGATAATGGTTTTTTGGGGAGGGGTTGGACCATGTTGGAGCACTTGATATTTTAATAAGTATCCTCCCCTCTCTACCTCCCCTACAATTTAGAGTGTGGGCTGAGAGACCTCTCAGTTCACACACAGGGATGCCTATGACTATGAAAAGATTGGAACAATTTAAAATGTGATACCATTCATCTATCCTAAGGGTTTTCTTCTGGCTGGTCACTGCCATGTACCATACCATGGTAGCTTTAGGTCTATGTTCATTTTGCTTTGAGAGCATGGTGCTATATTTTTATTAATGGAATTCTCAGTCAAAATCGGTTTCCCTTATTAGGATAGAAAACTCTCTTCACCCTTTTT